>NC_088410.1:57449398-57776898 GCF_034236695.1 Oncorhynchus nerka | reverse complement strand
CCAACCATTCTAGATCACGTTTCATATTTTCTGTGAACGTTTCTAGTCTCTCCGTTTCCGGTCATCAAGGCACAGTGATCATAGACACAAATGGAACTTAAAAGAAATCACATACCGTCAAAAGAACCAGTTTCAGAGTTAAGCCCGCGGCATACTGCACCGTGAGGCTATAAACACAGACTGCATTATAAACACAAACACAAATAACTCTGGAGTTTGAACAGGTTTCTTTGTTTCCTTTTTAGTGTGCACGGCAAGGAGAGAGGACAACGACACATTTTTCAATAACCATCCAACTTGTTAATGTGCATAACTTCATTTGAATAATTGCATTGCTGTATGTTTCTCCCCCCAGGGTTGCATACATTTGCATCCCTTTGCAGATCTCATAAATGTTATATCACTCACAAACGTCTGGTGGGTTGGTTCTGTTCGGTGCTAGGATAACTTTGGAGCTTTGGCTGTACTTTTTTTCTCCTTCTTCTCCCGTGAGTTGGGTTGGGTGGAATAAATGCACTCCAGAATACACCCTCCGGGTAGGTAGATCCTCAGAGAATAAAACAAGACATAGTTATTTCTCTTCACAATGTTATTGAGTTCTTCTACTTTTAATTAATGTGGTATGTTGGGGAGCTTTGGTTCTGATCGAATTCTTTATCTCATTGGAAGACGAAAAAAAACACAGCGAGCTGGAAATAACTACAGTGTATAAAAAAATTGAATTAGAAACGTATTTTCATCCCAGACTGGAGTTATGATAGCTGTGGTGGATTTTAATGATTCATATACAAAAGACTCACTATGATTAACATGTTGGCAACCTTGTAGTATCCTTATAAGACATTTCTATTTAGAAGTAATGAGTAGTCTTAGTCACTAACCATTAATGATGATAAAACAAAACCATAGCGTGTGAAAGCATGGCTGGCTACTGAACTACTGAATTGGACAACCAATTCATAATACAGAGGAGGATGGGAGACTGAATTCAATCGAGTACAGGCTTAATTGAATTAACAACAAAGACGATATGCAATTTTACATTTTCTGAAATAGTTTAGGGAATGGCCTTGTCTCCGAGGGAAGATCCTCGGAGCCATATGATGTGATGGCAGGTAGCCCCAAGCGGGGCTGCTGGCTAATAGAAAAGAGAAGAAACAAGACGCTATGTTGATATGTTTGTATTCATTCCCACTATGCCCGTAGATTAGGAAACAAAGTGCATTATGTTGTGCTTACTGGGTGAAGTTAAACAAGCATTCAGTCCAGCATTTCTGATAGAACATTTGTAAACTACATTATGACTTAATTTCATGTTGGTAAGAAGCTGATCTCCACCCTAGCAAACAACCCTGCTTACTACCAGAACTTGTAGTGACGAGATACAAGATCGGTATAAAATGTAAAACAATCCCAAGAGATTATGATTCTTCATTCAAGTATCAGTTTTTGAGTACAATACGTTCATAATGTTTTGTAATATTTCCATTTCGAGTGTTTATTTTGATTGATTTTACCTTTATTTAACTAGGCAAGTCAGTTAAAGAACAAATTATTATTTTCAATGAGGGCCTAGGAACAGTGGGTTAACTGCCTTGTTCAGGGGCAGAACGACAGATTTGTACCTTGTCAGCTCAGGGATTTGAACTTGCAACCTTTTGGCTGGTAGTCGAACGCTGTGTACTATGCAGCATTCATGAATTCCACTCTGTTTATGCTTCCTTTAGCAGTTTTAAGTGTTTGTCTCGTGCTGAAGTGTTGATACATTTTTATTCCTCGGTGACTGCATAGCAACACACTGTTAGTGAGAGATTGAAATTGGTCCCTTAGCTTTGCTGAAAATATCCCAGGTGATGCAGGAACTAAGCAGGGGTATCAATTAAATGGAAAGTTTTGGTTAAGGCAAAGTTTGGTTAAAGTTATTTGGTCTTGTGTGTATGTGCACGCTTGCGTGCGTGTGTGACAGAGAGCTTCTAATGCTGCACTGACTGACACAGGCCTGCAGTCCTACAGATCCTCCTCTATGGGCCTTAAATGGTGTCACCAGTGGATGACAGACCGCCTGTCAATGACAAAACTACCATCATCATAGCTATAGTAGGCCCACACAGACACACATACTGTAGAAGGCCAAATTGAGAGGCTGAGCCAAGCTTCAGTCAAATTTTGCACAAGTTCCAAATTGCTTAATTAAACTGGCCTTAGAGTGAATGCTGCTGTCAGTGGAAACTCTTGGATCAATGTCCAGAGTCCTCTCCATTCATTTGTTTGATATTAATCATTCAGAATCGGTCAACATTAACAGTTGAGTAACTAATGAATTTATAGAGAAAACTGCCAGTTCTCTTCAGAGGATTTAACATTTATGGAGCAATGCTTTGTTCTCCATTATTCATCAAAGTTATTTAGTGTGTATTCCAAATGGCACCGTATTCCCTATAAAGTGCACTACTCTTGACCAAAGCCCTGTCACAGTATAGAAATTAGTCGCAGGTTTAGAACTACTGAATTTATTAAAGCACTATATATATATATATATATATATATATATATATATATATATACAGTTGAAGTCGGAAGTTTACATTCACCTTAGCTAAATACATTTAAACTCAGTTTTTCACAATTCCTAACATTTAATCCTAGTGAAAATTCCCTGTTTTAGGTCAGTCAAGATCACCACTTTATTTTAAGAATGTGAAATGTCAGAATAATAGTAGAGAGAATGATTTATTTCAGCTTTTATTTTTTTCAGCACATTCCCAGTGGGTCAGAAGTTTACATACACTCAATTAGTATTTAGTAGCATTGACTTTAAATTGTTTAACTTGGGTCAAACGTTTCGGATAGCCTTCCACAAGCTCCACACAATAAGTTGGGTGAATTTTGGCCCATTCCTCCTGGCAGAGCTGGTGTAACTGAGTCAGGTTGTAGGCCTCCTTGCTCGCACATGCTTTTTCAGTTCTGCCCACAAATGTTCTATAGGATTGAGGTAAGGGCTTTGTGATGGCCACTTCAATACCTTGACTTTGTTGTCCTTAAGCCATTTTGCCACAACTTTGGAAGTATGCTTGGGGTCATTGTCCATTTGGAAGACCCATTTGCGACCAAGCTTTAACTTCCTGACTGATGTCTTGAGATGTTGCTTCAATATATCCACATAATATCCAACATGATGCCATCTATTTTGTGAAGTGCACCAGTCCCTCATGCAGCAAAGCATCCCCACAACATGATGCTGCCACCCCCACGCTTCACGGTTGGGATGGTGTTCCTCGGGTTGCAAGACTCTCCCTTTTTCCTCCAAATGTAACGATGGTCATTATGGCCAAACATGTATTTTTTTGTTTCATCAGATCAGAGGACATTTCTCCAAAAAGTATGATCTTTGTCCACATGTGCAGTTGCAAACCGTAGTCTGGCTTTTTTATGGCCGGTTTTGGAGCTGTGGCTTCTTCCTTGCTGAGCAGCCTTTCAGCATATGCCGACATAGGACTCGTTTTACTGTGGATATAGATACTTTTGTACCTGTTTCCTACAGATTCTTCACAGGGTCCTTTGCTGTTGTTCTGGGATTGATTTGCACTTTTCACACCAAAGTACGTTCATCTCCAGGAGACAGAATACGTCTCCTTCCTGAGCGGTACCATGACATCATTTTCTGGAATTTTCCAAGCTGTTTAAAGGCACAGTCAACTTAGTGTATGTAAACTTATGACCCACTGGAATTGTGATACAATGTAAGAGCACAATGTAGATGTCCTAACCGACTTGCAAAAACTATTGTTTGTAAACAAGAAATGTGTGGAGTGGTTGAAAAACAAGTTTTATTGACTCCAACCTAAGTGTAACCTAAGTGTATGTAAACTTCTGACTTTCAACTGTATATACAGTGAAGAGTGGGGATTGGAACCATGTATGTGTATTCATGACGAGACAATGGTTGATGAGTGAATGGTGTTAGCCAGCAGCAGGTCCGGCAGCAGCTAGAAGGCCGGTGACGCCGAATGCCTGAGCTGGACAGAAGGGGGAGCCAAAGCGAATTCTCGTGTGACACCCCCATACATATGATGCCATTTTGTCCACCACCATGTTAGACTCACTTAAAAATAGATCTTACCAGTCTGCTGTACCACATGAACATTTTAAAGGGAAACCATCTCACCTCTAAACCTTGATTTTGCCTTGTCTTCCCATAATGTCTTGTTATTACAGCAAATGAATCAGCTCTTTCAAATGCCTAACTCAGATTGCCTTAAGACAGGCATTGACACAAAATGTCAAACTAAACTCTACTTCGGCAGCACAGCAGATCTCAGCTAAGGCATTAGCCTTCCTGGCTGATTACTTTATAGTTTTGTGAAACCCTATGTAATTTGGGGAGATGTTTTTATTCGGTATGTGTGTGACATATCACAAGTGATTTTTGTGGCAGTGGCAGATGTAGCGTAGGTGCTGGTGGTTGGCAACAAGATTACTGTAGCTCACACTACCCACTGGGCAAACACTGGTTGAATCAACGTTGTTTCCACGTCATTTCAAACAAAAAAATCAATTTGATTACACTGAATCAATGTGGAAAGCTGATTGGATTTGAAAAAAGTCATCAACTTAACGGAATTTGACCCACATTTGAACCTAAATCCAATGACATGGTGACATTTTTTGTTGATTTCACGTTGAATTCCCGTTAGTTGACAACTCAATCAAATCAATACTAAATCAAATCAAATCAAATTGTATTTGTCACATACACATGGTTAGCAGATGTTAATGCGAGTGTAGTGAAATGCTTGTGCTTCTAGTTCCGACAATGCAGTAATAACCAACAAGTAATCTAACTAACAATTCCAAAACTACTGTCTTATACACAGTGTAAGGGGATAAAGAATATGTACATAAAGATATATGAATGAGTGATGGTACAGAGCAGCATAGGCAAGATACAGTAGATGGTATCGAGTACAGTATATACATATGAGATGAGTATGTAAACAAAGTGGCATAGTTAAAGTGGCTAGTGATACATGTATTACATAAGGATGCAGTAGATGATATAGAGTACAGTATATACGTATACATATGAGATTTTTATTTTTTATTTATTTTACCTTTATTTAACTAGGCAAGTCAGTTAAGAACAAATTCTTATTTTCAATGACGGCCTAGGAACAGTGGGTTAACTGCCTGTTCAGGGGCAGAACGATTTGTACCTTGTCAGCTCGAGGATTTGAACTTGCAACCTTCCGGTTACTAGTCCAACGCTCTAACCACTAGGATACCCTGCCGCCCCAGGGTGAATAATGTAGGGTATGTAAACATTATATTAGGTAGCATTGTTTAAAGTGGCTAGTGATATATTTTACATCATTTCCCATCAATTCCCATTATTAAAGTGGCTGGAGTTGAGTCAGTGTGTTGGCAGCAGCCACTCAATGTTAGTGGTGGCTGTTTAACAGTCTGATGGCCTTGAGATAGAAGCTGTTTTTCAGTCTCTCGGTCCCAGCTTTGATGCACCTGTACTGACCTCGCCTTCTGGATGATAGCGGGGTGAACAGGCAGTGGCTCGGGTGGTTGTTGTCCTTGATGATCTTTATGGCCTTCCTGTGACAACGGGTAGTGTAGGTGTCCTGGAGGGAAGGTAGTTTGCCCCCGGTGATGCGTTGTGCAGACCTCACTACCCTCTGGAGAGCCTTACGGTTGTGGGCGGAGCAGTTGCCGTACCAGGCGGTGATACAGCCCGCCAGGATGCTCTCGATTGTGCAGACAATGAACTGACGTCTGTGCCAAGTGCGTATGGCGTTTACCTTCCTCAACACTAGAGGAAACGGTCTTCTCTGGACATTAGAAGCTATAGCTTTTCTGGTCTAATGTTACAGTATAAACAGTATATATACAGTATATATATATATATAAAGGTATATATATATATATATATATATATTTTCACCTTTATTTAACCAGGTAGGCCAGTTGAGAACAAGTTCTCATTTACAACTGCGACCTGGCCAAGATATAGCAAAGCAGTGCGACAAAAAACAACAACACAAAGTTACACATAAACAAACATACAGTCAATAACACAACAGAAAAATCTATGTGCAGTGTGTGCAAATGTAGAAGAGTAGGGAGGTAGGCAATAAATAGGCCATAGAGGCCGGAATAATGACAAATTAGCATTAACACTGGAGTGATAGATGTGCAGATGATGATGTGCAAGTAGAGATATTGGAGTGCAAAAGAGCAAGAGGGTGAGTAATAATATGGGGATTAGATAGTTGGGTGTGCTATTTACAGATTGGCTATGTACAGGTACAGTAATCGGTAAGCTGCTCTGACAGCTGATGCTGAACGATAGAGAGGGAGATATAAGACTCCAGCTTCAGAGATTTTTGAAATTCGTTCCAGTCATTGGCGGCAGAGAACTGGAAGGAAAGGCGGCCAAAGTAAGTGTTGGCTTTGGGGATGACCAGTGCAATATAGCTGCTGGAGCGCATGCTACGGGTGGGTGTTGCTATGGTGACCAGTGAGCTGAGATAAGGCGGAGCTTTACCTAGCATAGACTTATAAATGACCTGGAGCCAGTGGGTTTGGCGACAGATAGGTAGTGAGGGCCAACCAACGAGAGCATACAGGTTGCAGTGGTGGGTAGTATATGGGGCTTTGATGACAAAACAGATGGCACTGTGATAGACTACATCCAGTTTGCTGAGTATAGTGTTGGGGGCTATTTTGTAAATTACATCGCCGAAGTCAAGGATCGGTAGGATAGTCAGTTTTACGAGGGTATATTTGGCGGCATGAGTGAAGGAGGCTTTGTTGCGAAATAGGAATCCGATTCTAGATTTCATTTGGAGATGCTTAATGTGAGTCTGGAAGGAGAGTTTACAGTCTAATCGGGCAGAAATCGGTTGAAGAGCATGCACTTAGTTTTACCAGCATTTAAAAGCAGTTGGAGGCCACATAAGGAGTGTTGTATGGCGATTAGCACAGTGTCCAAAGAAGGGCCAGAAGTGTACAGAATGGTGTCGTCTGCATAGAGGTGAATCAGAGAATCACCAGCAGCAAGAACGACATCATTGATATATACAGAGAAAAGAGTCGGCCTGAGAATTGAACCCTGTGGCACCCCCATAGAGACTGCCAGAGGGCCGGACAACAGGCCCTCCAATTTGACACACTGAACTCTGTCTGAGAAGTAGTTGGTGAACCAGGCAGGGCAGTCATTTGAGAAGCCAAGGCTATTGAGTCTGCCGATAAGAATGAGGTGATTGACAGAGTCGAAAGCCTTGGCCAGGTCGATGAAGACGGCTGCACAGTACTGTCTTTTATCGATGGCGGTTATGATATTATTTAGGACCCATGACCAGCTCGGATACCAGACTGCATAGTGGAGAAGGTACGGTGAGATTCGAAATGGTCGGTGATCTGTTTATTAACTGGGCTTTCGAAGATTTTAGAAAGGCAGGGCAGGATGAATATATGTCTATAACAGTTTGGGTCTAGAGTGTCGCCCCCTTTGAAGAGGGGGATGACCGTGGCAGCTTTCCAATCTTGAGGGATCTCAGATGATACAAAAGAGAGGTTGAATAGGCTAGCAATAGGGGTTGCAACAATTTCGGCTGATAATTTTAGAAAGAGAGGGTGCAGATTGTCTAGCCCAGCTGAGTTGTAGTGATCCAGATTTTGCAGCTTTTTCAGAACATCAGCTGTCTGGATTTGGGTGAAGGAGAAGTGGAGGGGGGGGGGTCAAGTTGCTGCAGGGGGTGCTGAGATGTTGGTCGGGGTAGAGGTAGCCAGGTGGAAAGCATGGTCAGTCATGTTGAAATGATCAATTATCGTAGATTTATCGGTGGTGACAGTGTTTCCTAGCCTCAGTGCAGTGGGCAGCTGGGAGGAGGTGCTCTTTTTCTCCATGGACTTTACAGTGTCCCAAAACCTTTTGGAATTAGTGCTACAGGAAGCAAATTTCTGTTTGAAAAAGCTAGCCCTAGCTTTCTTAACTGACTGAGTATATTGGTTCCTGAAAAGTTGCATATCGTGGGGGTTGTTCGATGCTAGTGCAGAACTCCACAGGATTTGTTTGTGCTGGTCAAGGGCAGTCAATTCTGGGGTGAACCAAGGGCTATATCTGTTCTTAGTTCTACATTTTTTGAACGGGGCATGCTTATTTAAGATGGAGAGGAAAGCAATTTTGAAGAGCAACCAGGCATCCTCTACTGACGGGATGAGGTCAATATCCTTTCAGGATACCCCGGCCAGGTCAATTAGAAAGGCCTGCTCACTGAAGTGTTTTGGGAGCATTTGACAGTGATGAGGGGTGGTTGTTTGACCGCAGACCCATTATGGACGCAGGCAATGAGGCAGTGATCACTGAGATCCTGGTTGAAGACGACAGAGGTGTATTTAGAGGGCAGGTTGGTCAGGATGATATCTAAGAGGGTGCCCATGGTTATGGGTTTAGGGTTGTACCTGGTAGGTTCCTTGATAGTTTGTGTGAGATTGAGGGAACCTAGCTTAGACTGTAGGATGGCCGGGTTTAAGCATGTCCCAGTTTAGGTCACCTAACAGTACGAACTCTGAAGATAGATGGGGGGCGATCAATTCACATATGGTGTCCAGGGCACAGCTGGGGGTGAGAGACTTGAAGAATTGCAGAAGTTACTGCATTATGCAAAATGTCCAAATATAATACTATTGTACAAATATGTCCAAATCATAGAGAGCAGGGCAAGATCTAAAATGAATTGGCATTGGATGTTGGAATGATATACTGTAGATGTATAGGACCTGAGTCATAAAGTCCCTGATATAATGTTACTGAGGATAAAGAGGCAGATAAACCACAGAGGGTAGAGAACTCTCTAAGGTGGTTTAAGTTAGACATGTTCAATCTGTAGCTGCGTCCTTTTGGCAAGTCAAGGTGAAAGATAATAACAGTGCTGCAGGAACTGCACCTATATGACCACAGACTCATCGGGACAGACATGGAGTTTAAAAGATACAACGCTAATGCTAATGACTCCTCTCTTTCTAAAAACCTAATTTATCCAGCCATTTTACATGATAACCTGCAGCCCTCAAGTCTGGGTCCTACAATTTGCACCAATAGCTAAAAGGCAAAAAGCAGTGTTTTCTGCTGTCTGGCATTCCGTGTTTAATAATTTTTGACTGAGTTTAAATTACCTGTCATAAAGGTGTCAAGGATTTCCCAACCATTTCACTGGTTTCAGGCAGTCGTCTCCCTCTTTATCATCGCTAACACTTTTTCCATTAAGGAGAAAATAGAAAAAGGTATTGCGATAAAAAAAGTGAATAAAGCACAGTACAGCAGATGAATGCAGCAAGAAACATACAATGGACCATTAAATGTCCCCAAGGACGTTCCATTCTGAATTCATTCTGTTATCGTTTAGGCAAATCTCAAAACAGTAATGTTTTCTTCAATAGCGTTTTTACAATAGGCTACATACTGTAGCAAACTATTGCCTAGTGAATCACTGTTTTCTTTTCTAGAGAACGGAGTGAAGATGCCATAAAGCAATGAATCAAGGACTACTATACACTAATACAACATACTGTGTAGGCTACAATAAACTTCAGTCAACTTCAGGGGTCTTTAACAAGGCCTTGACATAAGTCTGGTTTAAAAACAGACGCTCTTCTTCCTCTTCATTTCAGTAAGAAACGTGTTGGTTCAACTTTACACGAACAACCTTATACACTGTGGCTTTACTGCAACAATCTGAACTCTTGAATTATATTTCAAGTAATGTGTGCATTATTACACGCAAACTGTATGTCTAAAATATTGCAAATGTCTTATGTCACAGGTATTTTATTTACATATATATATGTATGATATATATATATATATATATATATATATATATATATATATATATATATGATACAGCTTCCAGTAATACTGTATGTAAACAGAGTACAGTGAACACTATAAAGGATTAGCTTGGAGGAAAAGACAGATTGTTTACCAGACAATGGACTGTTTTGCATGTAATCAATACAACATTAGCAGGACTGTTTCCCTGTAAGCTGTGAGTGTGATTTATGTACACACATTTCCATATTGATGGACTAGACCAACATTGCTGTTTTGACTAGTCAGCCATTTCGCTGTAAATCAAAATCTCAATTTGTGATGATTTACTGAGCGTTGTAGTGTGCTGAGAAATATTTCCTTGAACTTAGTGTCCTAATTGTTGTCTCTATGTTGTCTTTGTTGCTGTACTGTATTGTATTATAGTTGGGGTTGCAAAGGGAGGGTACATTACTGGAGTCTTTCTGAAGTTTACCAGTAATCTACCAGCCTTTCGGTAACTTTCATGGTTTATTTAGAATTTTATAAGATGACATCTAATGCCTTTTTGGGTACTTCATTGTAAAATATAAAATAGAATGACAAAGCTGTAAAACATTATCCTAAATATAAACCATCAACTTAGTGAACACCATTGGTGTTTAATATGAGGGTTTCAGCATTACAAATCCTTTATATATTTATGATACACAATTTTATTTATTCTACAATGCCAATATGTATTTGCTGTCAATGTTTTGGCCTCAAACTAGTGGCAGTTGTGAAATAAGTCAATAGTTGGAAGAGTTGCAGAGTTAATTGCAACATGTTTCATGAGCTGAAATAAAAGATCCCAGAAATGTTCCATACGCACAAAAATAATTTCTCTCAAATGTTGTGCACAAATTTGTTTACATCCCTGTTAGTGAGGATTTCTCCTTTGCCAAGATAATCCATCCACCTGAAAGGTGTGGCATATCAAGAAGCTGATTAAACAGCATGATCATTACACAGGTACACCTTGTGCTGGGGACAATAAAAGGCCACTCTAAAATGTCCAGTTTGGTCACACAACACAATGCTACAGATGTCTGAAGTTTTGAGGGAGCATGCAATTGGCATGCTGACTGGAGGAATGTCCACCAGAGCTGTTGCCAGATAATTTAATGTTAATTTTCATACCAAAAGCAGCCTCCAACGTCGTTTTAGAGAATTTAGCAGTACGTCCAACTGGCCTCAAAACCGCAGACCACGTACGTGTAACCATGCCAGCCCAGGACCCCACATCCAGCTTTTCTACCTGCGGGATCGTCTGAGACCAGCCACACGGACAACTGATGAAACTGAGGAGTATTTCTGTCTGTAATAAAGCCCTTTTGTGGGAAAAACATATTCTGATTGGCTGGGAATGACTCCCCAGTGGGTGGAACTGGCTCCCAAGTGGGTGGGCCTATGCCCTCCCAGGCCCACTCGTGGATGCGCCCCTGCTCAGTCACGTGAAATCCATAGATTAGGGCCTAATGATTTTATTTTAATTAACTGATTGCCTTATATGAACTGTAACTCTGTAAAATCGTTGAAATTATTACATGTTGCATTTATACTTTCGTTGAATATAATTAGACCATATTTAAAAAAAAAATAGTCTATCTATTACACTCATGGACAATATGGACACATACAGTATATACAAATACTATATATTAATACATATAAATGGTTATTCAAGTATAAATGACCAAAGATACCATAGATTGATTTTGTGTTAATTACCAAAATTACAGAAGGTTCCATAGCTTTGGTAAATTGCCAGTAGCTATTTAACCCTAACTGTGGTATAATAAAACATATCACAAACGACAAATGACAAATCAGAAGAATCTCTGCACACTGAGAATTTTATGAAGGAACTCCGAATGAAGAAACCCTGGACAATAACGAGTGCTACACACTGTATGAATGTGAAAGAAGAATTCACTATCTGGACACAGTAATATTGTGATGGACAGAATACAGCATCCAGAGTCCAGAATAACATGAAACATGATGTCCCATGTAGGTTAACAGACATGATAGTCCCTCATAGACCTGGAGCACGGAACTCAGACACACAGGCATGCACACACGCATACACACACCCCCCCAAAATATAGAAACAGGAATATATTTTGAGAACGTTAGGGATAAAATAAATCCCTCCGGTAAATAATGCTAAGGATTGAGTGAATCAAATAAATGATATATAGTCATAGCCTGAATTAATGGCATCGGCAATAATATTTCTAAAATTATATTGTTATAGAATGTTAATCAAAAGGATCACCACTGTGCATGGTTCTAACTTTATTCCAGCTTTTTCACTGTTTCAGTAGTGACAAATTTAGTGGGGTGGTAAGGAATTCAGGTAAATATTTCAAATAAGCAATACAAATCAAGTGGGTGAGTAGTATATACAATGAATTTGCAGAACATTAGGAACACCTTCCTACTATTGAGTTGCACTCCCTTTTGCCCTCAGAACAGCCTCAATTCCTAAGGTACGGACTCTACAAGGTGTCAAAAGCATTCTCCAGGGATGCTGGCCAATGCCTCCCACAGTTGTGTCAAATTGGCTGGATGTCCTTTGGGTGATGGACCATTCTTGATTGAAAAATCCAGCAGCGTTGTAGTTCTTCACACACTCAAACCGGTGCGCCTGGCACCTACTATCATATCTTGTTCAAAGGCACTTAAATATTTTGTCTTGCCCATTCACCCTCTGAATCCATCTCTCAATTGTCTCAAGGAATAAAAATCCTTCTTTAATCTGTCTCCTCCCCTTAATCTACACTGATTTAAGTGGATTTAACAAGTGACATCAATAAGGGATCATAGCTTTTACCTATGTCATGGAAAGAGCAGGTGTTCCTAATGTTTGTACTCTGACATATGTTGGAAGACATGTATGCTGAAAGTTTGGAAGAAATAGGATTCAAATGTGAAAACATTTTCAAACCAACATTTTCCCATAGCCTGAATAAATGGTACATAATTGATGCACTCAGTCGTAAATTATATAAAAACCGTCAACATGAAATTGTTTAAAAGAATAATTAAGACGTACTACACAATACCAGTCAAAAGTTGACACACCTGCTCATTCAAGGGTTTTTCTTTATTTTTACTATTTTCTACATTGTAGAATAATAGTGAAGACATCAAAACTATGAAATAACATATATGGAATCTAAAAAAGTGTTAAACAAATGCAAATATGTTTTATATTTGAGATTCGTCAAAGTAGCCACCCTTGGCCCTGATGACAGCTTTGCACACTCTTGGCATTCTCTCAATCAGCTTCACGAGGAATGCTTTTCCAACAGTCTTGAAGGAGTTCCCACATACGCTGAGCACTTGTTGACTGCTTTTCCTGCACTCTGCGGTACAACTCATCCCAAACCATCTCAATTAGGTTGAGGTCGGGGATTGTGGAGGCCAGGTCATCTGATGCAGCACTCCATCACTCTTCTTGGTCAAATAGCCCTTACATAGACTGTAGGTCTGTGTAAGAGCTGTTTGGGGTTGGTTTGGGGTTGTTTGGGGTTTTAGGCTGGGTTTCTGTACAGCACTTTGATATATCAGCTGATGTAAGAAGGGCTAATAAATTAGATTTAGGTGTGTTTTGGGTCATTGTCCTGTTGAAAAACAAATGATAGTCCTACTAAGCGCAAACCAGATGGGATGGCGTATCGCTGCAGAATGCTGTGGTAGCCATGCTGGTTAAGTGTGCCTTGAATTCTAAGTAAATCACAGACAGTGTCACCAGCAAAGCACCCCCCACACCATAACACCTCCTCCTCCATGCTTCACGGTGGGAACCACACATGTGGAAATCATCCATTCACCTACTCTGCTTCTCATAGAGACACAGCGGTTGGAACCAAATATCTCAAATCTGGACTCCTCAGACCAAAGGACAGATTTCCACAGGTCAAATGTCCATTGCTCGTGTTTCTTGGCCCAAGCAAGTCTATTATTATTATTGATGTCCTTTAGTAGTGGTTCTTTGCAGAATTTCAACCATGGAGGCCTGATTCATGCAGTCTCCTCCGAACAGTTGATGTTGAGATGTGTATGTTACTTGAACTCTGTGAAGCATTTATTTGGGCTGCAATCTGCAGTTAACTCTAATGAACTTATCCTCTGCAGTAGAGGTAACTCTGCGTCTTCCTTTCCTGTGGCGGTCCTAGTGAGAGCCAGTGTCATCATACACTTGATGGTTTTGAGACTGCACTTGAAGAAACTTTAAAGGTTCTTGAAATTTTCCAGATTGACCAACCTTCGTGTCTTAAAGTAATGATGGACTGTCATTTCTCTTTGCTTATTTGAGCTGTTCTTGCCATAATATGGACTTGATCTTTACCAAATCGGTCTATCTTCTGTATACCTCCCCTACCTTGTCACAACATAACTGATTGGCTCAAAAGCATCAAGAAGGAAATAAATTCCACAAAATAACTTTTAACAAGGCACACCTGTTAATTGAATCGTGTTCCAGGTGACTACCTCATGAAGCCGAGAGAATGCCAAGAGTGTGCGAAGCTGTCATCAAGGCAAAGGGTGGCTACTTTGAAGAATCTCAAATATAAAATATATTCAGATTTGTTTAACACTTTTTTGGTTACTACATGATTCCATATTTGTTTTTCATAGTTTTGATGTCTTCACAATCATTCTTCAATTTAGAAAATAGTATAAAAAAAGAAAAACCCTTGAATGAGTAGGTGTGTCCAAACTTTTGAGTGGTACTGTATATGGCTACAAGGTAGATGAGAGAGAGGTGAATGAATGAGGGAGGAAGGGTGGAAGAGAGAGAGCGAGGAAAAGGAGAAAGAGATTTCGTAGATAAAAATAAACTCCCCTAGCACTGATGTAAAAACTTGATCATTGGCAGCCAGTCTTAGAGAAGCGGAAACAGGCAGGGGCGCCGCCAGGGATTTTGGGCCCCATGAAAAGATATCACATTGGCCCCCACCACCACAGGCCACACCAACCATGCGCAATTGCTGTAACCACACACCTCCAGTACCCAATCGACCCATTCAAAGCTTTAAATAACTCTATCTTTGCAGGCTTGCAACTCTCTTGTATTCCAATAGTTACTGTATGATATTTACTGACAGTGAGCTGTGAAAATATAACACTGTGCAGACATGCATGCAACATTCTGCATACAGTGGAATTCACTATTTGATGCAAGACTGATACCCTCCATAAGAAATGTGCTTAAGGCCGTCTTTTACAGTCCAAATGTCATTTTAATGTTAAAATTCTTGAATGGAAAATTCTCTTAACATGAATGAATAACTTAAATAAATATAACTTAAATATACATTAGCCTCTTCAATTAAAATAAATGAACATTATCATCTATAGAATGATATAACAAACAAAATAATAAAATCAGCAGCAGATTTTTGAACTAAGTATACATACCAACTAGAAAATAAGCAGCTGTAAAAGTGGAAATGAAAAATGGAAAACAAAATGGAAATGGAAATGAAACGGCCTGATGGTGGCGCTAGAGGAAAGGTCAAGTGGTCAACAAATCAATAGGTTTCTTCCACTTGGGCTCTTGATTGTGCACAACAAATATTATGGCAATCCAGCCATTACTTTGAGATATATCTTGTTCTCAGTCTGTTCTCAGTCTTGTTCTCATCCTGTGGGCATCATGTGTGCTGTGATCCAATATCCATATCCATGCCATTTAACAGTTATCACTGGCCCTTGCTCAGCGTTAATCACCAAGAGCCCAGTGCCGAGACTTCATGCTAGAAAAGTCACTGATCAAGTCTCTGAAGTCCAGCTTTCTAGCTAACTGACTTTCAATGGACAGTATGGCAAGACTGCAAAGCCTGTCCTGGGACATAGTGGACCTCAAATAGTTTTTTATTCGATTTATCTCACTGAAAGCTCTCGCCACTAGCAACAGTCACAGGCAGTGTGCAAAATATAGGTAAAGCAATGCACAATTCTCCAAAAATGGCTTGCAGCTGCATTTAACAAATTGCATTCAGGAGACTAAGAGGGGACAAGTTAGGGGGGAAAGTGGCAGCATATACAGTGTTCAGGTGTCTTACTTCATTATGAAACTCAGGTGTAAGATCTCTGGAATACGTCATGATCAGTGGTTGCTACACAGAAGGGACTTTATCCTCACTAATCTGACCAACTTTCAGAACAGCAGAAAATTATTCTACAATTTCTGCAGTGGTGTGGAACCTAGTGTCCAAGTCACTGATGTTGTCCATAGCAGTAAAACACACTGTGTTCTGAAACACTGTTGCTGCACTGTCCTGAGCTGTCTCCTCTTGAGAGGTGTCATCATGGAATCTCTTCCTTTTCCTCTAGCGGCTGTGTTCCTTGCTAAATTTAGGTGCAATGTCCATTTGCGTAGAGAAAACTCAAAGAACAAAACAAATCAAGTGCACAACAGAACCATGCCGCTCAAAATAGTGCTCGCAGGCAACTATACCTAGACGAGATCCCACAAAGCACAAGGGGGAAATGGCTACCTAAATATGATCCCCAATCAGAGACAACAATAAACAGCTGCCTCTGATTGGGAACCATACCAGGCCAACATAGAAATATAATTCCCCTAGATAACCCACCCTTAATCACACCCTGACCTAACCAACATAGAGAATAAACAGCTCTCTATGGTCAGGGCGTGACACTGATATTGGCTGCAACTGTGTCAATTGAGATTTTTCCTGACTGGAGAATCACATTCCTGTCCTCAAGGCATTGCCGTAACTGCAATTCTACCAACAATGACATGACATGTCATTCAACACAATGCTGCTCACCTCCTTCTTCAGTTGGGAGTAGGGTTGGTTCAGGGGTATCGGGATGGGGAGGCAGGGCTGCTGAGCCTGAAGCTGTATCTGGAGGGCCTGGCACCGGGCAGGGGCAGGAACAACTGATTTAGTATGCATAGCTTGCTAAAAGTTTGCCTGATTGATTGTCGGCTAAAAAAGGAGCGAAATGTAAACACTCAAGATATTAAGTAACTAATATTAGTGGAGCAAAAGTAGGGGGCCAATACAGAGGCTCTCTTGATGTTTACTTTTTGCTAAAAACAAGAAAAGAAAAGAAAACGTTTTATTAGTGTATTGTAAATAAAATATTATATTAATGATGATAGGTTAATAATTTAATAAAGAAAAAATTGACCTGATGTTCTAAGAATCTTTTAGGGCCCCTGTCAGTCTCAGACCGATAGAATCGTCCTAACTTTTCCCCCCATACGGCGCCCCTGGAAGCAGGCATAGGGGAGAGAAGAGAAGGAGAAGAGAAGTCCACAGATAAAACAAGGCTGGGTTTCAAAGATCACAGGGGGATGTACAGTATAAGTGGCAGGGTTTGAATCAGGGCTGTATACACAATGTATGTGGCATATTATTACAGAAGCATCACAAACCATATCACAGGATCATGAACTGGATCTCAAACCAGTTCAGAGTTGCATCCTGAAATTGCCCCTTTGATCTTCAAGGTGTTAGCTAAGTGGTTCAGAACATTTTCCCAGACAGGGTTGCGGGCTGGCTGACTGGCTGGGTAGCTTACTGTAGTAGCCTACTGTACCCCAGAGCGGGATTGTTATGGGGCCTTATAGGATTACACTAGATCCCTCAGCACGATCCCCCACAGGATTACAGGGCTCTGGGTCAGTGGCTACAAGTGGTGTTATGTTGTGTGGTGGTCCAACAAACCTAGAGGAATATGAGGAGATGAGTGCTGAGGAAGCCGTGTTCGAGGCAGGCTTTTAGATGAGGGCCTAGGAGGCAGTCTAAGGGCAATGGGTCATTGCCTACACATGGTGTTTGTGTTGGTGTGGTGTTCCACATTTGGATGAGTGTGAGAAGAGAGGAGGACCTGAGGAGGCTGTGTGAGAGGAGAGGAAGGCACGAGAGGCAGACAAAGGCAGAGGAGTGTAAGGAGAAGAGAGAGCAGACTGAGGAAACCGAGTGTGTGAGATGCAGGCTTTGGCGAAGAGGGCCTGGGAGGCAGAGTGAGGAAGTCGTATCGCGTGAGAGCCGAGGCACGGAGGCATGCTTTTAATAAAGGAGGAGGCAGATGGCCCACATTAAAAGCAGAGGGCCCTTGTGACAGTCCTCAACAGCCCCGCTGAGAACAGGGTAATTAAATGAGGAATTTAATCGGATTCCTCAAATTAAATGTCCAGCTGGATACGTACTCCCAGACCCCTGCTGATTTCCACCTTTTCTGTCTCTGTGGATGCGTCCCAAATGGCACACTATTCCCTATGGGCACTTGTCAAAAGTAGTGCACTATGTAGGAAATATGCTACCAACTGGGACACAGCCTCTGTCTGTGGTGCTGTGGAGTTGGGGTGTGTCACACTGTGCCTCACAGACCTCTCTGATCAATACCCACTCATACCTGATTATAGTCAGGGTGATAATTGCTGCTAAAGTATTCCATTCACAGCTCTGACAGTGGGAGTCTGGGAAAGGAAGGGACCATCACACTATGGGGTCTCCTGAGGGTCATATTCATAATGGGTTCTGGGTGGGTGGGAATAAGCACAAAATCACCACCATGAAACAATACGCTCTCTCTGCAAGATGTAACAGTACAGTAGGAATGATGATTATGTGTATAGTAATACAACGAATGAGGTCTGTTTGAATTACCCAGTATTCACCAATCCCCATAGGAATTTGGTATTGAGGACAGTGTGGACCATGTCAGGCAAGACAGCAGGGTCAAGTGCATTGCAGTGTGTAAATGAATTGTGATATCAATGATTTAACTGATTTTGGAATTAATTTCAAGATTTCAAACGTCATTACTAAGCAAACTAGATGACACAGACGGCAGAATAATACTAGCTCTGATGGAAGCCAAACATATTATGCATGTGATCACTTTGTTCTAAATATACACATTTGGAAAATGAGTGTGCATCTGTTCAACCAACAATATGAATTATCCTGGCCTTATTGTTACCGCTGTAGCCATTAGCTCACTATTTTGACAATCAGCTAAATTACAAACACACAATTTTTACAAATGTACATAGTGACGCATGCTGAACGCTGGAACAAGAGTGAACTTGGTTTGTTGTTTCTGAAAGTTTCTTAAAAACTATTCTTGAAAAAAAAATGATAGTAGCCTAACTGTTTTGGATCCCGCGACGAGGTTAGACTCAGTTGCTGCAACCGCTACTATGTGCCTAACCCTAAATTCTGAAGAGCTGATGCTTATAGCAAAGCAGCTAGTCTAACTGCTAGCTATCAAGCTAGCCAGGCTTGTAAACTGTTTAAATCCCTGCTATTTGTTGGTGTTTCCATCATTCCTGAGAGCTGTGCTGGCTGGAAATGTGTGAAGTACCAGCGTTCACCAGCTACCATCATTCCACCCAAAGAAGGTTGGAGTAATGGAGAGGACAGTGTCTCGCTGTCACAGGTGTGTCATCTTTTAAATCAACAATAAGATGTCTATTGTTGTAGCAACAAGAAAATAGCTTCAATACGTGTCCAAATACTGGTGGACAACTAACAAAATAATGGACGATCTGACCAGAGAGGTCCAAGACCTTAAGAACAGTTTGCAGTTCTCCCAGGGTGAGGTGGATGAAAAAGACTTGCAGCAGGATGAAAACAAACTGTAAGTCTACATGAGATAACATCAGCACTGTCTGTGAAACATTATTACAGATGACTGGGGGGGGGGACAATCCAGGAACAACAACAGCGTTGTGGATGGCATACCAGAGTCTCCACATGAGACCTGGACAGAGTCTCCACATGAGACCTGGACAGAGTCTCCACATGAGACCTGGACAGAGTCTCCACATGAGACCTGGACAGAGTCTCCACATGAGACCTGGACAGGGTCTCCTGAAAAAGTTGAGAAAAATTATCACAAAAGGCTGCAGATGGATCACAGGAGGAATGAGGTTGTGATCTGGTTGTGGTATGGAAAACCTGTAACGAGCCCAGGTAACAGACCTACGTCGATAGTGGTCAAGTTTCTAAGGTACAAGAACAAGATGGCTGTTCTGGAGAGAACCAAGAACTTGAGAGGAACTAACATCTTCCTAAACAAGGACTTCTCTGAAGCTGTGTGCAAGAGTCTGAAAAAACCTTGCAAACCTATGAAAGCTGCCAGAGAGCGTGCGGACATTGTCCACCTTCCCTCTCAAAAGACTGGGAGGAGTGAGAGAGCCAAGCTTCCTGGTCAGTAGCTTCAGCCCAACATCACATATACACTGAGTATACAAAATGATAAGAACACCTGCTTTTCCAATGACATAGACTGACCAGGTGAATCGAGGTGAAAGCTATGGTTGTTGTCCTGGCACACGCCAGTTCTCTGACCTCCTCCCTATAGGCTGTCTCATCATTGTCGGTGATCAGGCCTTCAACTGTTGTGTCGTCAGCAAACTTAATGATGGTGTTGGAGTCGTGTTTGGCCACGCAGTCGTGGGTGAACAGGGAGTACAGGAGGGGACTAATTACACACCCCTGAGGGGCCCCAGTATTGAGGATTAGCATGGCAGACATGTTGTTGCCTACCCTTACCACCTGGGGGCAGCCTGTCAGGAAGTCCATGATCCAGATGCAGAGGGAGGTGTTTAGTCCCAGGGTCCTTAGCTGAGTGATGAGTTTCTTGGGCACTATAATGTTGAACGCTGAGCTGTAGTCAATGAACAGCATTCTCACATAGGTGTTCCCTTTGTCCAGGTGGGAAAGGGTAGTGTGGAGTGCGATTGAGATTGTGTCATCTGTGGATCTGTTGGGGCGGTATGCGAATTGGAGTGGGTCTAGGGTATCTGGGAGGATGCTGTTGATGTGAGCCATGACCAGCCTTTCAAAGCACTTCATGGCTACCGAAGTGAATGCTACGGGGCGGTAATCATTTAGGCAGGTTACCTTCGCTTCCTTGGGCACAGGGACTATGGTGGTCTGCTTGAAACATGTAGGTACGACAGACTCAGTCAGGGAGAGGTTGAAAATGTCAGTGAAGATACTTGCCAGTTGGTCCGCGCATGCTTTGAGTACACGTCTTGGTAAACCATCTGGCCCCGCAGCTTTGTGAATGTTGACCTGTTTAAAGATCTTGCTCACATCGGCAACCGAGAGCATTATCACACAGTCGTCCAGAACAGCTGGTGCTCTCGTGCATGCTTCAGTGTTGCTTGCCTCGAAGCGAGCATAAAAGGCCTTTAGCTCATCTGGTAGACTCGCGTCACTGGGCAGCCCGCACCTGGGTTTCTCTTTGTAGTCCATAATAGTTATCAAGCCCTGTCACATCTGACGAGCGTCAGAGCTGGTGTAGTAGGATTCAATCTTAATCCTGTATTGACGCTTTAGCAACTAGCTGTCCTCTTAAGAGGAAACTTCTAACTGTGACAAATGCCTGTAATATGACCCAGGTTATCACTCAACCATCAATCAATCAATCAAATGTATTTATAAAGCCCTTTTTATATCAGCCGATGTCACAAAGTGCTATACAGAAACGCAGCCTAAAACCCCAAACAGCAAGCAATGCAGATGTAGTAGCACGGTGGGTTTGAAAAACTCCCTAGAAAGGCAGGAACCTATGAAGAAACCTAGAGAGGAACCAGGCTCTGAGATGTTCAAATGTTCATTGATGACCAGCATGGTCAAATAATAATAATAATCACAGTAGTTGTAGAGGGTGCAACAGGTCAGCACCTCAGGAGTAAATGTCAGTTGGCTTTTCATAGCCGATCATTCAGAGTTAGAGACAGCAGGTGCAATAGAGAGAGAGAGTCGAAAACAGCTGGTCTGGGAGGTAGCATGTCCGGTGAACAGGTCAGGGTTCCATAGCCACAGGCAGAACAGTTGAAACTGGAGCAGCAGCATGACCAGGTGGACTGGGGACAGCAAGGAGTCATCAGGCCAGGTAGTCCTGAGGCATGGTCCCAGGGCTCAGGTCCTGGGGGAGGGAGAGGGAGAGGGAGAGGGAGAGGGAGAGGGAGAGAGAGAGAATTTGAGGGAGCATACTTAAATTCACACAGGACACCGGATAAGACAGGATAAAAAAAACAGATATAACAGACTGACCCTAGCCCCCGACACGTAAACCTTTGCAGCATAAATACTGGAGGCTGAGACAGGAGGAGTCGGGAGACACTGTGGCCCCATCCGACAATACCCCCGGACAGGGCCAACCAGGCGGGATATAACCCCATCCACCTTGCCAAAGCACAGCCCCCACACCACTAGAGGGATATCTTCAAACAACCAACCTACTACCCTGAGACAAGGCTGTTGTGTTGGATCTGTGACATCCACATGTATTTATCATATCTTCAGAGCTTTCCTCCAAAGCAATATCAGTTCCCATTGGCTGTATTGTCCATAACACAGTGGCAATAACAACGAAAGCCAAACCGCCAAAGGTAATTTATAAGAGATCATACAAAGAAATTCTCAGGACTCTTTTGTGAATCCAGATGCAGCACTGGAAGTATTTGTAAAATGATTCATGCCAATAATTGACAAGTATGCACCTGTTAAGAAATAACTGTGAGAACTATTAGAGCCTTCTGGATTGAGATGAATTGAAAAATTGTGTGGTTCAAAGAAATTATGCAAAAGAGGGTGGCAAACAAGTTAGGCTGCTCAGCTGACAATCTGTAAATTGAGAAATTTTATGACTAAACATAACAAAGAAGAATACATTATAATACCAAACCAAGATAAATGACCCAAAATACAATGGAAGACTTTATATAATAATGGGCAGAAAACGCAATTCATCTCCATTGTTCATTGAAGTTGATGAGTCATTTATAAAAAATTAAAAAATTGATATTGCCAATCATTTCAATGACTATTTCACTAGTAAAGTGGAATATCTAAGAAGTGAAATGACAACATTGAAACGTGAACAATCATATTTTTGAAAAATATATATAATAATGAAAGAGAAGCATTGCTGTTTTGAATTTGGTCAAGTTAGTGTGGGAGCGGTGAAAAAACGATTGTTATCCATCAATAATGATAAGCCACCAGGTATAGACAACCTTGATGGGAAACTATTGACAATTGTAGCAGACTATATTGCCACCCCTATTTGCGATATCATTAAACAAAGCCTAAAGGAGTGTGTGTGTCCACAGGCATGGAAGGATCTAAAGTAATTCCACAGCCTAAAAATAGTAACGCATCCTTTGCTGGCTGTAACAGCCGCCCAATCAGTTTGCTTCCTGCTCTTAGTAAACTGATGGAGAGAATTGTGTCTGACCAAATACAATGCTATTTGTCAGAGAACAAGTTAACCACTGACTTTCAGCATGTATATAGAGAAGGGCACTCAACTTGTGCTGCGCTGACTAAGATGACTGATGATTGGATAAATGGATAATAAGAGCTGTATTTTTAGATATCAGTGCAGCCTTTGATGTTATTGATCATAAATTGTTAAATAAAAAACTATCTTTGCTATGGCTTTACATCACCTGCATGCCAGTCCTTCCTGGTTGAGGGTTGACAAGAGATGTAATGGTTCTCTTCTACAGTAGTATGTGTATCATCCATTCCAATGGCTTCTGGTTTAGCTGTTATAAATTGTCCCTCTAGTGGGCAAAGTTTGCACATTATTCAGTAGACCTACATTTTGGTGTGTTTAGTCGGGCTGTGTTTACACAGGCAGCCCAATTATTTAAATTTTATTTTTTACACTAATTGGTCTTTTGAGCAATCACATCAGATGTTTTCACATCAGATCTTTTTCAGAGCTGATCCGATTGGTCAAAAAAACAAGAAGTGAAAAAAATATCAGATATGGCAGTGGTGGAAAAAGTACCCAATTGTCATAATAATTGAGTAAAAGTAAAGATACCTTAATAGAAAATGACTCTAGTAAAAGTGAAAGTCACCCAGGAAACTTCTACTTGAGTAAAAGTCTAAAAGTATTTGGTTTAAAATATAGTTAAGTATCAAAAGTAAATGTAATTGCTAAAATATAGTTAAGTATCAAAAGTAAAAGTATAAACCATTTAAAATTCCTCATATTATGCAAATAAGACGGCACCATTTTCATGTTTTTAAAAAAATGTACAGATAGCTAGGGGCACACTCCAATATTCAGACATAATTTACAAACAAAGCATGTGTGCTAGGGAGTTTAGTGAGTTCACCAGATCAGAAGCAGTAGGGACGACCAGGGATGTTCTGTTGATAAGTGCGTGAATTGGACCATTTTCCTGTCATACTAAGCATTCAAAATGTAACGAGTACTTTGGGGTGTCAAGGAAAATGTTTGGAGAAAAAAGTACAATATTTTCTTAAAGGAATGTAGTGGAGTAAAAATAAAAGTAGTCAAAAATATAAATATAAAGTACAGATACCCCCAAAAAACTATCTTAGTACTTTAAAGTATTTTAACTTAAGTACTATACCCCACTGAGAATTGGGCTGCCTGGGTAAACGCAGTCTACAAGTAGCATACATTAGTAGGTGGAATAAATAACGTACTGTGTTCAGATTCTAGCCTAAAGCCAAAGATGTCCATAAATAACGTTTTAAAAAAATATTTTTTTATTCAAAACTATTGACAACCCCATGTCCGTTATGGATATGTAGCATAGGCAACAATCAATTTATGGACATAATCGAAATGATCCTAAACAGGCATATGTTTGTTAAAGTAGATTTATATAATCACCCACTCAACTGACAGAGCCTGTTTTATGTTGTAGTGAAATATAAAAACTTGACACAATGTGTTGGCGCTGCTGTAGGCTTTTTAGAGCGTTATAGCTTTCCTTCGGCGCTAGGATCCAGCGTCCTGAGCTCAGATTTTACCTCCCGCCCCATGCAGCTCGCTGTATTCTACACCGTCCGCCAGAACACTCACATGCATGCCGCTACTTCCTGGATGGAAGAATGGAACCAAAGACAGTTCGGTACGTTTAGAAAGTCTGTGATGGAACGCTTCCAGCACTGCCTTTGCAACATTCTCTCTACATTCATAAGTGGCGCCGCGGGTCGCCGCTGAATGGACGAACATAATCAGTAGCCTATTCTTCGACCATTTTTTCCCTCAAGTTGACGAAATTGATTCGGGCTCGTTGACTTTCACCTCTATGATTCACTTTGGGAATGTAGAAAGAAAGCTTGGATGCATGTGGCCGACTGTGACAAAACTATTTTTCTGCGGTTCACAGCCATAGATATTCCTTGAAACAGATGCTTAATTGGCTTGAAGTGAATTGCCATCAAACTACACTCCATCTGACACTACAGTTGGGTTTGTGCCCTATGTGCTAACGTCTGTTTTCTACAATCAAGTTTATGTAATTTTGTAGACCTCAAACTTTGTCACCCGTTGCCTTCTTGTTGCTCTCGATGAGTATTTTGACATGCGGAGAATACTGGAACCGAGTCACTGGTGGACCTTATTCATCATTTGTTCAGCCTTGGCCGTGTTTACCGACTGTCATCCTGGTAAGTCGTTGCATTGTTTGCAATATTGTAAACTATTTGTTCACTGCAGTGTGTGTCCTGCTTATATAAGCAACAATGTTCATCTATATTTGTATTAAAATCAAGACCAGGGAAATAACATTTCCAATTTTGCTCTGATCACGAAAAGATAATAGGACGAGAAGACTTGCTGCTGCTAGCTACTGCCGCATGGAAGATGAGATATTCATCCTACATACATAAGTGATTCCTCACGAAACACAGACAAAAAAATACCATGATTTTTGGTTTTTTTCATGAAATGTAATCCATAGTATAGTCATTTGCAGCAAGTAGTGTTGACATATATTTGACATTTGTATCTAATTGCATAATTGAGAAATAATTGATCAAAATTGCCATATTTTTGACATTTTGGATAAATATGTCATAAATGAATTGTGTATTAATTATTTATTACAGCCTGATTAATCAGACTGCTACAGATGAAACATTATGGACTGGTGTCTATATAGTTGGGGGAAAAATACTTTCCTGTGGATATTTTGTCTCAAATTACTCTACCGGTGAACCACAAAGACAACCAACCAGTAGAGTAAGTTTAAATGTCAGTTATTCAACATTTTGTCTTGAAAGGAACATTTACAGGATTTTGCAGGGATTACTTTCAGGCTGTATATACCAATGAATTGTGTATTACAGCCTGATTAATCACATCTGTAGGTGCTACAAAGCAAATATTGCTGTCATATGAAGCTTTACCTCTTGCTCTGTAATATGAGTAGTATTTTGATTACAATAACTTCTTTTTTTTTTACATTCATGAAAATCTATTTTTTGATTTGGCAATTAAAAATATATATATTGTTAAACATAATATATTCTACGGCAGGTTACCCCAACTGGTGGCATTCTGCCCGCAAGTGGTTTGATTTGGCCCCTCAAGATTTTGCTTATTTAATTTCATTGTTGGACGTAAGACTGTAAAAGCACCAGGAAATCAGCTCTTTGTGATTTTAATTTAAGAATCTGTTACCAAGTATTCCTATGCCTAATAGAGAGACACGTGATCATATACAAATGTAAGCAAGGTTTAAAATGATTACGTTTTAGTCAAACATTATATCTGTTTGGGTTTCTTGCGGTCAATTTGCAGTCTACAAATGATTTGTAATTATGTTCCGGCCCCCCAACCATCCGCTCAAGAAATAATCATCCCACAGCTGAATCTAGTTGATGATCCCTGTTGTACGGGCATATCAAAGTTCCAGAGAGGGGATCTCTGCTAATTTTAGAGTTATGATCCAATTTGTAAGCATTACCATCAGAGTGAATGTGAAAATGGATTTTAAATGGTCTTCCAGCTGCTGGTGATTGGTAGAATGTTCAATGAGACAAGTAAATGGAGGGATGTGATTGGTTACATTGCCTACAATGCAAATTACTCTATAAAATGGGCCCTAAATTTAAAACTAACGGAGATCCCATTCTGGAACTTTCATATGCCCATAGAGTGAGTATATTATGTTCAACAATATATTGAAATGTTTGCCAAATCAACAATGGTATTTTTTCAATATTAATGTTTTATATTTTTCAATATTCATAAAGAACTGTAATAAAAAAAACTACTCATTGCACAGCAAGTTTTAAAGCTTCATATGACAATACATTTTATTTTTAGCATCTACAGATGAAACATTATGCAGTCTTAAGGAGGCCCGGGTAATGCCAAAATGACATAAATATGCCGACTTTGATTAATTATTTCTTAATTATGCTTTTAGATTCAAATGTCAGATATATATATCATTAACCATCCTCCCTGCAAAGGAATTCTATGGATTACATTTGGTGAAAATCCCCAAATCATGGTCTTTTTTTGATGAATCAATCATAATGTGACTTTGCTAAAATTGGCAGAAATTTCAACATGGGATAAAATGAAAAGATTGACATTAGTTTCAATGTAGAAGAATGAGTCATTCATGTTGTCGTAACCACCCATGGGAAATATTAGGTTATGAAATGGTTTCAGTAAAGGAACTGAGCAGTATCTGCGGGATGCTTGGCGCATGTAGCCTACAGAAGGTGTGACAGGGTGGCGGTGTCTGTCCGGTACTTTGGCAGGTCTGATGCACAGACATGCAGTGATGTAACAGCAGGACTGGAACCACAGAGAGGAGGAGGGATCACATCTCCTAAATTCTCGCGGTCAATGCGCATGGCCATCCAGAGCCAAGATTTGAATGGATCATCAGAGCCTAGCACTTTGATAGGCTAGGCTATAATTCTGAGTGCAAAACACAAAATAATGGCATGTTTGAGTGCATATAGCCTTTAAAGAACTAGCCTACCTCGTTGTTTTTTAAACTTCACGTTTGGACTCGACGTGTCAATGTATGGCTCATACATGCATAATGAACGATCTACACAGTCTTCTCTCAGCGGAAAAAGCCACAGAATCCTTACATTATAACCCACTTTAATTTACGGCGTGAGATTATGCGCTCGTTCCTGTCATGTAGTGAACGTGACCTCTGAAGCAAGTGTGTTGAGTGGCTGCATGCACTTAACGTTAGCTATTTTGATAACAGCGAAAATATATTGAACACAAATATATTTAGAAAATAACTGTCAACCCAATCAGAAAAACTGCGCTGGCAACGTTTAGCTCCTAAATTGTGTCGCTGGTCAATTTGGGAATATACTGCAAAGTATGCTATAAGGTTCTTACCAGTCGCGTGTCCATCGCCCATCATGACACAACACACACACATTGATGTGTTCAAGAAATGCAAAATATCGGCCTACTTTTCTGTTTGTGTTGACCATCCATCCAAATCAAGTAATTCCATGTGTCCACCTTTTGTCCATATACATGTTCACACAGGTATTCCATGATATGGGGTAATAATCCAACACTGCAGTTGTTTGCCAGAGATCATCATTCATTGCATAGGCAAATGCTATATATAATCAATACACAACTTTCAAGGTAGTAGGACATTTGATGCAAACATATAACTAACTTTTCCATTGTATAAAATGACATTATCACATTAGCTTGCTTGTTTGCCATACTACATTTACATTTACATTTAAGTCATTTAGCAGACGCTCTTATCCAGAGCGACTTACAAATTGGTGCATTCACCTTATGACATCCAGTGGAACAGTAGTGCATCTAAATATTTTAAGGGGGGGGTGAGAGGGATTACTTTATCCTATCCTAGGTATTCCTTAAAGAGGTGGGGTTTCAGGTGTCTCCGGAAGGTGGTGATTGACTCCGCTGTCCTGGCGTCGTGAGGGAGTTTGTTCCACCATTGGGGGGCCAGAGCAGCGAACAGTTTTGACTGGGCTGAGCGGGAACTGTACTTCCTCAGTGGTAGGGAGGCGAGCAGGCCAGAGGTGGATGAACGCAGTGCCCTTGTTTGGGTGTAGGGCCTGATCAGAGCCTGGAGGTACTGAGGTGCCGTTCCCCTCACAGCTCCGTAGGCAAGCACCATGGTCTTGTAGCGGATGCGAGCTTCAACTGGAAGCCAGTGGAGAGAGCGGAGGAGCGGGGTGACGTGAGAGAACTTGGGAAGGTTGAACACCAGACGGGCTGCGGCGTTCTGGATGAGTTGTAGGGGTTTAATGGCACAGGCAGGGACCTGCAACAACCAATACTAGTCTGAGACCATGCATGCAACTACGGGAAGTCGGGAACTGACCTGCAACAACCAATTGTGATGGACAATGTTGATTGGCAGGTGGAATACTGTCCATTGAGGTTGCAAAGTTAGTGGGAGGCAGGATTAGGTCGGCCCAGTATTGTCCAATGTGGTCCACACCATATAAACACCAGTTTTTTTTAATTTTTACTCTTTTTGCACACACCGCACAGAGCCTCAAGCACAATGACGTGATAACTTTGTGCACAATTGTCAGGGACACGTTTTTGCTTGAGAATGCTACTTTCAAAACTATTGGCTGAAATTATACAAAGCGTATGGAAAATCTCAAAGGAGAAGTTAGCTTTTAAATTTTTTTTTTTTACAATCAAATCTCTTTTTTTGATGTAAATGACATGTTATAGAAGGGTACTATTTTTTAAATATTTATAGCAATTTCACTTGTTTTTGAGAAATTTACCCCAATCAGCGAATCACTTCCTCATCCTTTTTGTGCGGTACGTGGGCTCTGAACAGACATGAACAAATGCTCTAAAACACTCAAATACGTTCTCGAGCTCCCCCCCCATAACTGTGTAGCCTGCTTCTATAATGGACGGAAAGGTATCGCTCAAGTAGAAACAAAATTGAAAATATCGTTGGGGATAAAGTTCGGAATGACACAATTTAATGTGTACAACATCTAAAGACCTGCATCACTATACTGAGAGCTTTTCCGTTTATAAAAATACTTACTTGGGTGTTTTCTTTGGAACGTTTCTTCATGTTTTTTCAGACCCCCTGTACTGCACAACGAGGATGAGGAAATTATTTGCTTTGTTTAAGTCTCTCAAAAACAATTAACAATTACATACTTAAAAAAAGGTGGTTCTCAAAAAGCAACATTCTCCTGTACACAACCTCTTCATGGAGCAATTCAAGGGGATGTACTCATGACATTACATTGTTGCAACTTGTGGTTTCTAGATTAGACCGTGTATCATTCTGATGACCTTGATGGAAAGTGAACTGTAAATGAAACATGCAAGTCGGCTTATTAGCTACATTGTTATAATATTGCAATAATGTTATTAATGCATTGGCCTGTTCTCTGCACAGCTGAACTCCTGAGTTCAACTCAGCCCCTCTTTGCTGTCCTCCGTATCAGTCACATTGAGATTCAATAGTCAATCCTGTAATAGTTTTCCATTGTGGTTGTCGCGTGGGTCTTAGAGGAGCTGTTCCTTAGGCCGAGAGATTAGAGATGCATACGGTAAAGAGAGAGATCGAACAATGAAAATGCCATGGAAATGCATGGGGGAAAGATCCAGGATCTCCTCATTGCCCCCCAGAAAAATGTTCTTACATTTTTAGGCTATTGTTTATGTGTGTATTTCAAACTATGTTCCGTTAAAAATTGGGGTATCGTTATTGTTTGGAGGTCAACCCCCATTACATGTTCATGACATCGTCACCAATCAACTGCATTACAGTTAAAAACGACTTTGAATACCACCACCTATTTCTGTATCCTAGCTATGCTACCAGCTTGTTACCACTTCTAAACCTGAAAAGGGACAACTTCTAAATGTTAAATGCAGCAAAAACAACCAAATATTTTCAAATTGGTCCAGTTACAATAAGTAAATCATGACAGATCTGACGAATATCCACTTTGTTAGATCAGATTTGTTGAATGTGGGCAACTCTGGCGTGCTTCTTCCAGCTCCCACGGTCTGCGTACCATTATTCTCTTTACCGCATCTATAAAGTGTTGGTCCCATGTTTCATGAGCTGAAATAAAAGATCCCAGAAATGCTCCATGTGCACAAAAAGCTTATTTCTCTCAAATTCTGTGCACTAATTTGTTTATACCCTGTTAGTGAGCATTTCTTATTTGCCAAAATAATCCATCCACCTGACAGGTGTGGCATATCGAGAAACTGATTAAATATCATGATCATTACACAGGTGCACCAAGTTGAGGGGACAATAAAATGCCACTCAAATGTGCAGTTTTGTCACACAATACAATGTCACAGATGAGGGAGCGTGCAATTGGCATGCTGAATGCAGGAATGTCCAACAGAGCTGTTGCCAGAGAATTGAATGTTAATTTCTCTACCATAAGCCGCCTCCAATGTCGTTCTAGATCATTTGGTCTGAGGCCAGCCACCCGGACAGCTGATGAAACTGAGGAGTATTTCTGTCCGTAATAAAGCCTTTTTGTGGGGAAAACAATATAATATTTTGATTACCCAAACTTGAGTTAACGTAATCTGATTTAGTTTCTTTTTTTTTTGTATTACTTTCCCATTAAGAGGCATTAGAAGACAAAACTGATCCATTACACATGTGTCATCATGGTGGCCTCTGACTTGTGGTCAGATTCACTTAAGTGGACCAAATTTGAACTTTTTTCAATGCTGAATTGAATGTCATTGTGCAAACATCCTTTCTGAAATCCATCCAAGAAGTAATTATCTGTAATCTGATTACAATATTTTTGCAGGTAATGTGACTGATTTAGTATTTATTTTAATATTTTTTTATGTAATCAATTACTCCCCAACCCTGGTCATGATGATCACCTTATCCCCCTGGTCACATCTGGTTTGTACCGCATCCCATCACCTGTCCAATCTAAGCTACAGAGATAAGGAAGAAAAACAGGATTATTCTGGTACTGTCTGGGACACATTCACATAAAATACAGTATTCATAAAGTGTCTCAGAATAGGAGTCCTGATCCCCATGTCCATATAATCTGATTCATGATGATCTAAAAGGCCAAACTGATCCTAGATCTTCCAGCACTCGTACTCTAGTACAGTTTACAGAGGTCCAGAGGGGTATACTACAAAGGAGGATCAATGACTAACCAGAAATAACTATTAATTGTCTGGGTCATTAAGAAAGCTTAACTTAGATATGTTTTTTGTTTGTTGAGGATATAAGACCATACCCATTCCAAGCTTATCTTTCAAAAAGAATATGAAGTTATTTAAGAATATTTAGGCAAGTTGGCTGGTTAACCCATTGATCCTGCTTTGTAGAATACCCCCCAGACCTCCAGTGACGGGGAGAGAGTAGAGGCATACTGTAGCCAGGAAAACATACTCTGTGTTCCATCCACTCTCCTCCTGTAGCTTTATTAGAACCGTGATGAATGTCCAGGCAATAAGGCACTGTCACCAAAGGACGAATACCGCTGCACTCAAGGACTCAACCATATCAATAACTGTCCTCCATCCCTCCATCCCCTCCTCCATCCTGCCATCCTTCTCTTAAACAATCTCTCCCTGACATGAGCTGTCAAGTCAGCTGTACTTATGGCTGAGGAGTCAGTAGCCTGGTCTGGGCTGGGGAGAGGGAGGTATAGAGAGTTCATTCTCTGGCAGGGGTTTACCTAATATACGTCCTTCCCTTTCTCGGTCTCCTCATGTTGTCTATTGACTGATCCTTTAAAAACAATGTTTACATGTGCTTTTGTTGCCATCATCGGATCACTCTAGATGTCCCTTGGAATTTGAAATTCACAGTGCCTGTATCATTTGTGTCCTGTTATTGTGGGTATATCTCAAATGGTTAATGTTCATGTGTTAATTTCCAATGTGTGTCAGCTGTATTTTACAGGATGTGTTGTTGTGCTGGAATGCTATGGGGAGATCTCACACAGCACTTCAAACCGACTCCGAAAGAGGCACATTCTTGTCAGTGATGATGTTTTACCTTCTTCTGCTACTGTATTGCCTTCCCCTGCAAAAATCCGTTTTCTCTTGCTCTATCAACGTATTCTAACTCAGTAACCCTTCTATTGATTTGGGTTTGAAAGGTATGATCTTTCTCACTATTATATTATTATTATTATTTATTATTATTATTATTACTATTTATTATTATAGCAATGCTGAAACCAAACTACAGTATTTCGTCCCATATTTAAACAAGGCAGTGCTCATGTCTATGGTCCTTCACTAGTTGTTTTGCTTTCCCTCACGTCAAACAATGGAGTGATTGAAGGATTTGGAGGATTTAGTATTCACGGTAATCCAAACTCTTCTCTGTACGGATGAGAAAGCAAAAAGTAAGGTTTTCAAAATACTGAAACAAATACAAATCAAGGGGCCAGTCATGTACAGTACTTGTATTTCATGTCTGAAGTGAAAAAGGCACATGTTATATTTGGCTTTTGTCAGGTAGGTTACCACTGTTTTGTCCCTGTTCATTTGATCTACCCTATTTTTGTCCTGGGATGCAAAAGTCCCTTGGCTGTGTTTTAAAAGCTTCCAAATGAGTGAAGTGCCTTTCTCATAATGTAACCCTCAACACCGAATCCGTTTCCCACTCATTGTTTTAAAGGAGACTAGAACAAAATGGAGTCTTGTTGGGTTTTCCGATGGTCCGTGTTATCCGGGATCCTTGATGTCCCCACCCCATTGAAGGTTAAATTGAATATGGTTGGGGTTAGGGTTTATGGTAGGGACGTCCCAAGTATACCGGATAGTGCTTACCGTTTTCCGATGACATGATTGTTCTTTGTATTGGAATTCTGTTTGTGTTCCATTGCTATATTTTTACATGAGAGTTTCTTATTTAAAATTGCATGAGAAAGTGATATTTGAGGAGATTTGGAAATTCAATAAGCGTGCTTTGTAATGTATAGTATACATCAAATAACCTGGTATTGCGTGTTCGTGTCTTGGCTGTGTGTAAGACATTGTGAAGTGTTTGTGTGTATGTGCACGGCTACGTGTCTGCGTGTGCTCTCCGTCCCATGAGTGTGTGTGTGTGTGTGTGTGTGCTTCTCCTTAAATGGTTGTGTTCTCTATCCTATTAGTTGCTGACAGGGAAAAGGTTGAACCTGTATATACAAAGTGTTTTGATATGAAGTGTCAGTCTGACAGACTTAGAATAGACACACACACACACACACACACACACAGTAAGGATCTACGGGATCGGTGTCCCTATTCCCGGGACGGTTGTTGCTAACGTGCGCTAATGTGACTAGAATGACGACGTAAGTAACAGCAAATGTTACAGGACATAGATATGTCTTATATGGTCAGAAAGGTAAATTATTGTTAATCTACCTGCACTGTCCAATTTACAGTAGCTATTACAGTGAAAAAATACCATGCTATTGTTTGAGAAGAATGCACAACAACAAACTTATCACGGTAACTGGTTTGATACACCTCTGAAGGTAAATGATGTGCATACATTCAGCAATCTTGCTCTGATTTGTCATCCTGAGGGTCCCAGAGAAAAAATGTAACAGTTTTGTGTGATAAAATCTATTTTTATATTCAAATATAGGAACTGGGTTCTACAGTTTGAACCCTTTTGAAACACATGTTTTTTTTAGTTTTCATTATCTTTTACCAGATCTAATGTGTTATATTCTCCTACATTAATTTCACATTTCCACAAACTTCAGTTTCCTTACAAATGGTATCAAGAATATGCATATTCTTGCTTCAGGTCCTGAGCTTAAAGGCAGTTAGATTTAGGTATATCATTTTAGGTGAAAAAAAAAAAAAAAAAAGGTCTGATCCTTTATTAAAATGAAGAAGCTCTTGTATACAGCCTGCAGTCATTGTTTGTGTAATGCATGAATGTGTATTTCATTCTTTGGAGTGGTTGCTTCCCTCATGCCTAATGAGGCCTAAGCTCCATTGTGATTGAGTGGCTGCCAATATAATGAAATCAGAAAGGGATCGTTCTTCCTCCCATCCCGTCTCTGCCTCTCTCTCTCCTATCCCTGACCTGCATATTGAGAGGTAGTTAATCATTTAATTGAAAGCCAAGGGGATCAATAAGATTGAGGTATTAAAAGTAATTGGACACATTGATCAAAATACACATTTTTCTATTGGCGATTGGTTGGTTATTTTCTCATGTTACATTTTATTGGGGACATGTTGGATACTGTACTTTGAATAGGGCGCTTGACATTACGGCCTATCGTCAAAAGCCTAATGGGTAGAGATTAGAGGTCCACCGATTATGATTTTTCAACGCCGATACCAATACCGATACTGATTAGAGGACCAAAAAAGCCGATACCGATTAATCGGACAATTTTTTTTACAACAATACTGAATGAACACTTATTTTAACTTAATATAATGCATCAATAAAATCAATTTAGCCTCAAGTAAATAATGAAACATGTTCAATTTGGTTTAAATAATGCAAAAACAAAGTGTTGGAGAAGAAAGTAGAAGTGCAATATGTGCTATGTAAGAAAGCTAACGTTTCAGTTCCTTGCTCAGAACATGAGAACATATGAAAGCTGGTGGTTCCTTTTAACATGAATCTTCAATATTCCCAGGTAAGAAGTTTTAGGTTGTAGTTATTATAGGAATTATAGGACTCTTTCCCTCTATACCATTTGTATTTCATTAACCTTTTGACTATTGGATGTTCTTATAGGCACTTTAGTATTGCCAGTGTATCAGTATAGCTTCTGTCCCTCTCCTCGCTCCTCCCTGGGCTCGAACCAGCAACACAACGACAACAGCCACCATCGAAGCAGCGTTACCCATGCAGAGCAAGGGGAACAACTACTAGAAGGCTCAGAGCGAGTGACGTTTGAAACGCTGTTAGCGCGCTAACTAGCTAGCCATTTCACTTCGGTTGCACCAGCCTCATCTCGGGAGTTGATAGGCTTGAAGTCATAAACCGCGCAATGCTTGACGCACAACGAAGTGCTGCTGGCAAAACGCACGAAAGTGCTGTTTGAATGAATGTTTACGCGCCTGCTTCTGTCTACCTCCGCTCAGTCAGATACTTGCTTGTATGCTTGTAATATCATCAACCAACCGTTAACTAGTGATTATGTTTTTTATAAGATAAGTTTAATGCTAGCTAGCAACTTAACTTGGCTTACTGCATTCGCGTAACAGGCAGTCTCCTTGTGGAGTGCAACGAGAGAGAGGCAGGTCGTTATTGCGTTGGACTAGTTAACTGTAAGGTTGCAAGATTGGATCCCCCGAGCTGACAAGGTGAACATTTGTCGTTCTGCCCCTGAACAAGGCAGTTAACCCACCCCACCGTTCCTAGGCCGTCATTGAAAATAAGAATGTGTTCTTAACTGACTTGCCTAGTTAAATAATACATTTCTATTAAATTGATTTATAAAGCCCTTTTTACATCAGCAGATGTCACAATTGCTTATACAGAAACCCAGCCTAAAACCCCAAAGAGCAAGCAATGCAGATGTAGAAGCACAGTGGCTAGGAAAAACTCCCTCTGTTCCCTCCAGAAAGATGAATTGTTCAAAGACTGGCTATGAAGTTTAGTGACACCTGGGCTCACCTTTTTTCAGCAATATCACAGTCCTCGTAGAAACACCCCCAAATAGTTTGGCTTGCCTTGGTCAACCCAACTTGTATTTGAAGCCAGATGAGAACCACTGAACTGGACAAGTAAAACAACTCTGCCTACTATGCTTGTTTGATTTGAATTAAAATAAATATTGCTTATGCAACAGCAGACTTAAAATTGCTCAAAGTATCTGTAGGCTACTCATTAATTTGTTAAATTTGACTACAGCAGCGGACATGTATTAGGCCTAACCCCTGAATACATGGATGAATTAAAGATTCTGATCAACATGAGGTTATTAGTTACGACAGTCACCCCACACGGTTACCTGAGGGGATATACAGTATCTTTCACACAATGATGCAAGAAGGGAGTTGGAATGGAGTGTAAAAGGATCTTGCTGGAAGCTACGAGCATTGAGTGTACACAGTTCAGTAGCTAAGTGCATTCCTCCCCAACACAAGTCATATATTATGATCAACATGAGGTTATTAGTTATGGTACTCATTACACACAGTCACCTGAGGGGATATACTTTTCACTGATGCAAGTTGGAATGAAGTGGAGATCTGTGGAATTATCTCATTGGAAGCTAAAAACATCGAGCACACATCGAGCACAAGTGCCATCGTCATCAACACAAGTCATGTGTGTAAACATCTTATCCTGAGAACCCAAGATGTGCTTGTCTCTGACTGTAAAAACACACTAGTAAGGGTACGTGAAGGAATAGACTATACCTAACATAGTAAATAGTATGCTATGTTGCTTTTGGTATGGTTATATAAGACTGAGGGTTACTTAAGGCAAACAAAGTAAGGAGGTTGGTCATATAACATGAACTACTAGCAACCTAAAGGTTGCGTGTTCGAATCTCAACACGGACTAGCAACTTCTTACCATTACTTACAGTTGAAGTCGGAAGTTTACATACACTTAGGGTGGAGTCATTAAAACTTGTTTTTCAACCACTCAACAAGACATTTGTGAACGAACTATAGTTTTGGCAAGTCTGTTAGGACATCTTCTGTGTGCATGACACAAGTAATTTTCCCAACAATTATTTACAAACATATTATTTCACTTATAATTCACTGTATCACAATTCCAGTGGGTCAGAAGTTTACATACACTAAATTGACTGTGCCTTTAAACAGCTTGTAAAATTCCAGAAAATGATGTCATGGCTTTAAAAGCTTCTGATAGGCTAATTGACATAATTTGATTCAGTTGGAGGTGTACCTGTGGATGTATTTCAAGGCCTACCTTCAAACTCAGTGCCTCTTTGCTTGACATGGTGAAATCAAAAGACATAAGCCAAGACCTCAGAAAAGAATTGTAGTCCTCCACAAGTCTGGTTCATTCATGTGAGCAATTTCCAAATGCCTGAAGGTACCACATTCATCTGTACAAACAATAGTACTTAAGTATAAACACCATGGGACCACGCAGCCATCATACTGCTCAGGAAGGAGACACGTTCTCTCTCCTGGAGTTGAACGTACTTTAGTGCGAGAAGTGAAAATCAATCCCAGAACAACAGCAAAGGACTTTGTGAAGATGCTGGAGGAAACGGGTACAAAAGTATCTATATCCACAGTAAAACAAATCCTATATCGACATAACCTGAAAGGCCGCTCAGCAAGGAAGAAGCCACTGTTCCAAAACCACCATAAAAAGCCAGACTACGGTTTGCAACTGCACATGGGGACAAAGATCGTACTTTTTGTTCTCTGGTCTGATGAAACAAAATTATGACTGTTTGGCCATAATGACTATTGTTATGTTTGGAGGAAAACAGGGGAGGCTTGCAAGCAGCATGATGTTGTGGGTGAGCTTTGCTGCATGAGGGACTGGGTCACTTCACAAAATAGATGGCTTCATGAGGGAGGAAAACTATGTTGATATATTAAAGCAAAATCTCAAGACATCAGTCAGGAAGTTAAAGCTTGTTCACAAATGGGTCTTCCAAATGGACAATGACCCCAAGCATACTTCCAAAGTTGTGGCAAAATGGCTTAAGGACAACAAAGTCAAACCTATAGAAAACTTGTGGGCAGAACTGAATAACCATGTGCAAGCAAGGAGGCCTTACAAACCTGATTCTGTTACACCAGCTCTGTCAGAAGGAATGGGCCAAAATTCACCCAACTTATTGTATGAAGCTTGTGAAAGGCTAACCGAAACGTTTGACCCAAGTTAAACTATTTAAAGGCAATGCTACCAAATACTTATTGAGTGTATGTAAACTTCTGACCAACTGGGAATGTGATGAAATAAAAGCTGAGATAAATCATTCTAACATTTCACATTCTTAAAATAAAGTGGTGATCCTAACTGACCTAAGACAGAGAATTGTTACTAGGATTAAATGTCAGGAATTGTGAAAATCTGAGTTTAAATGTATTTGGCTAAGGTGTATGTAAACTTCTGACTTCAACTGTATCTACTTTGCAACTCCTAACTTTAACGTTAATCCCAGGGTTGAAAGTAGATTTAATTTCTCCCTGGTACAGGACCTTATATGACTGATATGATATGTGTACATGCTCTTGAGTTAAGGCTTTCAGCATTTTTTATGGGCCTAATCATAGAACTACACTGAACAAAAATCTAAACATAACATGCAACAATATTAAAAGATTTGACTTAGTTACGGTTCATACGGAAATCAGTCAATTGAAATAAATTCATTAGGCCCTAATCTATGGATTTCACGTAACTGGGGATACAGATATACATCTGTTTGGTCACAAATACCTTTATAAAAACGGTAGGGGGTGTGGATCAGAAAACCAGTCCGTGTCTGGTGTGACCACCATTTGCCTCATGCAGCACGATATCTCCTTTGCATAGAGTTGATCAGGCTGTTGATTGTGGCCCGTGGAAGGTTGTCCCACTCCTCTTCAATGGCTGTGCGAAGTTGCTGGATATTGGCGGGAACTGGGACACACTGTCGTACACGTCAATCCAGAGTATCCCAAACATGCTTAATGGGGCTGTGCATTATCATGCTGAAACATGAGGTGATGGTGGCAGATGAATGGTACGACAATGGGCCTCAGCATCTCGTCACGGTATCTCTGTGCATTCAAAATGCCATTGATAAAATGCAATTGTGTTCCTTGTCCGTAGCTTATGCCTGCCCATAACATAACCCCACCGCCAACATGGGGCACTCTGTTCACAACGTTGACATTTGCAAACAGCTCACCCACACGACGTCATACATGCTGTCTGCCATCTGCTCGGTACAGTTGAAACTGGGATTCATCCGTGAAAAGCACGCTTCTCCAGCGTACCAGTGGCCATTGAAGGTGAGAATTTGCCCGCTGAAGTCCGTCAGGTCAAGACCCTGGTGAGAACAACAAGCACGCAGATAAGCTTCGCTGAGACACTTTCCGACAGTTTTTGCTGAAATTCTTTGATAGGTCAAACACACAGTTTCGTCAGCTGTATGGGTGGCTGGTTTCTGACGATCACGCAGGTGAAGAAGCTCAAGGGGGAAGTCCTGGGCTGGCATGGTTACACGTGGTCTGTGGTTGTGAGAGCAACAAAAATCTTAAAACAACATTAGAGGAGGGTTATGGTAGAGAAATTAACAAAGTTTTCTGGCAACAGCTCTGGTGGACATTCCTGCACTCAGTATGCCAATGGCACATTCCCTCAACTTGCGACATTGTTGTGTAACAAAACTGCATATTTTAGAATAGCCTTTTCTTGTCACCAGCACAAAGTGCACCTGTTTAATGATCATGTTGTTTAATCAGCTTCTTGATATGCCACACCTGTCAGGTGGATGGATTATCGTGGCAAAGGAGAAATGCTCAATAACATGGATGTAAGCAAATTTGTGCACAACATTTGAGAGTATGGGATGTTTTATTTCAGCTCATGACTTTGCATTTATATTTTTGTTAATTTCATATAGAATCCCTTTTAATTCAACAGGATCTATGTGGGTGTAGTTGGAAAGATTTATCATTAAATTGTTTAAATGTATTACCATTTTATTGTGGCATAAAACATCACTTCAAAGGGCTCCTTTGCCAGGCTAACTGTGCACGTTCATCCACTCGCAACATATTTCCAGCCTCCAAACAGTGGTGAATGGAAAGAAACATATTGACAATTGTCCTTCAGCGAGAATTTATGTGTCCACTGCTGTCCGTGCGCATCTCGGTGTCGGCCACTCGTCTCTGACTGACTTGAAAAAAGGTCAGTGTTCTCGTCGAACCACATCACATATTGGAGCATAGGCTATACCACTCGTTTTCAAGTTCATTCAGTCATTTTTCATGCCTCTGACATGCGGTAATGATAAATAATGGTGTAATAATGGCCTTTTTAAAAAACGTTTTACAAAAATAATTCTCCCCAATGTCGTGATATCCAATTGGTAGTTATAGTCAAGTCCCATCGCTGCAACTCCCGAACGGACTCGGGAGAGGCAAAGGTAGAGAGCCATGCTTCCTCCGAAACACGATCCTGCCAAGCCGTACTACTTCTTGACACACTGCTCGCTTAACCCGAAAGCCAGCCGCACCAATGTGTCAGAGGAAACACCGTACAACTGGCGATCGAAGTCAGAGTGCATGCGCCCGGCCCGCCACAAGGAGTCGCTAGAGCGCGATGGGACAAGTACATCCCGTCCGGCCAAACCCTCCCCTAACCCAGACGACTCTGGGGCAATTGTGCACCGCCTCATGGGTCTCCCAGTCGCGGTCGGCTGTGACAGCCTGGGATCGAACCCGGATCTGTAGTGATGCCTCAAGCACTGCGATGCAGTGCCTTAGACCACTGCACCACTCGGGAGGCCTCAGCCTACAGTTTTCTTGACATTTTGTTTTAATTATTGTGATAGGCTCATGGTTTACCAGTATGGCGTACCCGTGCTATTTATTTTGCCGGGACACCATACCGGACCGTACTACCTTGCTTAACCGTAACCTTAACCCCTAACCCCAGCCTAAAGCCTAGCTACTGTTAGCCACCTAGCTAACGTTAGCCACCACAAATTGTATTTTGTAACATATTGTACGAATTGCAAATTGTAACATTGTAATTTGTAACATAATACGAAATGGGTGATGGACATCCACAAATTAAGACATACCATACAAAACGTTACATATCATACTAATTGGTGTGTCATGGATTTGCATTCACTATGTTGAGTCTAGCCCTGAGTCTAGGTTGGAAGGAAGGGTGGAACAGAACACACACACTTAACAACACAAGCCAAAACACTGAGCTGATTTCTGTTGATTTGATATCCTTGTTTTCCTATTACTAGGCGCGTAGTGCAGCCAGCCAAGCGTCTCACTCTGACAGTTCAGCCTCTCTTAGTCTGAGTGAACGGTCTCCTCATTAAATCCTAGAAGTGATGATGTTTTTGTTTTTTCCACTTTAACGCTTTGAGACATGTCCGTCCCTGAGGGCCTGCTGTACTGCCGAGGCTGAGAGACTCTGCCTTGGGGATTATGTGTGTGTGTTTAGTTACTGTCTGTGTGCATGTCTGTGTTTTTGTGCGTACTTTGCACCAGTCACTGTGATCAGCTCAAACGTTCTCTGAGTGGACACAGTTTGTGAACATTTACACAGTAGGGGTGTGAAGGTTAAAACATTTAAACAAACTTGGGATCTTAACGTTAAGACAAAATCCCTAATGGAAAAACTCGTTTTTTTAAAAGGTTTTTTTCCCCCCCCCACTATATTGAAATCACAGTGCAGCTGGGTCACCTGCTCTTGCTCTTTGTTAAAGAAGCGAGAGTGTGTTCAGATTTCGGTCTGTTGGGTGTTATTCATTGATAGGCCCTGTTTACTGAAGTTGCGAGACATTGCAAGCCAAGAAATTGCATAATATAGCATTCCATTGTGAGATACAGATACACCGGTCTATATAAGGTCCCACAGTTGACAGTGCATGTCAGAGCAAAAACCAAGCCATGATGTCGAAGGAATTGTCTAGAGCTCCGAGACGACAGGATTGTGTTGAGGCACAGATCTGGGGAAGGGTACAAAAATATTTCTGCACCATTGAAGGTCCCAATGAACACAGTGGCCTCCATAATTTCAGTTGAATACATTCAGTTGGACAACTGACTAGGTATCCCCTTTCATTCTTAAATGGAAAAAGTTTGGAACCACCAAAACTATTCCTAGAGCTGGCCTCTCGGCCATACTGAGCAATCGGGGGAGAAGGGCCTTGGTCAGGGAAGTGACCAAGAACCTGATGGTCCCTCTGATAGAGATCCAGAGTTCCTCCTGTGGAGAAGGGAGAACCTCCCAGAAGAACAACCATATCTGCAGCACTACACCAATCATCCTCTCCAAGATGGCGTAGCAGTCAGATGTCTTTTGTCCTCGTCTTATCCTGTCCCGTGTATATATCTTTTTACATCTTTTTTTCTTCACATATATTTTTCTTAACCTCAACTTCAACTTTCCTGCAATTCACCTGACCCAATGTGGTATGGATCTGCTATTTTCTTTACTTTTGAACCGGAGCCCCCAACAGAAGCTAGATAGCTACTAGTTAGTAGTCAGCTAGCCACTGATAGCGGTCATCAGCTAACTTTAGCCCGGACAACTCTCACCAGTCTGCCCAGTGCGACTAAAACCAGAGCAAATCGGACGTATTTTTCTCAATATCTCCTGATTCCTACCGCAAGCTCTGAACCTTTTCACCTGGATCATCGCAGCTAGCTAGCTGCTATCTGAGTGGATACTCCTGGCTAATGTCTCTGTCCCGAAGCAAGAACCAATTAGCCTGGAGCTAGCATTTGCTAGGCCCATCTCCCGGCTAGACGAAGAGGTCCGTCAGCCACTCCTTGGGCTACAATACATATTTTGCCAATTTGGCCTGGACCCCTTTTACTGCCGACACTGAGCGCCACCGACCCATCACAACTGGACTACCGACGCTCCTCCGTCGCGACGTCCCCTGAATACCCATCTGCTAGCCTGCTAACCGCGGCCCGCTCGCTGTCTAGAGCATATCGGACTGTTAGCTGAAGAGGCCCATTGGACAATTTCTTTGGCCACTCTACCCATTTTGCCAATTGGCCTGGACGGTTTGACCACACGGAGCCCTGCTGATCCATGACAACTGGTCTGCCGATGTAACAGCACGAGGGGGCTACAACAGACTTCTTCCGTCGCAATGTCCCTCTAAGGCACTTCTGCTAGCTTGCTAGCCCTGGCCCGCTGGCTGTCTGAATCACCTTGTCACCTTGCTACTCACTGGACCCCTATGATCACTCAGCTACGCATGGCTCCCTTATGTCAATATGCCTTGTCTATTGCTGTTTTGGTTAGTAATTATTGCCTCATTTCACTGTAGAGCCTCTAGCCAAGCTCAATACGCCTTAGTTAACCCTTTAGTTCCACCTCCCACACATGCGGTGACCTCACCTGGTTTAAATTATGTTTCTAGAGACAATATCTCTCTCATCGTCACTCAATGCATAGGTTTACCTCCACTGTGTTCACATCCTACCATACCTTTGTCTGTACATTATGCCTTGAATCTATTCTACCGTGCCCAGAAACTTGCTCCTTTTACTCTCTGTTCCGAACGTACTAGACAACCAGTTCTTATAGCCTTTAGCCGAACTCTTATCCTACTCCTCCTCTGTTCCTCTGGAGATGTAGAGGTTAATCCAGGCCCTGCAGTGCCTAGCTCCACTCCCATTCCCCAGACGCTCTCATTTGTTGACTCTGTAAAAGCCTTGGTTTCATGCATGTTAACATTCACTGCTTTAGCACACTCTGCCAACCCGGATGTCCTAGCCGTGTCTGCATCCTGATTTAGGAAGGCCACCAAAAATCCTGAAATTTCCATTCCTAACTATAACATTTTCCGAAAAGATAGAACTGCCAAAGGGGGCGGTGTTGCAATCTACTGCAGAGATAGCCTGCAGAGTTCTGTCTTACTATCCAGGTCTGTGCCCAAACAGTTCGAGCTTCTACTTTTAAAAATCCACCTTTTCAGAAACAAGTCTCTCACCTTTGCCACTTTCTATAGACCACCTTCTGCCCCCAGCTGTGCCCTGGACACCATATGTGAATTGATTGCCCCCCATCTATCTTCAGAGCTCGTGCTGTTAGGTGACCTAAACTGGGGCATGCTTAATGGCCATCCTACAATCTCAGCTTGATGCCCTCCATCTCACACAAATGATCAATGAACCTACCAGGTACAACCGTAAACACGGGCACCCTCATAGATATAATATGATACACCTCTGCTGTCTTCAACCAGGATCTCAGCGATCACTGCCTCATTGCCTGCGTCCGTAATTGGTCTGCAGTCAAACGACCACACCTCATCACTGTCAAACGCTACCTAAAACACTTCAGCGAGCAGGCCTTTCTAATTGACCTAGCCCGGGTCTCCTGGAAGGATATTGACCTCACTCCGTCAGGTTATTCTTTAACCTGTTGAGTGTAGGGGGCAGTATTTTGATATTTGGATGAAAAACGTACCCAAATAAAACTTCCTAATTCTCAGGCAGAGAATCTAGAATATGCATTGAATTGTCAGATTAGGATACAAAACACTCTAAAGTTTCCAAAAACTGTCCAAATATTGTCTGTGTATAACAGAACTGATATTGCAGGTGAAAACCTGAGGAAAATCCAACCCGGAAGTGCTGTTTTTCCTGAAAGCTCCCTGTTCCATTGCCTGCCTTCATTCCATTTAAAGGGATATCAACCAGATTCCTTTTCCTATGACTTCCACATGTTGTGAACAGTCTTTAGACATAGTTTCAGGCTTTTGTTTTGAAAAATGAGCGAGAAATGTGTCATTGTGTCATTCTTTGGCTGGGTGCCAGCAGCGTTTTGCATGCGCAACAGTTTGGAGCAGACATTTTCTCTCTCTCTCTCCTATTGAAGAAGGTACAGTCCGGTTGAAATATTATTGATTATATAGTGTAAAAACAACCTGAGGATTGATTATAAAAAAACGTTTGACATGAACTTTATTTCAAAATTTTTTTTTTTTTTACCCCTTTTTTGCCCCAATTTCATTGTATCCAATTGTTTTTAGTAGCTACTATCTTGTCTCATTGCTACAACTCCCGTACGGGCTCGGGAGAGACAAAGGTCGAGAGTCATGCGTCCTCCGAAACACAACCCAACCAAGCCGCACTGCTTCTTAACACAGTGAGCATCCAACCTGGAAGCCAGCCGTACCAATGTGTCGGAGGAAACACCGTGCACCTAGCGACCTGGTCAGAGTGCCCTGCACCCCGGCCCACCACAGGAGTCGCTAGTGCACGATGAGACAAGGATATCCCTACCGGCCAAACCCTCGCTAACCCGGACAGCGCTAGGCCAATTGTGCTTCGCCCCATGGACCTCCTGGTCGCGGCTGGCTGCGACAGAGCCTGGGCTCGAACCCAGAGACTCTGGTGGCACAGCTAGCATTGAGATGCTGTGCCTTAGACCACTGCGCCACCCGGGAGTTTCTACAAACTTTACGGATACTATTTGGAATTTTCGTCTGCCCGGTCGTGACCGCTCGAGCCTGTGGATTTCTGAACATAATGCGCCAACCAAATTGAGGTATTTTGGATATAAAAATAATCTTTATGGAACAAAAGGAACATTTATTGTGTAACTCGTGAGTGCAAACATCTGAAGATCAAAGGTAAGCAATTAATTTGATTGCTTTTCTGACTTTCGTGACCAATCTACTTGGCTGCTAGCTGTTTGTAATATTTTGTCTGCTAAGAGAGATGTCCTTACATAAATTCTTGGTATGCTTTTGCCGAAAAGCTTTTTTGAAATCTGACACGCCAGTTGGATTAACAACAAGCTAAGCTGTGTTTTGCTATATTGCACTTGTGATTTCATGAAAATTAAATATTTTTAGTAATTTAATTTGAATTTGGCTCTCTGCAATTCAGCGGATGTTGATGAAAATGATCCCGCTAACGGGATGGGTGCATCAAGAAGTTAAAAGTGCTTTCTTCACCATCTTAAATAAGCATGCCCCGTTCAAAAAAATAGAACCAGGAACAGATATAGGCCTTGGTTCACTCCAGAACTAACTGCCCTTGACCAGCACAAAAACATCCTGTGGCATACTGCATTAGCATCGAACAACCCCTGCGATTTTCAACTTTTCAGGGAAGTTAGGAACCAATATACACAGGCAGTTAGGAAAGCTAAGGCTAGCTTTTTCAAACAGAAATGATCATCCTGTAGCACAAACTCCAAACATTTCTGGGACACTGTAAAGTCCATGGAGAAAAACAGAACCTCCTCCTAGCTGCCCACTGCACTGAGGCTAGTAAAGACTGCCACCACCAATGAATTTGTGATAATTGAGAATTTCAATAAGCATTTTTCTACAGCTGGCCATGCTTTCCACCTGGCTACCCCTACAACGGTCAACAGCCCTGCTCCCCCGACAGCAACTTGCCCAAGCCTCCCCATTTCTCCTTCACCCAAATCCAGATAGCTGATCTGGACCCATAAAATCAGCTGGGCTAGACAATCTGGACCCTCTCTTTCTAAAATTATCCACTGAAATTGTTGCAACCCCTTTTACTAGCCTGTTCAACCTCTCTTTTGTATTGTCTGAGATCCCCAAAGATTGGAAAGCTGCCGCGGTCATCCCACTCTTCAAAGGGGGAGATACTTTAGTCCCAAACTGCTACAGACCTATACGTATCTATCCTACCCTGCCTTTCTAAGGTCTTCGAAAGCCAAGTTAAGAAACAGATCACCGACCATTTCGAATCCCACCGTACCTTCTCTGCTATGCAATCTGGTTTCAGAGCTTGTCATGGGTGTACCTCAGCCACGCTCAAGTTCCTAAACTATATCATAACCGCCATAGATAAGAGACAATACTGTGCAGCTGTATTCATCGACCTGGCCAAGGCTTTCGACTCTCTCAATCACCACATTCTTATCGGCAGACTCAACAGCCTTGGTTTCTCAAATGACTGCCTTGCCTGATTCACTAACTACTTCTCTGATAGAGTTCAGTGTGTCAAATCGAAGGGCCTTTTGTCCGGACCTCTGGCAGTTTCTATGGGGGTGCCACAGGTTTCAATTCTCGGGCCGACTCTTTTCTCTGTATACATCAATGATGTTTGTTCTTGCTGCTGGTGATCCTCTGATCCACCTACGCAGACGACACAATTCTGTATACTTTAGGGACTTATTTGGACACTGTGTTAACTAACCTCCAGACAAGCTTCAATGCCATACAACTCTCCTTCTGTGGCTCCCAAATGCTCTTAAGTGCTCTTAAGGAATCTAAATTCATGCTCTTCAACCGATCGCTGCCCACACCTGCCTGCCCGTCCAGTATCACTGCTCTCGGCAGTTCTGACTTAGAATATGTGGACAACTACAAATACCTAGGTGTCTGGTTAGAATGTAAACTCTCCTTCCAGACTCACATTAAGCATCTCCAATCCAATATTAAATCTAGAATGGGCTTCCTATTTTGCAACAAAGCATCCTTCACTCATGCTGCCAAACATCCCCTCGTAAAACTGACTATCCTACCGATCCTTGACTTCGGAGATGTCATTTACAAAATAGCCTCCAACACTATACTCAGCAAATTGGATGCAGTCTATCACAGTGCCAGCCATTTTGTCACCAAAGCCCCATGTACTACCCACCACTGTGACCTGTATGCTATCGTTGGCTGGCCCTCGCTTCATATTCGTCGCCAAACCAACTGGCTCCAGGTCATCTATAAGTTTTTGCTAGGTAAAGCCTCACCTTATCTCAGCTCGCTGGTCACCATAGCTGTACCCACCCGTAGCACGCACTCCAGCAGGTATATTTCACTGGTCACCCCCAAAACCAATTTTTCTTTCGGCCGCCTTTCATTCCAGTTCTCTGCTGCCAATGACTGGAATGAACTGGAAAAATCACTGACGCTGGAGACTCATATCTCCCTCACTAGCTTTAAGCACCAGCTGTCATAGCAGCTCACAGATCACTGCACCTGTGCATATCCCATCTATAAATACCCCATCCAACTACTTCATCCTCACACTGTTTTTTCTTATTTTTATTTTGCTGCTTTGCACCCCAGTATCTCTACTTGCACACTCATCTTTTGCACATCTATCACTCCAGTGTTTTAATTGCTATATTGTAATTATTTCACCACTATGGCCTAATTAATTGCCTTACCTCCTTTATACTTCCTCGTTTTCACACACTGTATATAGACTTTTTCTATTATATTATAGACGGTATGTTTGTTCCATGTATAACTCTGTGTTGTTGTTTGTGTCGCAATGCTTTGCTTTATCTTTGCCAGGTCACAGTTGTAAATGAGAACTTGTTCTCAACAAGCCTACCTGGTTAAATAAAGGTGAAATAAAATTCAAAAATTCAAAATGCCTTTATGGTAGAGTGGCCAGACGGAAGCCACTCCTCAGTAAAATGCACATAACAGCCCACTTTGAGTTTGCCAAAGGGCACCTAAAGACTCTGACCAAGAGAAACAATATTCTCTGGTCTGATTAAACCAGTATTCATATCTTTGGCTTGAATACCAAGCATCACGTCTGGAGGAGACCTGGCACCATCCCTATGGTGAAGCATGGTGGTGGCAGCATCATGCTATGGGGATGTTTTTTTAGAAGGGACTGGGAGACTAGCCAGGATCGAGGCAAAGATGAACGGAGCAAAGTACAGATAGATCCTTGATGGAAACTTTCTCCAGAGTGCTCAGACAATGACTCGAAGCACACAGCCGAGACAACGCAGGAGTGGCTTCGGAACAAGTCTCTGAATGTTCTTGAGTGGCCCAGCCAGAGCCCAGACTTGAACCCAATCGAACATCTCTGGAGAGACCTGAAAATAGCTGTGCAGCGATGCTCCTCGTCCAAGCTGACAGAGCTTGAGAGGATCTGCAGAGAAGAATGGGAGAAACTCTCCAAATACAGGTGTGCCAAGCTTGTAGCGTCACACCCAAGAAGACTCAAGGCTGTAATCGCTGCCAAAGGTGCGTCAACAAAGTACTAGGTAAACGGTCTGAATACTTATGTAAAATGCAATTTTTCAGTTTTTTTTCTAATTAATTAATAAAAATGTCTAAATACCTGTTTTTGCTTTGTCATTATGGGGTTGTGTGTATATATATATATTGATGAGGGGAAATAAATAAATGTAATTCATTTTTAGAATAAGTCTGACGTAATAAAGTGGGACAATGGGTCTAAATACTTTCTGGATGCACTGTATATGAATGTGATTGATATAACTTCATTGCCCGGCACTAGCTGTCATACATACTGTACCATAGATTCTGTATTGTGATTTGACGTGGAATTTTATGCATTTTTCTTATCAATTGTCACATCCCTATTACAGAGGCACATTTCCGGTGGCAGTCATCCCAGTGGTGAAGTCTGGAGACATAAGCAGTGAAGCATTTGCATGATGTCATGACATTAGCATGTTGGCATCATATCACAGGATGTAACTACAGTTAGATGGACCACGCATTTTCCTGGAAGATTTGGACCCAACGCCGTTCGCTTACTTGGTTTACAGTTCTCTTTTAAAAACTTTTTGTGTAACTTTCCATGACGGATGAAGTCACAGTATGCTATTATATTTCCATAAATGACAATAGCCTCTGTTGTGTCCAAATTATTGGGGAAGAAGTGCTGAGGTAGTTAGTTTTGGAGGCAAAAAGAGCAGTATTTTAGTGCTCTATCGATGCTGTTGACATACCCCCTGTGGGGATAATGCAAATGTTTCACTTCCCCCAACACAAACATCTCACCCCCCTCTGGTAGCAAAGCCTTAATTAATGAGACATTTGAATATCATGGCCTTTTCTTCTGACATTTTCATATTTCAATGACATTGTTTCAGGCTTTTCTCAACGAAAGACTGCTCTCATTTATTGTTTAAGTGGCTGTTGCGTTACAAAAAATGGGATCCTGATTCTGGAAGTGAAATAGTGGAATACTTAGACTGTTTTTGTCATCCTAACTTCAGATCCAGTTCAGAATTAGCCTGGCACCAGGTTATGGGGTGACAGGCATGCTGGTTGTTTGGCCACATCTCTGTGCATCGCTCACTGCCTTTCCATCACACTGTTAAAGGAGCTAGTGGATGTCTGTTGTTGACAGGATTAGTCCCCAGTCTTGTGACGTGTGTTCCTCAAAGCAGAGACGACCTATCCCCTCCCCAGCCTGGTAATCACCTAGCTAGTGGATTCTAGACCAGAGCTGGACGATATGGACGAAAACCGTCTCACGATAAATTGACGGAATTATCACTAATGATAAATTAGTTTTTTAACAATGTGGATCACATTGGTTTTTATATTACCATTAAAACTACTTGTAGTTGTAGCTTACAATTGTCCCATTCATTAACAATCACCCATTATTAGCAAACTTATTTAATAAAAAATGAAAGATATCAGCAAATGTCCATGATAAGTAGTTGAGAAGTGATTCATTGAGGTGTATTGAATGACCTGTATTAAATGGGTTTCTTTCTATGTCATTGGTGCTGTTGGTTGTTACCTTTCACACTGCCACTGTCCTTGGAGGGGAGATTATTGCTATTAGAGAAATGAAGGCCTACACCTCTTTTGTGTCGAGGTATAATCATCAACCATGAGCACTGAGGTCTCTGTTACTTTGGCTGTGGTTTTCAGGGCAGCCCACGGCAAGGTCAGACCTTTTAATCTGGAACACAGTTGGTCCAGGAGGATCCAGAGCTTTTGTCCCTCTGCTCTGTTATGATCTGAGCTATTATTCACCTCTATGGTGCCATCAGACATGAGCACTTGCGGCCATTCTGATGATGTGTCATTATTGTCACGATGCATGTAATCAACATTTCATAGCATAGTTATTGGACAATTGCTCTTTTCGATGGCAATTTATGAGAATTCCCCTCTGTAAAACAGTATATAGGCAGATGTATTGGTATCGGTACATTTTTTTCCCTCCCCCCAAAAATCGGAATTGGTATTTGACCCCCCCCAAAAAACATATCGGTTGGACTCTACAGATGAGTGATGACACATTTTGTTTGCTTGTGTCTGTCTCCACCTCTATGTCTGTCTGTTTGCCTGTCTGTGTAGGGGTGCGGTCAGGCCTATGTTTTCATTACACAAAAGGGAGATTATGTGGCCCAACTGATGGAAGCAGATGGCTGGTAACAAAATATCATTACATTTCCACTCCAAGTAGTGCTGCCGCACAGTCAAACAGTAATATAAGCTGCAGCAGCTTTTTTTCTGGACGGCTAGGGGATTGTGGCAGGGCATTACCAGCTAAGGCAAAGAGCTGCACTTCTCTCCTTAAGACCCTTCTTTATTTTCCCAAGTTTGTCTTCTGTGTGTGTGTGTTTTTTGATGGATGGATGGAGTAACTTTGGTATTGCATTCATGTCCAACATGCAGCCTGACCTTGTCTGTATTGATGTGTTTTTGATGTGGACATCCTTCATCAATACCCCTTTTGAGTCTGTACAGTCTCTGCAGCAATGAATGGATATGGATGAGAACTTGGGTGTCCTTCCTTCAGACACGCAAACCATTCAACTGTCCAATACACCTCTTAGAGAATGTGGAATGGAAGTTATTGAACGTCTTAGATGACAGTGCCCACTGCCTAGTGCAGGGGTGGGCAACATACCGCGGACCCATTCAATCCAGCCCAGGGGAAAGGATTATTTTGGTTATAAGAAATATTTAAAAAACACTCCATAATATAAAGAAAGTATGTAGAAATTATAATGGACCTATACGTCTTCAAATAACTGCAAATTGCTTTTGACGAATCTTTTGGGAAAGAATCTACCTGGGTGTTCTCAAAGCCCCAGCCACCCTTCAATCAGTCAATATCAGACAGCTGGTGTTCTCATTTGCTTGGCTCCTCTACTGTATTACAATTGGCAATATAGGCCACCTAATGATTATTATCCAGTGTCCAGCATGCTGGCACTGGTCATGCTGAGGAGTCACAAATATGGTCCAACTCGCAGTGTTGCACTAGAGAAATATTCTCAATCCCTTACTGAATGAAAATCACCCACAATGTCAGTTTTCGTTCAGAAGCTCAACTAGCAACATCAAAGCATCTTTGTAACAACAGACCCGCCAGTGTTTTCAAATCTGCGCTCCTATGCCTCATCAGTTGTCGGACAGACAGACAAACACACAGATGGACCGATACAACATGCATTTGGCAGCGAAATTGCACTTTTATTCTGTAATACTCAACTGTCATTTACAGTGCCTTCAGAAAGCATTCACACCCCTTGACCTTCTCCACATTTAGTTGTGTTACAGCCGGATTAAAAGTGGATTAAATTGGCATTGTGTCACTGGCCTACACACAACACCCCATAATGTCCAAGTGGAATGATGTTTTTTGTCATTTTTACAAATTAGTAAAAAGAATTAAGCTGAAATGTCTTGAGTCAATAAGTATTTAACCCCTTTGTTATGGCAAGTATAAATAAGTTCAGGAGTAAACGTTTGCTTTCTAAGTTGCATGGACTCACACTGTGTGCAATAATAGTGTTTAACATGATTTTTGAAGTACTATCTCATCTCTGTATACATACAATTATCTGTAAGGTCCTTCGGCCGAGAAGTGCATTTCCAACACAGATTCAACCACAAAGACCAAGGAGGTTTTCCAGTGCCTTGCAAAGAAGGGTACCTATTGGTAGATGGGTACATTGAAAAAAAAGAATAATAAATATAAAAAAGCAGATATTGAATATCCCTTTGAGGATGCTGAAGTTATTAATTACACTTTGGATGGTGTATCAATACACCCAGTAACTACAAAGATACAGGCATCCTTCCTAACTCAGTTGCTGGAGAGGAAGGAAACTGCTCAGGGATTTTACCATGAGGCCAATGGTGACTTTAAAAGAATTACAGAGTTTAATGGCTGTGATAGGAGAACTGAGGATGAATCAACAACATTGTAGTTACTCCACAGCACTAACCTAAATGACAGAGTGAAAAGAAGGAAGCCTGTAGAGAATACAAATATTACAAAACATGTATGCAATAAGGCACAAAAGTAAAACTGCAAAATAAAAATACATTTAGTAAAGTAATATACTTCATGTCCTGAACACATCACTGAGTACCACTCTTCATATTTTCAAGCATGGTGGTGGCTGCATCATGTTATGGGTATGCTTGTCATCGGCAAGGACTAGGAATGTTTTTACGATAAGAAATGGAATAGAGCTATCCAAATGCAAAATCCAAGAGAAACTTGGTTCAATCTGCTTTCCGGGGGACTCTGGGGGACAAATTCACCTTTCAGCAGGACATTAACCTGCTGAAAAACACAACTCAAGGCCAAATAGATGGCCTTGAGTTGCTTACCAAGACGTCATTAAATGTTCCTGAGTGGCCTAGTTACAGTTTTGACATAAATCTATTAGAAAATGGTTGTCTAGCAATGATCAACAACCAACTTGACAGAGCTTGTAGAATTTAAAAAATAATAATGCAAATATTGTACAATCCAGGTGTGCAAAGCTCTTAGAGACTTACTCAGAAATACTCACAGCTGTATAATGAGGCTCGTTTGTAATGCGAGGGATATAGCTAAGTACAGGCCTATGTATTTTTGATGTGTTGCTGGATAGATCAGAGGAACAGAAATTATCAATAGGCATATGCATCATAATTACCTGGAGAAACCTTACCTGCAATTTGTGCACCAAGCTTCTGTACTTATAATTCGTAAAACCTTCATTTTTATCATTTTGAAGTAACCCAAATGGTGAATGAATCTTTCATCTATACATTTTGAGATATATTAAATCGACGTTCACGGCACCCAGGGAGCAGTTGTTGTTGGGAGTTAAATTCCTTGCTCAAGGGCAGAACGACAGATTTATCCACACTGCCTGGCTCGGGGATTCGAGCCCAACACTTTTAACTGCTAGGCCCCCCCAAAGTGATACATAGTCCTGTTATAATCTGGTTAATTAAGAGTCATCTCTCCTGCACATCCCTTAGCTAGCTACCTAGCGCTGCCTGCCTGTGATCCTGGCTGTTATTTTAAGGGTAAATATTATTATCTTAAAGGTAGACTCCTTAGGTGCTACATCCATTTTTTATTCATTTTTTAAAAACTTATAAATTAATGATACATACCCATTTTGATTCTTACAAATGCCTCGTGAGTTTAGGTCCACTGTCGCACCTCATCAGAACCCAAAATATAAGCTGGTTTTATTCCCATTTTTTTTTAAATGGAAATGTAAACAAACACTAAATAGCCTCAACATGGTTACAAATTTGATATCATGGATGGGCAGTCCTTGCATCCCTAACTCTGTCAGTTTTTCAACCGAATCCCTTAGCATTTTAGCGAAACGGGCAGTACGGTATTGATTCTCTACTAACATCAAAGGCCAGTTGAATAGGAAGGGAAGTGCAGGCTGGTTTTGGCACTGCAAGGGCAGGCAGGCTTAGTGGAGAGAGAGAGAGAGAGAGAGGCTGGCTGCATACCAAACCGCATCCTATTCCCATAGAGGTCTGGTTAAAATGAGTGGACTATGAAGGGAATATATTGTGCCGTCTCATACATACCCACTGTTTGGGGTTGGAGTGCATGCAGAGTTATTCTACTATCACGGTATTGCATTATAGTATTGATGGCCAGAATTTTAATTTAATAATTTGGCCAGTTGGCAGCCAGGCTAAGTACCTCATCACCAGCCGCAGTATAGAGTACTTGGGGAAAAGGGTAGACTGACCTACAAGTTGCTAAATGAATATAACAAGGAAAGAACATGTAGTTGACCAAATTGACATTAAGGTATGGTGGACTAATAAAAAAGTTATTCTGATAATGAAGAATGAATGTGTTTATTGGCCAACACAAGGGCCTCTTGTGTGTGTTATTGATTTTCCTTATTTATGGACAAAGGCCTACAGTATTTACAGTTGAATCTTTAATGCCAGTCGTCCAACCTTCATTGTCCAGGTTACTCACAGACTGCAGGGGTGAAGAACACCTCAATGATGTGCCGTGGATGTGTGATATTATTCACTATAGGCTAGTCGTTACAGCAGAATTTATTTCTCAATCGATATCTGGACAATTCACACACGGGCCCGTAACTCCTGATAATGGCCTGAGAAATGACCTGGGAAGCACCCAGCACTTAAGCTCTATAATTGCCACACGTTAAAAACGTCACTTTACTCCCAATAAATTCACTGTGGCAGTATGTGATACTGTGTATGTATGTATGTATGCCCAAGAGCATGGACTGTATCCCTCTATTGGTGTGATGATGATGGGGAACACAGACCAGGGCAGGGAGTGTACAGTACAGTCTAGTAGGTACAGTTCAGCCCTGGAGAGTTCATTATAGTCTCACTAGGCAACCGCGGACCAATAGAAAAAAAACATATTACATTTTTTTAAAGACAAATTAGGAAGGTAATTCAGTCGGGGGCTCAGTTTACTGTTGAGATTTAGAATAATCGAATACACAAGGTACAATTTGAAACATTTCAGCATTTTCTTTTTCTAGTAACCATGGTCGAATTACCAACCGGGGTAACCAGTTATCATATTAAAAACTGCAAACATTTGCCTCCACCCTACAGTAAAATGTGTAGAATTGCTAGCTAGCTGTAAAACTGCTAACTTCTCTCTCCACTGTATGGCAAAATGAGTAGAATTGCATGAAATGAGTTATAAAAGTGCAATATCTTTTCTCCGCCGCATGGCAAAATGTGTAGAATTGCAGGAAATATATATATATATATATTTTTTTCTCTTTGCTGCCATGCAGGGGGCTGCTAAAATGTTTTGCTCAGCAAGGTGTAGAGGAATGGATGTGGGTTTGCAGACCCACAGGCAACTGCGGCCCTTCCGTTGCCCGTCCCTGCTCTAGACAGACTGGTTGCTTCCAGCAATGTATCAATGCTCCAGCATAACACGTCTGTACAAATTGCAGCATCAGTTAGGACAGAGGACAAGTTGGAAATGTGAAGCGCGTCACTGCCGTATCCACTTGCTGCCTTAGCTAAGGATAAGCTCAACTACGCAAACTCGTGACTTGTTGGGAGAGTAGTCTGTCTGAAGAGGAGGCTCCCCGGACCAATTTGATCACCTTCTGAAATGCTAAAGAGAAGCCATCCTCTCCAGACCTTGTTATGTTGCTGCTTACAATGCTCCAAGGTCTGGGATATCCAATACTAAGTTCAGTACATTAAAGTAGAGTAGACTTCAGTAAACTCTAGTACAGTCTAGTAGAGTCGTCAGTACATATAGTTCTGGGTGGGAAGGTAGAAGTGGTTGTTGTGAATCAAAGCAGGGAGACGTTTGTGACCTGTTATTATCCCGCTGTGTGTCTAATCTGGTTAATTGTTTTCACCAAAGCACCCTGATACACTTAATCACCTAGCTGAGCAGACCACACCATTAAAGCTACAGTATGGGATTTGTGAAGCTGTTTAATGGCCAGGCCGTTTAGCTGTGGCTGGATGAATCCACTGGGTGGGCTGATGTCTATCGTTAGTAAGTTATGACTGCAAGTTAAGACCTGGAAATGTGGGGTCCTTATTAGACCACTTACTGTACGATACAGAGAGATACACAGTGCATATTTAAAGTCTGTTCTGTTTTTAAAGCACACATTTAAGTGTGTAGTTTAGATATGATTTTGTTTAATTCAACATTGACTTCTTCTCAGGAAGTCTTACCGTTTTTTCCTCAGTCACACAATGGAACAATGGGTCATTAACATTACCATGATTAATACAGAGGAAAAGCCAGGACGTTAGTTTTTTTTTTACACCACACTGTGTGGTGAGGGGAGAGGGGGCATGCTGGAGACTACATTACATGACTTAGAGCTTATTCCCACTGAAGAGAGTAAATGTAGAGGTATTGGGACAACATTTCAATTGACATAATATGTACATGAAGTTTTCAATTCACATTAGCAACGGGAATGTCATGAGTCGAGAGAGGGTTCGGTGACGCTCTTGCTTCGCAGCTCAAATGTACCACAAATGTCACAGTAGCCACCAGCCGGTATGCTAAGCACAAAGATACTGGTAACATGCAAAATATTCAACTAGCTAATGTTAAGTAAGCAACCATTCCACTCTTGAATAACGATTCACAGGCATGTACGGGCATTTAAATGGTTTATTCTCTCATCCATACACATAAATGTAGCTGCAAGACAAACAGCCAAAGTGGCACAGCTGCTAGCTGATGTTAGCTAATGTTTTCTTCATCAAGCAATTTCAGCATGAAAAAATAAACTTTTAGCCCTCTCATACGAATATGGAAGTACAGTAACGTTATCAAAAAGTGTTATTCATATTATACAGGGCTAGCTAAACATAATGTCTGCATTCTCCTCACATGCTAAGTTAGCTAGCTAGTCACCTGAATGCTAACATCAGCCAACATAAGCAAAATAATAGCTAGAATGCTTTTTGTCCTACCTTGCTTCATTTAATTAATATCAAGCAAATCATTCCATGAAAAAAAGCTACTTGTGACTGGAAAAGTTCTTAATTCACTTGGCAGTTGATAATTGTGACCGACCGCCTAGATTAGGTGAGGCATCACTACAGACCCGGGTTCGATCCAAGGTTGTGTCACAGCCAGGAGACCCATGATGTGGGTTTGGCCGGCCGGGATTTCCTTGTCCCATAACGCTCTAGCGACTCCTTGTGATGGGCTGGGCGCCTGCAAGCTGACCTCGGTCGCCAGCTGGACAGTGTTTCCTCTGACACATTGGTGCAACTGGCTTCCGGGTTAAGAGAGCAGTGTGTCAAGAAGCAGTGCGCCTTGGCAGGGTTGTGTTTCGTATTTACAGATGGCATACACATTTGTTATTAAGGCACATGAAAGTTCACATGTTCCAGTAGCCATTATTATTATTATTTTTAAAATTCTATTGCCTCTCCTATGAAGTTGTGACGTGCAACATATGCCTAACTTCTTGAAGCAGGCCACAAATAACGGTGGTTTGATATTCCCTTATATCTACTGGGTCAATTTCAGAGTAAGCGGCTTTTAACCCTTTGACACATACCAACAAATCATTATTTACAACATCCAGTTTCGATTGATGCAACAGTCAGTATTTGAGTTGGCCACACAGAAACATTTTGCACAAACACAGGCCTTACAAAGTTATTTCCTGAATGTGACCAGTTTATTTTTGGATGCAATGTTCAGACATTCACAGAAGTAGCGACAGCATAACATAATCATCAAAACTGGAAAATGTAGGCTACATAAGTCCTTGCGCTAACTGAGGAAAGATTAGACAAAATTAGAAGAAAACAATCCAGAAAATCACATTGTAGGATTTTTAATGAATGTATTTGCAAGTTATGGTGGAAAATAAGTATTTGGTCACCTACAAACAAGCAAGATTTCTGGCTCTCACAGACCTGTAATTTCTTCTTTGAGAGGCTCTTCTGTCCTCCACTCGTTACCTGTATTAATGGCACCTGTTTGAACTTGTTATTAGTATAAAAGACACCTGTCCACAACCTCAAACAGTCACACTCCAAACTCCACAATGGCCAAGACCAAAGAGCTGTCAAAGGACACCAGAAACAAAATTGTAGACCTGCACCAGGCTGGGAAGACTGAATCTACAATAGGTAAGCAGCTTGGTTTGAAGAAATCAACTGTGGGAGCAATTATTAGGAAATGGAAGACATACAAGACCACTGATAATCTCCCTCGATCTGGGGCTCCACGCAAGATCTCTCCCCGTGGGGTCAAAATGATCACAAGAACGGTGAACAAAAATCCCAGAACCACACAGGGGGACCTAGTGAATGACCTGCAGAGAGCTGGGACCAAAGTAACAAAGCCTACCATCAGTAACACACTACGCCACCAGGGACTCAAATCCTGCAGTGCCAGACGTGTCCCCCTGCTTAAGCCAGTACATGTCCAGTCCCGTCTGAAGTTTGCTAGAGAGCATTTGGATGATCCAGAAGAAGATTGGGAGAATGTCATGTGGTCAGATGAAACCAAAATAGAACTTTTTGGCAAGAACTCAACTTGTGATGTTTGGAGGACAAAGAATGCTGAGTTGCATCCAAAGAACACCATACCTACTGTGAAGCATGGGGGTGGAAACATCGTGCTTTGGGGCTGTTTTTCTGCAAAGGGACCAGGACGACAGATCCGTGTAAAGGAAAGAATGAATGGGGCCATGTATCGTGAGATTTTGAGTGAAAACCTCCTTCCATCAGCAAGGGGATTGAAGATGAAACATGGCTGGGTCTTTCAGCATGACAATGATCCCAAACACACCGCCCGGGCAAGGAAGGAGTGGCTTCGTAAGAAGCATTTCCAGGTCCTGGAGTGGCCTAGCCAGTCTCCAGATCTCAACCCCATAGAAAATCTTTGAAGGGAGTTGAAAGTCTGTGTTGCCCAGCAACAGCCCCAAAACATCACTGCTCTAGAGGAGATCTGCATGGAAGAATGGGCCAAAATACCAGCAACAGTGTGTGAAAACCTTGTGAAGACTTACAGAAAACGTTTGACCTCTGTCATTGCCAACAGAAAACGTTTGACCTCTGTCATTGCCAACAAAAGGTATATAACAAAGTATTGAGAAACTTTTGTTATTGACCAAATACTTATTTTCCACCATAATTTGCAAATAAATTCATTAAAAATCCTACAATGTGATTTTCTGGATTTTGTTTTCTCATTTTGTCTGTCAAAGTTGAAGTGTACCTATGATGAAAATTACAGGCCTCTCTCATCTTTTTAAGTGGGAGAACTTGCACAATTGGTGGCTGACTAAATACTTTTTTGCCCCACTGTAGGTGCACAATTGGCCCATCGTTGTCTGGATTTGTTCCGGAGTAGGCCGTCATTGTAAATAAGAATTTATTCTTAACTGACTTGCCTAGTTAAAAAAGGTTAAAAATAAATAAATACTGTATGCTACAGTAGACATGACATCCCGATATACAGAAAATAAGGCACTTACTTTGATAGGAACTCACATGAGTGACCAGCTCAAGTCGGCCTTATATAGCAAAATTTGAAATTGGCTTTTTGACATTGGATAACAGTAGAGACTCCGAGATACAAAATGGTATATCATACACTGCATTTTTGAGGAACAATGGGAAAGTAATTCTGCTTTGAAATTTGTAATCTCGCTTTTGTGAAAAGGGCCTTTGAATGTTTTTGTACCTACTGGACGGCTCTCCTTTGTCTACACCCATTCAGCATTGTTCACACCCTCTTAAGGGCCAACCCTTTCTCTTCAAGGATTCACATGTGAGGTCATATGCTAAACAGTGAGTAGTGTAGTAAAGATTAAGACAAAAACAGGTAGTAGCCTACAATAAGGAAAAATTCCAGGTTAACGAAATGTCCAGATAAGAATAATTTATAAATATTAGATGACACTTACACACTTGTCTAAATTGCTGGGTCATGTGAAATAAATGCTAGAACCCCCAGCCACATCCAGTGGTGGAAAAAGTACTAAATTGTCATACTTGAGTAAAAGTATAAATAATTTCAAATTCCTTATATTAAACCAGACAGCACAATTTGTTTTTGTATTTTTTATGATGTATTCCCTTTCCGATTGTTTGGGGCATCTGGAAAAAAATCTTGTCTGTAGAAGACGGACATCAGAAGACATTACAACCCTGCACAACATCAATTCACCTCCCAAGTTTAGATAAGAAGAATAACCTCATACAATGCAATGAAATTTATTTTCACCTGAAGTGCTGGTACTGCTTGATCTGTGGCAGTGCCTGAAGTACGGAGTCAGATGTTGCCAGCCATAGCTTTCCACCAGCACCGTACCATCCTCCAATCCAACCAGCTGTGGGATATTGACCCGTTACAGTGCTGTTCTTCACAACACCAGCAATCTCAGACAAAGTTTTCACTCTGGTCTTTCTGAAGCGCTGCTTGATGAGGAAGAAGCACCAGTCCAGGGCAAACTTGGTGTGGCCTGTGATCAGGAAGTGAAGGTCCAGACTGTGGTGGATCTTGTGCCTGGTCCACCAGAATTGTTCTTAGCTAGCTGAAACAATAACTATAATACCAATCCATAGAATAACGTTACTAGCAATACAAACGGATCGTCATAGCTAGCTAAACCAAATACGTTCAATGTTAGCAAGCCAACCATCAATCTCCAGCTGGCTAGCTAACAGCAAGCTTTAACTTGCAATGGAAACAATTTTCTGACAAAATTACAAACATATAATATAATACCCGTATACATGGATGAAAGCTTCACGGCAGACTGCAACCCCTTTTATTAAATAAGACGTCCTGTGTCGTTTCCGTTTAGTTTGCACAGTTTGTTTGGCCCGTTGTGTTCTACTGATTTCAAAACTCGGTCAACTTCTTCCGTGACACCACTGTTGATCGCCGTTTCTTCCCCATCACTGTTATCAGAAGACTCTACAATGTCTTCTTCAATTTTTTTTTTAACCTAAATCATGGATTTCCTCATCGTCTGATTCCTTTTCAGAGTCAGAGAGAGTCAACATGGCACGATCGTCCTCCAGAAAGTAGTCCATCACAACTTTTTCCCACTTTGTCGATAGCGCCTGATAAATTCAGGACAGCAATGTTATTGATAACAGCAACAATATATTTGCAGTTCTCCATGGCTAATGTTATATATTTAGAAAACACTGCAGAAGAAAGCATTCTCTATGCATAACGAGCAGCTCATTTTATAGACACAAGATGCAACACCGCAGACCAATCTGAAACTCATCTCTCGGCATGTCCAGCCCACTCATTATCTCAGCCAATCATGGCTAGCGGGAAGGTCCCTTACTTTTTATTTGGCTAAACCAACTAGGCTTGTAATTTAGCAACTTTATTTGTATTTACAGATGGCATTCAAGTTTGTTTTTAAGTCACATGAAAGTTCACAAAGTTTGAGAAGACATTTCTGCCAGAAAACGCATTTTGATAAAACATTTTTTTTATTGTTCAAACTGCTCTCCTGTGAAGTCGTGACTTGCGAAATATGCCTAGTTTCCTGAATCATGTCACATTTGTCCAAAGTTAATATTTGTAAGGGAAACAACAATGAAGGCAATGCAAGTGCCAGCCAGAAAATGTGCTAGGGGGAAAAAGCTTGTTCAAGACTGAGCAAATGTCTGCATACCTGATCTGCGGAAACACTGTGGAAGTGCTTGTGCTTTCCTCGAAGAGAGGTTTGTCCGGCTCAGTAAAGCTTCAAACATAAATTCTCTGCAATCGTGAAATGGACTACTTCTATGTGAATTAATGAGGAGGCAGAACACATTCAAACTGTCGATAGAAATGTAAACTTGTTAGAAAATAATTTGAAACTGACTATTTGAAACAGCCTATAGATAATTAGCAGGCAGCGTGTCTTAGTTTGAGGGCAGCACAGGTTAACTGTCCTGTTGCGTAGCAATCCCATTTTTTGGAACAGTGAATGCATTCTGACACCATGTGCATAAAATAATGCGACCCTTAAAGATATTTGGAACTCACGCGTGAAAAGGTTCATGCAATTTCAGATTAAAACTCAATAAAACAAGCCTATAATATAAGGAAAATGGCTATACAATTCAGCTGTTTCAAAAACATTGCTCTGCTATTACAATTTATACTGTAGGAGTGTTGGGCTGAACTAGACAATTCTGTTTACACTGCGAATGTTTGGGGAAGGCCCTTTCCTGTTTCAGCATGACAATGCCCCGTGCACAAAGCGAGGTCGATACAGAAATGGTTTGTCGAGATCGGTGTGGGAGAACTTGACTGGCCTGCACAGAGCCATGACCTCAACCCCATCGAACACCTTTGGGATGAATTGGAACGCTGACTGCGAGCCAGGCCTAATCACCCAACATCAGTGCCCGACCTCACTAATGCTTTTGTGGCTGAATGGAAGCAGGTCCACGCAGCAGGGTTCCAACATCTAGTGGAAAGCCTTCCCAGAAGAGTGAATGGAGGCTGTTATAGCAGCAAAGGGTGGGGACGAACTCCATATTAATGCCATGATTTTGGAATGAGATATTTGACAAGCAGGTGTCCACATACTTACGGTAAAGTAGTGTAATCCTAAAATGTTTTGCATTTCAGAAGTCAAGTTTTCAAGATATTGAACTTCCAAGAAGCAAAGTGTCACCGGCCACATCATCATGATACAAAATTACAGTGTTCAAATAACGTTTTTGAGTGGTGTTCCCTTTTAACACTAGTCAATGTGGAAAGACTCATAAATGCCAGTAGAATGTTTTGTTGCAGGTCTACTGGGTCTGATAGCTGGACTTTTGATGCTCCTGCTGTGAATCAGATCCATGTCAGAGTGATTTACTGTAGTTTCAGAGTACAGAATCTGGTCATTGTTTACAAAAAGAGATCTTCTGAGTAAATGTCTTGTGTAAACAGGCATAATACCAGAGGATGTAATCTAAGATTTTCTGAAGACCAAAAAAGCTGCTGCTTAGCCCCAATGATATGTGACCTATGCCCGGTTTCCCAAAAGCATCTTAACCTCTTAAGTCGACCCTCTACTTTTTTGAACATTCTGTTAAAAATCGCGCAACATTTCAGCGCCCTGCTACTCATGCCAGGAATATAGTATATGCATTTGCTTAGTCTGTGTGGATAGAAAACACTCAGACGTTTATAAAACTGGTTAAATCACTGCTGTGGCTTTACCAGAACGGCATTTACATCGAAAAGCACAGGAAAAACTGATCACTGAAAATGGGAAAATATATCCATGCGCTACTTGAACCCATTGATAAAGGTGAACCACAATTAATTGACTGAGGTTGCAGTACCTACAGCTTCCACACGGTGTCTAGAGTCTTGTCATTTCCCTTCGAGTTTTTTCTTGGTCAAACACATGCAGGGCACCGTATCTCCTATGGTCTAGGACCGGATATTTTCGTTGAGTTTCTAGCCGGACATTTTTCCAGACGGACAGCTAATGATCTTTACATCGCCTCCTGATGAATTTTATCGCTTATTAACGTTTAGTAATACCTAAAGTTGCATTACAAACGTATTTCGAAGTGTTTTGTGAAAGTTTATCGTCGACTTTTTGAATTTTAAAAAATTACGTTACGTTTTGAAACGATGTTTTTTTCGTTTATCACACAGTCTACATATAACGATATCTAGGCTTTATATGGACCAATTTAATCGAAATAAAGACCCAAATAGTGTTTATGGGACATCTAGGAGTGCCAACAAAGAAGATGGTGAAAGGTAATGAATGTTTTCTATTTTATTGTGCGGTTTGTATAACGCCGAAATGCTAATTATTTTGTTTACGTCCCCTGTGGGTCTTTTTGGGTGTTACATGCTATCAGATAATAGCTTCTCATGCTTTCGCCGAAAAGCATTTTAAAAATCTGACTTGTTGCCTGGATTCACAACGAGTGTAGCTTTAATTCGATACCCTGCATGTGTATTTTAATGAACTTTTGAGTTTTAACTAATACTATTAGCATTTAGCGTAGCGCATTTGCATTTCCAGAGCTCTAGTTGGGACGCAAGCGTCCCGAGTAGAAGCAACAGGTTAAGGCTAAGTTCCTCATAAGGAGGAGCATCATTTTGTGTCCCAAAACCATTGTTGCTAAAGTTGCACTTGAAAACGCTCAATATTTAACGACTATGTCACTTTATAAACTGACGATTTCCACTAAACATATAATCAAGACATTTATCTGTCACACTGTGACTGCCGATAACTTTCGAACGAAGTTGACTACAAATATAAAGTTGCCAATGTCTTTGCAATTGTTACAAATAAGCAAAGGATAAAATAATGCTTCAAATGAAAACTGAGATGAATTAAAGATAAATATAATGAGCTACATAATCCTATATTGTGCATTCGGAAAGTATTCAGAACCCTTCCCCTTTTTCCATATTTTGTTGCGTTACAGCCTTATTCTAAAATGGATAAACAAAAAAAAATCCTCATCAATCTACACACAATACCCCATTACGATAAAGCAAAAACAGTTTTTTCAATTTTTTTGCATGTTTATTAAATAAAAAAACAAAATACCTTATTTACATACGTATTCAGACCCTTTGCTATGAAACTCGAAATTGAGCTCAGGTGTATCCTGTTTCCATTGATCATCCTTGAGATTTTTTACAACTTGATTAAAATCCACCAGTGTTAAATTCAATTGATTGGACATGATTTGGAAAGGCACACACCTGTCTATATTAGGTTGACAGTGCATGTCACAGCAAAAACCAAGCCATGAGATAGAAGGATTTGTCCGTAGAGCTCCAAGACAGGATTGTGTCAAGGCATAGATCTGGTGGAAGGGTACCAAAATATTTCTGCAGCATTGAAGGTCCCCAAGAACACAGCGGCCTCTATCATTCTTAAATGGAATACATTTGGAACCACCAAGACTGTCCCAAGAGCAAGCCGCCCGGCTAAAATGAGCAATCAGGGGGAGAAGGGTCAGGGAGGTGACCAAGAACCCGATGGTCAATCTGACAGAGTTCTAGAGTTCCTCTGTGGAGATGGGACAACCATCACTGCAGCACTCCACCAATCAGGCCTTCATGGTAGAGGGGACAGATGGAAGCCACTCCTCAGTAAAAGTCTCATGGCCGCCTGCTTGGAGTTTTCCAAAAGGCACCTAAAGGACTCTCAGACCATGAGAAACAAGATTCTCTAGTCTGCTGATGAAACCAAGAAACCAACTATTTGGATTTAATGCCAAGCTTCACGTCTGGAGGAAACCTGGCACCAACCATATGGTGAAGATTGGAGGTCGCAGCATCATACTGTGGAAGGTTTTTCAGAGGCAGGGACTGGGAGATTCGTCAGGATCGAGGGAAAGATGAACGCAGCAAAGTAAAAAGAGATCCTTGATGAAAACCTGCTCCAGAGAACTCAGGACATCAGACTGGGGCAAACGTTCACCTTTCAACAGTACAACGACCCTAAGCTCACAACCAATAGAAGGCAGGAGTGGCTTCGGGACAAGTCTCTGAATGTCCTTGAGTGGGCCAGCCAGAGCCCGGACTTGAACCTGATCAAACATCTCTGGAGAGACCTAAATATAGCTGTGCAGCAACGCTCCCCATCCAACTTGACTGAGCTTGAGAGGATCTGCAGAGAAGAATGGGAGAAACTTCCCAAATACAGGTGTGCCAAGCTTGTAGCGTCATACCCAAGACGATTTTAGGCTCTTATCGCTGCCAAAGGTACTTCAGCAAAGTCCTGAGTAAAGGGTCTGAATACTTATGTAAATGTAATATTTCAGTTTTTTATTTTTAATACATTTGCAAACATTTCTAATAATCTGTTTTTGCTTTGTCATTATGGGGTATTGTGTGCAGATTGATGAGGGGAAAAAACGATTCAATTTTAGAGTAAGGCTGTAACATAAAATGTGGAAAAAGTCAAGGGGTCTGAATACTTTCTGAATGCACTGTATATTTCAATCATATTGAGTCTATTTCATGTTCATTCAATTGAGTTCAATTAAGTGTTGGCTACCCCCTCAATATTTGGAGCTATATAAGTTATAATATATCTATAGGATCTGATCCGTTGTCAGTATTGTGGAATAATTATAATGTTAATGTAAGATGTGAATGGAGAAAGCAGATCCGAGAGCAGGCCTGCATTTCTTTTTTTATTTTGTAATTTGACCCTCCTTTTCGTGATATCCAATTGGTGGTTACGATCATGTCTCATCGCTATAACTCCCCAACGGGCTCGGGAGATGCAAAGGTCAAGTCGTGCTGCTTCTTAACACCTGCTCTCTTAACCCGGAAGCCAGCTGCACCAATGAGTCAGAGGAAACACCCTTCAACTAAGGTTATGTTGCAGGTGCCCAGTCTACCACAAGGAGTCGCTAGAGCACGATGAGCCAAGCAAAGCCCCCCGGCGAAACCCTCCCCTAACACGGACGACGCAGCGCCAATTGTGCGCCGCTCTATGGGACTACCTGTCACGGACGGCTGTGACACAGCATGGGATCGAACCCAAAGCTGTAGTGTCGCCTCAGCACTGCGATGTAGTGCCTTAGACCGCTGCCCCACTCGGAAGTCCACAGAGCTGCCGTTCTTTTTCAATCCTTTCAGTATTGACACATGCTTCCAACAACGCACTTATCAAACGTTTTTTCTGTGGTGTTTTGGGAAACGCATGTTATATATTCGACCGTAATAGGAAGGATGCATCGTTAAAACCCTTTGAAAGCCTTTGCAGTTCCATCTCTACCAGGAAACCGGGCACAGGTCAATGACTTCTTACCTGGAGTTAATACCTTTTGAATGGCATCCCTAGTAGGTATTGGTCAGATATCAGATGTCTAGGTCAGGTATTGGTCAGACAACTCAGCTCAGGTCTGTGTGTCATTGAGAGGAAGATGTAACACTAAGGTGAGAGTGGTTGACTAGTTTACTAAGCTTCTTGTCTCCTGAAGCTTTATCTTACACAAACAAAAACAGATGATCAATCTCAAGAAGGGAAAACAGGATAAATTAAATGATGTTAAGTTATATGACGTGTGCTTGAAAACCAACAACAAAGAATATATATTTGTTTGTTATACTGGGATGGGATTTGCATAGCCATTCCTATTTGCTGAAACAGCTTGTTTCTTTACAGCATTGTACCTGTTTCCATTGAGGTTAGTTGTGAAATCTGTTTAGTGTTTGTTTGAATCATCATTCTGTGTGGTTTATGTATAAGCTTTGGGGCTGTGTTCCCATCACCACATCTTTGGCTGATCTCAGCAATCTTGTTTTTCCTGGCAGGCCTATGGCTGGTATAGTTTTGGGGTTCCCTTACCACATACACCCCCTCTACCTCAACGCACACACCCTCTAGCTGGAGATGGAGAGGAAGAGCCTGAGGAATGAGAAAAACACACACACACACACACACTTCTTTTGGCATCTCGTTCTCCTCTCCCTCTGTCCTCACTCTCTTCACTGTCCTTCACACCATGTTCTCACTTTTCAGCTCGTTTAGGTTTTGTATTTAGGTTTCAGTGAGGTTTTGTCTGTGGAGATTTAACAGTGTCCTTTTCTCTTATAAACACGTACCAAAGTACAGCGAACACAAGCAGACAGCCTCTAACCATGAAAGACATAGAGACTGGGAAGTTTGTCATGAAAACCTGTGCTAGCTGGATGTTATGTGATGTAGCAGTTGGTGGGTGAGTTGTTTACAGCACAGTTGGCATTCATCATTGGAGACGGCCTACTGTGGCTAGCCATACAGACAACAGCTGCCAGCCAGCCTGTGTCCACTGCACATCTGTTCCCCACATGGCACCCAGGAATTCCACAAGAGCAGTCTCTCGCAGTCTGATGACGCTTTCACTAAACATCTAGCAATGTTCTCACAGTGCAGCCTCTGTAGGGAGTAAGCTACATGTCTTTGGTTGGTAGGTTTGAATTTAAGTTATTTCTTAAGTCAGGAAAGTCCATTAAACTTATTTCCATGGTAACACTTCATTTGAAAACACAAGCAAATGTTTATGAACAGAACATAGGGAATCTTTAGGAATGCTATTGTGTGATGTGTTTTTAAAGGTTTTGCATTGGAGGAGATTCCGTCGCTTCCTCTTCATTTGGCTCAAACATCAGTGATGTAATGACATCATAGCTGGAGAATGAGATGCTGTTCTCAACTGGAGCTATGTAATCATGGTTGAAACTAGAAGAATCCAACATAACTACAGACAACCACTGAACCTCTTAGAAGCTTAAAAGCTTTGAATGAAGGAAAACTGCCTTTGGGTGTACTTACCACCCGTGCATGTGCCTGTCTAAAACACTATTGGGTAGTGATGGGAGGGAATCGATACAGTTACATGTCACAATATTATTTTTAGACGATATATCAATATTTTACTCCAGAAAATTAATATATATATATCTCTCTACTCAAGGTAGAGTTAGCTAGCGGTATTTTTCATCCAATAGTTTGTTCACCATCTTCCTTTTTAAATAGTGCGCCAACATGTTTTCAGCAGTTTTTATTTCCCTGACTGATAACTTGTTTTGTTTTCTCATGCTCTCGCTTGTCTTTCTGAAGCAGACATAATGTGAGCAATAAGTTTAGAACATCAAATAAACCGTATAACAATGGAGTTGAACCCGACAGGATATCAACTAAATAGAAACCAACAGATTTTTTGACATGTCCCCATAATTCACTCTGCAATCCACTAAGCCACTACTGTTGTAAACCTGTGTACTGTAACTAAAGCAGATTATTGTGCCATTCTTTGCCGTGCTGATTCAGAGAGAACAGAAATCAGAACCCTCTGTTATATTATTTACTGTAGGCTCTCATGCTTTCCCCAGCTTTTACCGGCTGAATCCCAAATGGCACCCTATACCCTTTATAGTGCACTAGTAAAGTACTGCTATAACAAATAGTGCCATTTGGGACACAACCTTTTAGTAATGGCTTCAAGATCCCCCTCCCTGGCTGATACTTAAAGCCAGACTCAGTAAGTCATATTTACGTAATTTTGTATATGAAATATCAAACTGTCACCCAGATAAAACACTGGGTTTGTTTATACTTTTGTAAACAAACCCAGGGAAGATGTCATATGCTCTATCGGAAAGTTCTCAAGTGGCTGCTGGGTCAGCCACCCTTTGACCAGTATTAGACAGCATTAGTTACAACAAGCATGTAGGCTACTGTGTTAGAAAAAATCATTTACAGCAGTAAAATGTCATTCTAATTTACTTAGACAATATACTGTGGTGCAACAATATAGCCGTTAACTGCTTGACTTCTTGCAGTGCAAACACAAGAAACTACCCTATAGGGTTGAATTATTAAATACATTTGCGATCAAAGTGTTGCAATTGAAAACTCAACTTTCAAGAAGAAAACAATTAGCCAGCTAACAACTCCAGCAACTCCATCATTTATTTGTCTCTATTGTACACTACCGATATGCACATTTTGCTAGCAATGCCTGTGTGGCTCTATCAGCAGTTTGCTAGCCAGATAACTTAACTATAGCTATACTGAACAAAAATATAAATGCAACATGTAAAGTTTTGGTCCAATGTTTCATGAGCTGAAATTAAAGATCACAGATTTTCCAGATGCTCAAAATACTTATTTCTCTCAAATTTAGTGTACTTTTTTTTTTTTACATCCCTGTTAGTCAGCATTTCTCCTTTGCCAATATAATCCATCCTCCTAACAGGTGTGGTATATCAAGAAGCTGATTAAACAGCATGATCATTACACAGGTGTGCCTTGTGCTTGGGACAATAAAAGGCCCCTCTAAAATGTGCAGTTTTGTCACACAACACAATGCCACAGATGTCTCAAGTTTTGAGGGAGCGTGCAATTGGCATGCTGACTGCAGGAATGTCAACCAGAGCTGTTGCCAGAGAATTGAATGCTAATTTCTCTACCATAAGCCGCCTCCAATGTAGTTTTACGGAATTTGGCAGTATGTCTAGGTAGCCTCACAAACGCAGACCACGTGTAACCACGCCAGCTCAGGACCTCCACATCTGGCTTCTTTACTGTGGGTTTGCACAAGCTAATCATTTTTACACAAACTGTCAGAAACCGTCTCAGGGAAGCTTATCTGCATGCTCGTCGTCCTCATCAGGGTCTGACTTCAGTTCAACGTCGTAGCCATCAGTGGGCAAATGCTCACCTTTGATGGCCAATGGCATACTGGCGAAGTGTGATCTTCATTGATGAATCCCGGTTTCAACTGTACAAGGCAGATGGCAGACAAACATGTATGGCATTGTGGGCGAGCGGTTTTCCGATGTCAACATTGTGAACAGAGTGCCCCATGGTGGCGGTGGCGGTATGGTATGGGCAAGAGTAACCTACTGCCAATGAACACAACTGCATTTTATCGATGGCAATTTGAATACACAGTGATTCCGTGATGAGCTCCTGAGGCTCATTGTCGTGCCTTTCATCCGCCGCCATCACCTCATGTTTCAGCATGATATTGCACGGCCCCACGTCGCAAGGATCTCCACACAATTCCTAGGTGCTGAAAATGTCCCAGTACCTCCGTGGCCTGCATACTCACCAGACATGTCACCCGTTGAGCATTTTTGAGATGCTCTGGATCGACGTGTACGACAACCTGTTCCAGTTCCCACCGATATCCAGCAACTGAAGAGGAGTGGGACAACATCTCATATGCCAGAATCAACAGCCTGATCAACTCCATGTGAGGATGTCGCGCTGCATGAGGCAAATGGTGGTCACCAGATACTGACTGGTTTTATTTAAATTGACGGATTTCCTTATTTGACCTGTAACTCAGTAAAGTCTTTATTGTTTCACATTTACAATTTTGTTTAGTGTAAATAGCTTGCTAGCTTCACTTAACAGTAGACGGATGGCTGGCTTTTGTGAATATCATTGTTTACAGTCTCCACAGCAGCATGCTGGCACTAGTCGTGAGTGAGTGTAAAACATGATCCAACAATAGCAAGTGAAAAATTTTCCTAATCCCTAACCTAAATCGCCCACAATTTCCATTTCATTCAGCAACTCGAGCTAGCAACATTAGAGCAACTTTGAAACATTTGTCTGCTAAATTACTTTTATTTTGGATCACTCAACTCTCATTTATACTGAGTCTTGTTTATGATGACAAGGATATAGATGGGCCTATGTGTATTGTTGATATGTTGCTGTAGTCATAGATGGATAATAAGAATCGATAGACCTAGAACGTGCGCAACACATTTGTGACCCGTTTCAAGAAACTAGGCATATGTCGCACGTCACTATGCATTTAAAAGTAGTTTTTTGTTTTGTTTATCAAAATATGTTGTTTTTCTGGGCAGAAATGCCCTCTGGAACATCTGAACTTTCATTTGCCTTGAATACAAACTTGTATACTATCTGTAAACACAAATCCAATTGTTTAAAATAACGAGCCTAGTTGGTTTAGCCATGCAAAAATACAGGAACCTTCCCGCCAGCTATGATTGGCTGAAATAATGGATGGGCTGAACATGCCGAGAGATGATTTCAGATTGGTCTGCCACGTAGCAATTTCGTGACTCTACTTTCATTAATCTGATGACTGTTATTTATCTAATCAACTATGATTAATTGCTACCCAATTTAAATTAATTATGTAAAAATTAACTCATTAGGATTTGGGGCATCACGAGAGCGGTTCTTTAAAGTTAGAGTTACCATCTCCCAAATTAAACTCTAAAGGTCTTTACCTATTACATCCATAAACAGTCAGTTTATTAATCTTAACCTTGTATCATATCATCATTCTGAATGTATCCTCCTTGCATCTGCAAAAACCAGAGCCTTACTTATGATTCAGTACTACACAAATATTTGTAATTATTTATTTACTAGGTAACTAAATGGTAACACAGGATGAACACACAACACATTAGAAACAGGTCCCTAGCAGACGGACAACAATATGGTGGCTTGTTACAAAAGACATGGAGATGGCGAGAGAGAGAGCGGGACAGAGACACTAATGTTGGTACATTCTGAAACTACCCTCACTTATACTTTGCACACAAAATGCAGCCACTTGGAGTAAGAAACCATGAATGTATTTACGTGGAAATGCCTTGGTTCGCCGTGTATCTCTTTCAGAACATTCTTGATACAAACTGGAAACTGTTGAGTGTGAAAAACCCAGCAGTGTTGCAGTTCTTGACACACTCAAATCAGTGTGCCTGGCACCTACAACCATACCACCTTCAAAGGCACAAATATTTTGTCTTGCCCATTAACCATCTTTATGGTACATACAATCCGTGTCTCAAGGCTTAAAAATCCATATTTAAACATCCACTCTGTTTGAAGTGACATTAATAAGGTATCATAGCTTACACCTGGATTCACCTGGTCAGTCTGTCATGGAAAAAGCAGGTGTTCCTAATGTTTTGTACACATACAGTACCAGTCATAAGTTTGGACACAACTACTCATTCAAGGGTTTTTCTTTACTTGAACTATTTTCTACATAATAGTGAAGACATAGTGAAGGCATCAAAACTATGTCATAACACACATGGAATCATGTAGTAACCAAAAAAGTGTTAAACAAATCAAAATATATTTGAGATTTTAGATTCTACAAAGTAGCCACCCTTTGTCTTTTGGCATTCTCTCATCCAGCTTCACCTGCAATGCTTTTCCAACAGTCTTGATGGAGTTCTCACAAATGCTGAGCACTTGTTGGCTGCTTTTCCTTCACTCTGCGGTACAACTCATCCCAAACCATCTCAATCGGGTTGAGGGATTTGTGGAGGCCAGGTCATCTGATGCAGCACTTCATCACTCTCCTTCTTGGTCAAATAACCCTTACACTTCCTGGAGGTGTGTTGGGTCATTGTCCTGTTGAAAAACAAATGATAGTCCCACTAAGCGCAAACCAGATTGGATGGGGTATCGCTGCAGAATGCTGATTAAGTTTACCTTGAATTATAACTAAATCACGGACGGTTTCACCAGCAAAGTACCATCCCACCACCTCCATGCTTCACGGTGGGAACCACACATGCAGAGAGCATCCTTTCACTTTCTCTGCGTCTCACAAAGACATGGCGGTTGGAACCAAATATCTCATCAAACCAAAGGACAGATTTCCACCGGTCTAATGTCCATTGCTCTTGTTTCTTGGCCCAAGCAAGTCTCTTCTTATTATTGGTGTCTTTTAGTAATGGTTTCTTTTCAAGCAATTCTAGAAATTTCCTGAATTGACTGATCTTCATGTCTCAAAGTAATGATGGACTGTTGTTTATCTTTGCATTTTTGAGCTGTTCTTGCCATAATATGGACTTGGTCTTTTACCAAATAGGGCTATCTTCTATCTTCCTCCCCTACCTTGTCACAACACAACTGATTGGCTCAAATGCATTAGGGAAAGACATTCCACAAATGAACTTTAAACATGGCCCACCTGTTAATTGAAATGCATTCCAGGTGCATATTTTGATTTGTTTAACACTTTTTGGCTACTACATGATACCATATTTGGTATTATACAATGTAGAAAATAGTTTAAAAAAAAAAGAATACCCTGGAATGAATAGGTGTGAAATGTTTTTTTTTACATTGGATAAAAGTAGAGACTCAGAGCTGCAAAATGGTATATCATACACTGCATTTGAGGAACAATGGGAAAGTAGTTCTGCTTTGAAAGTTGATCAACTTGTAAACTCACTTTTGAGAAAATCGCCTTTTGAATTTAGTATGTAGTGAAGAGCTCTTCTTTGTCTACACCCATTCAGCATAGTTCAAACCCTCTTAAGTTTAGTCCAAACCATCTCGTTTAGCTCAGTGATTGTACAGTTGATGCTCTGGCCGATGATTTGTTTACCTCTGGATAACATGATAACAGCCTAACCAGCTCTGCTGGCATCAATTTCATTATGCTTTTTTGCAGACGTTTACTGACACCGGCCATATTCAGTAGGTGTTGTACACACGTCACGTAACGTTGGTTAACGAGCCAGCCAGCTAATGTTAGCCAGTTAAACAACAATTAGAAAAAGTTCCAACACTGCCTAACATTAGGCTCTAACTAGAAAAGCAAACCGCTCTGGGAAACGAATAATACCATCCGCTAGGGAGTCAGCCAGCTAACGTTAGCTAGCTAGCTAACAGTACATTTTAGCTTGAAATGAAACCACTTTCTGTCAAAATTAGAAACGTGTAATATATGAAAATGTAGCTAATTATCTTACCTGCATGCATCAACATGCATCATGGACGCGTCTCCCTGTCAGGAATGCCATACCACGGTTGCCCTTAGTTTGAAGATGTAATACGGAGACAAGGGGTTTTCCCCGTTTCTTTAGCTATCATACTCTAATTCCACTGATTTCGAAACTTGATCCTCCAGAAAATGGAGAGCAACACTTATGCAGCTCCACTACACAATATATATTTTTTTAAAGACGCGTTCGTCAGTATTACTAATACAGACTGACGAGCTCAAATAGACAGGCTCCTTCAATATGGCAGACCAATCCGAACTCCTCTCTCGGCATGTCCAGCCCACTCACTATCTCAGCCAACAGTTGCAATTACATTCAGTACAGAGAAAAGAGAAAAAAAAAGTTTTGCTTTTGTACAACTATAACCAATTTCCATAAATTTACCATGTGGGGAAAAAAACTCACCCTTTAAGGGCCATGTGTACATACTTGGCCAGTCAATAGACATGCCAACTTATTTTATTTACAAGAAATAATAGAAAATAAATAATTAAAGTAGTGGGGAGGTTGCTAACTTTTTCTGTGGCTTAACCAACATGGCTCGTAATTTAACAATTTTATTCGTATTGACAGATGGCATAGACGTTTGGTATTAAGGCACATGAAAGTTCAGGTTTGAGAAAGCATTTCTGCCCCAAAATAATTTTGTTAAAAATATATATTTTTTACGTTCAATTGGCTCTCCTGTCCCGTCACAAGTCCTGACTTGTGACGTACACCTAGTTTCCTGAATAGGGTCCCATATGTACTATGTGTGTGTGTGTGTGTGTGTGTGATATTTTATTTTGTGACTTACTGAGTCTGGCTTTATTGAGATAATCCCTGCCATGGTATTCAATAGAAGGTGCTTACTCATAGCAGGCACCATGCTGAATGTTCTGTACTGTATTCCTGTCCTGACCTTTTCTCTTCCTGGTCCTGAGTGTTGTGAGTGCCCTTCACTTGTAGGGGAGAGCAGAGCTTTCTTAGTAACACTATCACTGTGTGAATGTCTTTGTTGGTTTCAAACTAATTGAGTTTGATCTGGGGTGAGAAGTGGACCAGGCATGAGCATAGCCATCATACCCCTCAAGTCCATGCTCTCTAGGCTATACCTAACCATATTCATTGTTAAGATGCTCAGTAAGGAAAATATGGCCTATTACAGATAACGACGGCGTAGTGGTCCTGTGGTGGCTTTACAGAGATATTTGTGCTTCTCTCCAGGGTGACACTGCTTGTTTTTTAATACTGAGGTCAACGGGGAGAACAGTGTGGAGGTGGAAGTAGAAAGGGCTAGTTGGAGATATGGTTCGGGGAATAGGAGAAAAATAATGAGTGCATGTGAGAGATGCTCTTTGGTCTTCACAAGTGTTTAGAAGTTAAAAAAATTCAGACGTAGTTGTGTTTTAATGGGTTGCACGTTGTCACAATATTGTTATGAAGATTCTCTTTTGAACTGGTGCCCAACTGAACTTACGACCACAGAGTTTTCAAACTGAGTTGCAACATCGCAATACTTCTCGGGAACGCGCAGCAAAGCAGATTCGACAGACCAGCTTGAGTTTTGGCAAGTCAATGGGAGAAGTTAAAATGTGTCTTTTTAGTTGTTAATTTTCTCGGATTCTAAAGGCAAAATCTAGATTCGAGCCAACATCTTAAGTTACTGAACCTGTCATTATTAAAACCTTGTGGAAGTGACAAACTGACCCACTTTTATTTTTGTTTATTTAATGGCCTGCACAAGCTCTGTTTGGCATGATTCGACTGTTAGACCCGATTTACGTGTTTTAGCGCATGAGCTATGCTAGCTAACATCGCCTACAAGTGTGATCAGGGATTTCTATTGGAGGAGTAGTTTCTGTACTGTATTTGGTTCTACTCTAAGCATTCCCAGTTGGCGCTGATGAAGATTTTTTTCTAAATTCCATTATAATCCTTTCAAAAGGAGCCAAATAATCAGTAGGGAAACCATTTGTCATCATTGTGATGTTGTCAGATTGACAACAGATGCAGCTAAGATTGAGGGTAGCTCACCGGATTCTAGCTTGCTAACATTAGCATTGCTAGCTATTTTTGACAAACTTTGTTTCCTAATAATTATTTGCCTACATTAGTAATGCCATTGTATTTCTTAGCCACTATAGAGTCATTTAGAAAAATCAAAAATTAGTTTAGAATGACAGGGCACCACTCGACCTTTGGGAGCCACTATGTCTGACACCCTGATCAGACTATCCACCAGACATGATCATGATACGCATTTTATTAAAAAAACAAAACCAACTGTAAATCAATTATATTAATCTGGGGCAGGTCGTAACACACATGAAACATTAATGGACAGCAAGCTGTTGCAAGCTAGAAAATGCATCAGCGATGTCGTACCCACAGCAACTATTAAAACATTCTCAAACCAGAAACCGTGGATTGATGGCAGCATTTGAGTGAAACTGAAAGCGTGAACCACTGCTTTTAACCCAGGCAAGGTGACCGGAAACATGACCGAATACAAACAGTGTAGCTATTCCCTCCGCAAGACAATCAAACAAGCTAAGAGTCACACACAACTGCTTGGCCATGCACGCTTCCAACTCAATCATCAAGTTTGCAGACGACACTACAGTGGTAGGCTTGATTACCAACAACGACGAGACGGCCTACAGGGAGGAGGTGAGGGCCCTCGGAATGTGGTGTCAGGAAAATAACCTCACACTCAACGTCAACAAACAAAGGAGATGGTTGTGGACTTCAGGAAACAGCAGAGGGAGCACCCCCCTATCCACATCGACGGGACAGTAGTGGAGAGTGTAGTAAGTTTTAGGTTCCTCGGCGTACACATCACGGACAAACTGAATTGGTCCACCCACACAGACAGTGTGGTGAAGAAGGCGCAGCAGCACCTCTTCAACCTCAGGAGGCTGAAGAAATTTGGCTTGTCACCAAAAGCACTCACAAACTTTTACAGATGCACAATCGAGAGCATCCTGTCGGGCTGTATCACCGCCTGGTACAGCAACTGCTCCGCCCACAACCGTAAGGCTCTCCAGAGGGTAGTGAGGTCTGCACAACTTATCACCGGGGGCAAACTACCTGCCCTCCAGGACACCTACACCACCCGATGTCACAGGAAGGCCATAAAGATCATCAAGGACAACAACCACCTGAGCCAGTGCCTGTTCACCCCGCTATCATCCAGAAGGCGAGGTCAGTACATACAAGAGTAAACCTAGTTAACTTATTATTAAATATCTTTGATTAATTTGTTGATTCCTTGTTGATCAACCAAGTACCCACGTTGGTTTGTATGGTAGTCAAAACCAATGAGAAGATGGAGACGGGACTTGCAGAAGGCTGCTTCTCATCAAGTAGTGTAGTTGAAATTATTGAATAACATGTACACGTTAAATTGTTTTGCATCGCTCGCGAACACAATGTGGCCGGTCTAGTTAGGGTGTGAGATGTCTTTAGAAAGTTCATAACAGTGGCATGATGTGACAGATGTGCAAACCAAAAATAGGTAGGTACTGTTTCTGGTGTATAAAAGTTTAGGGCCTAGGTATGCTCTACCACGCTTTTCCAGGCCTATAAACCCGATCCCTGTGTAAGTAAGGGGTATTGAAGTAGGTTTATAAAGGTTTAGGGCCTGTGAGTGCTTGCCCTACCCAGGCTTCCCTAGGCCTAAGCCCTGAGCCCTGTGTTGTTGTCTGCACTGCTCTGATCTATGACTTCAGCTGGCTGCTCTAATCCTAGAGCCACAGGGGACTCCCTCCCGACTCCGACTGAGGCTGACAAGGATGAGTGTAAACTGTTGACATGGTGCTGTCTCTTCTGCTCTGCTCTCTGATCAATGGCTGACTGGCTGACTGGGAGGAACCCTCCTGTTCTGTTCCACTGTCTGCCTGCCTGTTGCCTACGAGTAGTTACACTGCTGCTGCTTGGCCTGCATGCCATCCTTCCACACAGACGATCCCTCAACTCTCTTTATCATTATCTCTGCGATGTCTTTTGGTCTCGTACTCTCTTGCTATCTCTCTCATATTGCAGCCCAAATACATGCTTCTCATAGTTCAAGTAAGATGTTGAAGAAGAGACTGGCTTGGGCCAAGAAACACGAGCAATGGACATTAGAAAGGTGGAAATCGGGGGGACAAAATGGCGCCGTAGAGAGAACACGGTGTTTCAGCGAGCTCTCGTGGCATTCGTAAATTTATATTCTTACATTAATCTCCTAGCTTGAAAAAGTGGTAGAATTGGCTAAATAAGTTACCATATAATGAGTCTTGACGACTATTTCGCAAAAATCTCCGACAACATGCCCAATAGAAATACTAAGAAGTCGACCAAAACCGCCACCCCTGTGGATGTGCATGAGGAGCTAGCTAACGTTAGCGAAGCTAACACCATTGCGGACCCGGGCACAATGGACCTGATGATTCAAAAGATGACTGATAACATTACTAAAGTGATCGATGCTAAGATAAGAACGGTCTTGGAAGCAATAGCAGGCCATTCAGCTGAAATACAGAGCGTTGTGAAACGTGTTGTTGAGGCGGAAGGAAGAATTGCTGCAGTGGAAACTTCAACTACATCTATGGACGCTAAGATAAAAGCACTTGAGAAACAGGTGCGCGAAATGGCGGAGCACATTGACGACTTGGATAATCGAGGACGCAGATGCAATATTCGTGTTGTGGGACTCCCGGAAAATTCTGAAGGGACACGTTCAGTAAAATTCTTTGAGGAATGGATCCCTGGCTACCTACAAATGGACACTAAGGCTGGTCGTGTGAAGCTGGACAGAGCCCATCGCTCTCAAGCACCGATACCGGGCCCCAATCAACGCCCACGGCCGGTGGTTATAAAGTTCCACAACTTCACCGACAAGCAGCGCGTCATGGATGCGGCTAGAAACATCGGCTCTGATGGTAGTCAACATAAAGGTCCAAAGGTCTCATTCTTCAATGATTATTCCACAACGGTTGTACGAAGACGCAAAGCGTTTGATGAGGCGAAGGCTCGACTCAGGAGAATGAAGATGGACTACGCACTGTTGTACCCGGCCACATTGAAGATTATGGTCAACGGATCACCTAAAAGCTCTACACACCTGAAGAGGCTGCTGCGTTTATTGACTCTCTCGGGTAAATAACTTTAAGCTGCACCTCCACAGCATTGAATAACTTAGCTTATTTTTGGTTGAATCTGATCACGAAACAGTGGTGTGAGTCCCCACGTACTCCGGCTCAGTAATATTCGTAACTTTATTATTTTTCTTGCTAAATTAATAGCCGCTATAGCTCAGGCTGAGATATGTGTGAATCCATATTGGTGCCCAGGCTTGGTTTTAGGTGGAAGAGCCTCAATCTTCTTCTATTGATTTTCTTTTCCATATATATAAAGGATGAGGCTATTGAGCGGCAATGCGGACTTAAGAGTCTACATTGGAGAGTTGAAATCCCTGCATGTTAGCTAGTGGGAAAACCCCCTTTTGGAATTTTACATGTTTAATTTTTGGGTTTAGTATAGTTCGAGTTCAGGGTTCATATTTTTTGTTTATGCTCAGTGAGATAGAGGAGAGTTCAACACATGGAAAAAGGTACCACCCCACTTTTACAGTAGGATCCAGTCTGAATATTGAATGGTCAAGATACAATGGCAGATAACAGACTGCGTGTATGTACGTGGAACATTAGAGGGAGCCATAACCCCATTAAGAGGAAGAAAGTATTGTCTTTTTTGAAAAAAGAAAATATTGATATTGCACTGTTGCAAGAAACCCATTTGGATGATAAGGAGCACCTGAAATTACAACAAGGAGGGTTTGGTCAAGTGTTTTTCTCATCATTTACATCCAGAAGTAGAGGTGTAGCAATTCTGGTGAAAAGAACTTACCACTTAAGGTCTTGAATTGTGTGAAAGATAAATTTGGTCGCTTTGTTATAATTAATGGTACTTTACAAGGGCAGAACATTTCCATGATGAACATTTACTTCCCCCCTGCTCACCCCCCTGATTTCCTCACTAAGGCATTTCTAGACTTTTCAGAATTAAACTCAGACACTGCAGTGGTTGGAGGAGATTTTAACTGCTTGTTGAACCCCCTTATTGATAAGTTTCCCAGTGGTATAGCTTCACTCTCTCCTCAAGCTAAGTCACTTAAAGCTATTTGTGATGATCTGGGGTATGCGGATGTCTGGAGAGCTTTCCATCCCTCCAACAGAGAGTTCACTTTTTCTCTGCACCTCATGGATGTCAGACTAGAATAGATTATTTTTTTATGCCCAAGACGTCTTTGCAGTCTGTTTTATCTGCTAGGATAGGAAGCATAGTCATATCTGATCATGCTGAGGTGATCCTGGACATAAAACTCAACGGGGCATTCAATCGGTCAAGACATTGGAGGTTGAACACAACCATTCTTAAAGACCATACATTCACATCATACTTTATAACAGAGTTTAAAGCATTTTTCTCTATTAACTCTCAATCAACAGATAACCCCTCGCTCCTTTGGGAGACCTGTAAAGCGTATGCCAGGGGTCTGATTATGTCATACACAGCTACTAAGAGACGGAAAAAGCGGGAAAAGCAAAAAATGTTAGAGGGTGAATTAGGAACTAAAGAGAAGGACTACATTAAAACGCCCACTCCTGCCCTATTAAAGGAAATATCAGTCATTAGATCAACGCTAGACTCTCTCCTAACACAGGACGCTGAAAAGAAAATGAGATTTGTCAGGCAAAAGCTATATGAACATGGCGATAAGCCAGGAAAGTACTTGGCATACCTAGCTAAAAAGAGGGCTGACTCTCAGTCAATTGCTACTATTACTGATTCTGATGGTAATCATTTATATGAAAATAAATTGATAAGTGACTCATTTAAGAAATTTTATACAAACCTTTATGCCTCAGAACTGCCAAAGGATGCACCCAAATTAATGGAGAACTTCTTTGGTAAGATTGAGCTCCCTACTATCTCCGAAGAACAGAGGTCCTCCTTAATGCCCCTATTACCAAGGAAGAGATAATGTTCGCAATTAAGAATCTGCAAAATGGTAAGGCCCCAGGACCAGACGGGTTTTGTAGTGAGTTCTATAAAGAGTTCCATGGCCTGATCCTTGAGCCATTGCGTGATATGTTTAACCACTCATTTTCAAATGACCAACTCCCTCAAACGCTGAGAGAAGCCAAAATTTCACTTATTCTCAAAAAGGGAAAATGTCCAGAGTCTTGTTCCTCGTACAGACCAATTTCCCTTCTGAATGTGGATAGAAAATTGCTTTCTAAAATTCTAGCCACAAGATTAGAGGACTCATTGCCACTAATTGTGAAAGGAGACCAAACTGGCTTCATTAGGGGCCGTAAGTCATGCAACAACGTCAGGCGGCTTCTTAATGTAATTCAAGCCTACCAACAAAGTGCTGTAGATGGTCTTGTGCTCTCCCTAGATGCTGAGAAAGCATTTGATCGTGTGGAGTGGTCTTACCTATTATTTGCTCTAAATAAATTTGGTCTGGGGGACAACTTTATAAAATGGGTGAAAGTTTTGTATGATGATCCTCAGGCTGCTGTCCTAACTAATGGGCTACGGTCAAATAGCTTCTCTATACACAGAGGTACCAGACAGGGCTGTCCTTTATCCCCCCTCCTCTTTGCACTCGTTATGGAACCACTGGCCGAGGCCATCAGGGTAACGCCTGCTATACAGGGGCTGCTCATTGGTGATGTTCACCATAAAATAAGCTTGTATGCTGATGATGTCCTGATATTCATCTCTAGTCCCGAGACTTCAATTACATCTCTTATTAATATAATTGAATTATTCAGTGAATTCTCAGGCTACAAGATTAACCTAACTAAGTCAGAGGCTATGCCACTTGGTAGCCTACACTCTGTACCTAATACTTCTCCCCCCTTCCCTTTTAAATGGTCTCCCTCAGGTTTCATGTATCTGGGTATATTTGTAACTCCTAAATTCCAGCTAATGTACAAAGCCAATTTTGTTCCCTTGTTTGATACAATAAGACAGGATCTGGAGCGCTGGAACTCTCTCCCCATTTCTTGGTTGGGTAGAATATCCCTCCTGAAAATGAACGTTTTACCTAGACTACTTTACCCAATCCAAATGATCCCAGTATTACTCCCCAATAAGGTAATAAAGGATGTAAATGGATGGCTAAGTTCCTTTATATGGAGTAAACGCAAGCCAAGACTTAAGATGGCAATATTGCAGCTGCCAAGTTCTATGGGCGGCTTGGACCTGCCCAATATCAAGTTCTATCAAGGGTGTGCCCACCTTTGTTATATTTCTGACTGGATCACAAATGATGACTCCTCTATTTGGTTAGACATTGAGACTTCTCTTTCAAAATACCCCTTACAGGATATTTTATTTTTCAGAAGTTTCAAGTCTGTAGAAGAACACTGCAATAATCCAGTTACACTTAACACACTCAAAGTATGGAGGTCAGTTCAACGCTTCCTGGGAAGGTCCAAACTAACCTCTGCTCTTACCCCAATTCTTAACAACCCAGATTTCAGTCCAGGATTGCTGGATGCTGGCTTTAACTTATGGCTTAATAAGGGCATACGCAGGCTAAACGACTTATTTGCTGACAAGATTTTGTTGTCATTTGAGCAGATGGTCGAGAAATATCGACTCCCAAAGCAGGACTTTTTCCGCTTCCTACAAGTAAGACATTATATTCTGGAGAGCACCACCTTAATTGGTAACCCTGATATGTCTGTCATTGAAAGAATGCTTTTTTTCCCACAAAGGAAAATGTCTGTTTTATGATACTTTAAGGTCCTTTTCTGCTGTCAACACACAGAGGGTGAAACAAGTGTGGGAGAAAGAATTGTCTGTTACTATTGACGAAGAGATGTGGGAGGACATTAGGAGATATGCAAAAACAATATCTATATGTAACCGTACTAGAGCAATCCAATTAAGAATAATACACAGATTGCATATATCCCCAAATCGCAGACATGCTTTTAGCCCCACTTCCTCTTCCCCTCAGTGTCTTAAATGCAAAACTGATACAGGCACCCTAACACATTGTTTATGGTCATGTACCAAAATACAAAGATACTGGTCTGGTGTCCTGCAAGAAATTGAAAAGATCCTAGGGGTTGATCTAGAATTGGACCCAGTTTCTTTACTGTTAGGTCTCCCTAGTAGGCATGTTACTTCTGTCTGTAAAAGAAGGCTTTACAACATCCTTACCTTCGCAGCGAGGAAAAACATCCTTTTACAGTGGATTAGTGATAAGGTTCCTTCTATTAAAGACTGGCATAAGATACTATTTGAATGGGTGCCTCTGGAATATCTGACATGTACATTGCATTCTAAAACAGACCAGTTCTACAAAGTATGGGAACCTTATCTAAATTACCTAGAACCTGAGGTATCAGCTATTATGCTGCAAGGATTCTCTTAGAATGGCGGGGATCTATGTATTTCAGAACTACACTGTACGTTCCATGTGTGGAACCTAACCTCTTGGTTTAAACTGAGCTTTTTTGTTTAATTTCTGTTTGTAAGTTTGTTTAAAATGTATGTATTGAGGGACGCAATGATGGTGATGGGGTGAGAGAAGCACAGAGCGGGGAGAGGAAAATGGTGTACGTATGTATGGGTGTGTATATGTGTGTGCGTGCGTGCGTGTATGTATGCATATGTGTGGGTATATGCATGGGTATATGTATATGTGTGTATGTATGGGTATGTATGTATGTGTATGTATATGCACGTAGATATGGGTAAGTGGGGGCTGTTTTTCTTTTTGTTCTGTGTGCTTTGTCTCTGTTGTTGTATCTCTTAATATGGGTGAAAATTGTGAATTTTCAATAAAAATACTGTTACAAAAAAAAAGAAAGGTGGAAATCTGTCCTTTGGTCTGATGAGTCCAAATTTGAGATTTTTGGTTCCAACCACTGTGTCTTTGTGAGACACAGAGTAGGTGAACGGATGATCTCCTCATGTGTGGTTCCCACCGTGAAGCATGGAGGAGGAGGTGTGATGGTGTAGGGTTGCTTTGCTGATGACACTGTCAGTGATTTATTTAGAATTCAAGGCACACTTAACCAGCATGTCTACCACAGCATTCTGCAGTGATACACCATCCCATCAGGTTTACGTTTAGTAGGACTATCATTTAACACTGACCCAACACACCTCCAGGCTGTGTCTACGGGCTATTTGACCAAGAAGGAGAGCGATAGTGTGCTGCATCAGATGACCTGGCCTCCACAATCACCCAACCTCAACCCAATTGTGATGGTTTGGGATGAGTTGGACCGCAGAGTGAAGAAAATATGCCTTTCATATGCTCACTGATGTAAACTAAACATTGGTCATGAATTATTTTGTGTTTCTGCTGCAGTAATTTATGTGGCGCAGTGCCAAGCCAAAATCATTGCCGCCACGCCCAAAAATATATGGACCTTTTTTTTTTTTTAAGACGCTGGAACAGACTTTAAAGATGCTAGAACAGTCCATGTTTACTTTTCCTTTGCAACGAAAACAAGTAATGAATAGAAAAATCTTATTAGAATAGTTTATCTATTTTCCTATTTGGCTTGTTGTTGTGTGTTTAATGCAAGATAAATATTCCTCTTGAGGCGCATTCAAGTCACGAGTGCCATAGCTGTGTTTTCCATAAGCGCCGGCCGTCAGCTAAATTGCCGATAACAGACTCATTGTCAGCCTTCTACTTTTTCCACTTAATTAATTAGCAAGGCTTCCTTTCATTTAAAAGTTTCAATTCACTAGTCAGAAAGGTCTATATAGCCTTCTCCCGCTAGATACGCATCTTCTAGGGATCTATTGATTGGACAGGCGCCTGTCAGTCACAAAGCGAGCGAAGACAGGGACACAGTCTGCTGTCTGTCCTGCCTCTCTGTACCGGTATTATTGTTGTGCTCTCTGATTTGCTGCCGTTAAATTTCTTGTCACGGAGGAGGGAGAGCATATTGGTTCTTCATCTCCTGTGACTGAATTTACACATCCCATGTTTATTTATTTATTTAATTTTTTATTGAACCTTTATTTAACTAGGCAAGTCAGTTATTCAGAACAAATTCTTATTAACAACGACGGCCTACCGCAAGGCAAAAGACTGGGCTGGGATTAAACAATAAATCAAATAAAAAAAATAAAAACATATAAATATAGGACAAAACACACATCACGACAAGAGTGACAAGCAAACACTACATTAAGAGAGACCTAAGACAACAACATAGAAAGGCAGCAACACATGACAACACAGCATGGTAGAAACACAACATGACAACAACACAACATGGTAGCAGCAACAAAACATGGTACAAACATGATTGGGCATAGACAACAGCACAAAGGGCAGGAAGGTAGAGACAACAATACATCACGCAAACCAGCCACAACTGTCAGTAAGAGTGTCCATGATTGACTTTTTAAATGAAGAGATTGAGATAAAACTGTCCAGTTTGAGTGTTTGCTGCAGCTCGTTCCAGTTGCCAGCTGCAGCGAACTGAAAATACTAGTGACCCAGGAATGTGTGTGCTTTGGGGACCTTTAACAGAATGTGACTGGTAGAACGGGTGTTGTATGTGGAGGATGAGGGCTGCAGTAGATATCTCAGATGGGGGAAGTGAGGCCTAAGAGGGCTTTATAAATAAGCATCAACCAGTGGGTCTTGCGACAGGTATACAGAGATAACCAGTTTACAGAAGAGTATAGAGTGCAGTGATGTGTCCTATAAGGAGCATTGGTGGCAAATTTGATGGCCGAATTGTGAAGAACATCTAGCTACTCGAGAGCACCTTTACCTGCTGATCTATAATTTATATCTCCGTAATCTAGCATGGGTAGGATGGTCATCTGAATCAGGGTTAGTTTGGCAGCTGGGGGGAAAGAGGAGCGATTACGATACAGGAAACCAAGTCTAGATTTAACTTCAGCCTGCTGCTTTGATATGTGCTGAGAGAAGGACAGTGTACCGTCTAGCCATACACCCAAGTACTTGTATGAGGTGAATACCTCAAGCTCTAAACCCTCAGAGGTAGCAATCACACCTGTGGGGAGAGGGGCATTCTTCTTACCAAACCACATGACCTTTGTTTTGGAGGTGTTCAGAACAAGGTTAAGGGGAAGAGAAAGCTTGTTGGACACTAAGAAAGCTTTTTTGTAGAGCGTTTAACACAAATTCCTGGGAGGGGCCAGCTGAGTATAAGACTGTATCATCTGCATATAAATGGACGAGAGAGCTTCCTACTGCCATGCAAATGCAAGGAGTTGAAATCCGACGATGAGTTGAAATCCACTTCTTTTTTTATTGCACTTTCATTTATTTTCTTTCGCCTTTCATAGGCCTGCTATAGCCAGCCAGGCACATAGGCTATTTACTGTGCTTTGATTGACAACCAAGCTGCAATGTTGACTAGTTTATAAAAGCTGTCTAACCAAAAATCTTGTTTGTATTTTTCCAAGGATTCGGTGACCGCTAAAGTGACTTGTCAGTGCAGCCTAATGATGGGTTTGTTCACCATAAAACAGCCCTTTTTGAACTGATAACAGATTGAAGGTTAGAAAAGCTAATGTCATGATATTTGGTATTATTAAACATATTGATATAGGCCTACTGATTTCATTAAAGAGCCACTGAACACTCAGATTGGTGCATGTGTTATTTTCTGTTGCTCATTAGATCAAATAGACTTCAGTCTTGGATGTGTGTTTACTGACCGATTCTGCACTTGGTTAATGTTTGTCCTCCATGAGACACGGTCAAAGTGCATGCTCTTCAACCGATTGCTGCCCTGCACCCTCAAGCCCAACTAGCATCACGACTTTGGACGGTTCTGACTTAGAATATATGGACAACTACCCAGGTGTCTGGTTAGACTGTAAACTCTCCTTCCAGACTCACATTAAGCATCTCCAATCCAAAATTAAATCTAGAATCGGTTTCCTATTTCACAACAAAGAATCCTTCACTCATGCTGCGAAACATATCCTCGTAAAACTGACTATACTACCGATCTTTGACTTTGGCAATGTCATTTACAAAATAGCCCCCAACACTCTACTCAGCAAACTGGATGTGGTCTATCACAGTGCCATCTGTTTTGTCACCACCAATATACTACCCACCACTGCGACCTGTATGCTCTCGTTGGCTGGCCTTCACTACGTATTCTTCGCCAAACCCACTGGCTCCAGGTCATCTATAAGTCTATGCTAGGTAAAGCCCCACCTTTTCTCAGCTCTCTGGTCACCATAGCAACACCCACCCGTAGCACGCGCTCCAGCAGGTATATTTCACTGGTCACCTCCAAAACCAACACTTCCTTTGGCCGCTTTTTCTTCCAGTTCTCTGCTGCCAATGACTGGAACGAATCACTGAAGCTGGAGTCTTATATCTCCCTCTCTAACGTTAAGCATCAGCTGTCATAGCAACTTAACAATCACTGTACCTGTACACAGCCAATCTGTAAATAGCATATCTCGCCTCCATGGCCTATTTACTGCCTTTACCTCCCTATTCTTCTACATTCACACACACTGTAGATAGATTTGTCTATTGTGTTATTGACTGTACTTTTGTTTATGTGTAACTGTGTTGTTGTTTTTGTTCCCACTGCTTTGCTTTATCTTGGCCAGGTCGCAGTTGTAAGTGAGAACTTGTTCTCAACTGGCCTACCTGGTTAAATAAAGGTGAAATAAATAAAATAAAGAACTGTCGACACAAAAGCGTGGGTCACGTCCTCAAAATCCCCCGAATGTATCAAAGATAACTCAAGAAATCTGTAATTAATTTGGAAGTTTTTGCCGAAGATTTTGTAGTTGCGCAAATCTGACTAAGGTGCAGTATTTCTTAAGTCAAAAAATGTGCAATGCATTGTCTTATGCAAACAAAGTCAGAGCTGCTTGGCAGGTCTGTCTCACTGTTTGTGCTTTTGGATAGAAAGCAATCACCACAGCTGTTCACCCCATGTTAGTGGACAAATGGACAACTTCAAATCAAAACCCAACCTTCATTTATCAGTTGTGACATGCGGATGTTCCAAACACCGTTTAAGACGAGACTGACTTTGACCAAAATTATCCTATTTACACTTTGTAGGCAATTTTGAGGCAAGAATAACTGTTTTCGAGTGGTATCGATTTCCCATGGGCTGTTTTCAAAGTGATTCGTTGCTTTTTAAAGGCAGTTGCTCTTTAAAGTGTTGACAACGGAGTAGTCAGCTGCTGCTTTCTGTGTAGCAAAGCCCATGTTTAACACCTGTTTCATTCTTCAATCATACCTGTAGGTCTATTCATGAGCCCCTGACTTTGTATAAAAGTGGGGGTGCACAAATTGGTGGGGCATCTGGGGCTCCTCCCCCTGAACATTTAGCATTTTTAAAACCATTTTCCTGCAATTCTATATTGTGTCTCAACAGGGAATCCATGTTTACTTCACAGAGCACAACCTTTTTTCTTAGATTTTTTGCCACAATAAACTAAACTGTTACCAGAACTGAGCTTCTCAGTCCTTGTACAGCATCCTTTTCCCCCACTGCTAGAAATGTTATTCCTATATCATCCTTGACTTTCCCGAGATCATTCATTGAATTTGAACTAAATGACTGTGGTGTTGTGGTGCTAGTGCTACCTTTTTTGATGATAACAGAATAGTGCACCACCTGAAGCTAATGAGCAGAGAGCAGAGACTATCTGAGGAGAGAATGAATCAACTTGGGGAGGTGCCTTAATTAATCCCACTTCTAATGATGCAACTATCAGTAAGAGCTGAGCTGGGCAGACAAGAGGCAGCTGTGGTGTGTGTGTGTGTGTGTGTGTGTGTGTGTGTGTGTGTGTGTGTGTGTGTGTGTGTGTGTGTGTGTGTGTGTGTGCGCGTACGTGTGTGTGTGTGTGCGCGTACGTGTGTGTGTGTGCGCGTACGTGTGTGTGTGTGCGCGCGTACGTGTGTGTGTGTGTGTGTGCGCGCGTACGTGTGTGTGTGTGTGCGCGCGCGTACGTGCGTGTGTGTGTGTGCGTACCTGCGTGCATGTACCAACCTTTCCCTTTAGCCAAGCTAAAGCTATGAGTCACTCTCGAGGTAGCTGTAGAATAATAATAAGGAATCCCCCTCTGACTCCTCAGGCAAAAGTTACCCCTCCTCCCCAATGACGCAATACAGGAGAGGTGCGGCTATTCTCAATCAGTAGGCATGGTTACACAAAGCGCTCTATGAAATTGTTAGATTACTTGTGAAATTGTTAGATTACTTGTTAGATAATACTGCATGGTCGGACCTAGAAGCACAAGCATTTTGCTACACTCGCATTAACATCTGCTAACCATGTGTATGTGACCAATCACATTTGATTTGACTTACACAACCCTGTCCTGGGTAGCCTACATAGCCTGCCATGTAGTAGTGGAACGGGTGGTGTTGTTATTGTTGGTGTTATTTTACCATTAAATGTTCTTGGCAGACGGAAATGTTTACCACCAAGTTTCACCCTGACGTGTTGGCTTCGCTGATCTTTGGTATCTGTTGATTGGCGTGAGGTTGGCGCATTTACGGTTGCAGGCGAGGGTGGATGAGTGTATTAAATGTTGATGAGTGATTCACTGTAACGTGGAGGAATGATGCCCACCTACCCCACTACTGTAGTACTAAACTGAGCTGAGGGAGAGAGTCGTCCGAGAGCATAAAACACAGAAACACACACCCAGGGAAGTCTTTCAGAGAAAATAGTCAATATTTCACTGCTGATAGAAAACAATTATCTTACAGACAGAGGCCATGCTCTCACTGAGGGAACTGTTAACATGAGGCGAGATGGAGACGAGATGTAGTAATCTTACGGCTGGCTGTACAGTACCTGTGTGGCTAGTCTTTGAAAGGCAGGGACTGACAGCTTCCCCTGTGGCTCGTCTCTCTGCGTGGTTCTGGACCGGTTCCAACTGACGTATTGGTGTACAAAGTGCTCTGTGAACATCGTAGGGTCCAGTGCCTTATAGTGCCAGAAAGCCCCATCTGTCTGCTCTCCACTACCACTCACCCAGCAGAGTTGTCTTAAGAGTGTCAGGTTTCAGACCCCACATTTGCATAGGGAGTGACGTGCCACATTTTCTGTCTTATCCAGACAAAGAATTGATTTGCTCTCACTCCGAGCAGCGGAGTCTGGGAGACGGCATGTGAAAGGTGACAGTCTAGCGAATTTGTGGTTGCATCTCGCTGTGATATTCTCAGCCGGATTTAGAGCTTTAAACATGAAAAAAATACTAAATCATTTCATAGCATTGAAACAAGACCACTTCCTCTTGGTCACAGACTGACAAAATCCCTTCGTGCTGAACAAAAACCCACATTTTCACATTTTTCACATTTCTCTCCTTCATGAGGGAGGGTAATGAACGTTCACAGTTGTGAAGGTAGACCTACCAATTCATGTTTTTACTGGTAATAATTTGGTTTATGATTTCTTAACTGATTAAAACATGTTATTATGTTACCACAATGACAAAACAAATCTATAACAGAAGGTCTGCCACTGTATTGGCTACAATGGGAGTTTTCAGTATTCACTTGCTACCGTCCTCCCTTCCGCTGGCCTACTGTTATGTTCCGCTCATAACGGTTTTCTATATCTTTCTGTCACTTGGTGGTCAAAGCAATAGTGTGAAAATGGTCTGGACAACCCCTCCCCCTCTCTCTTTCTCTTCCTGTCTCCTCTCTCCCTCTCTAGTTAATGTCACCTCTCCCGGCTCTTACTGACAGCTACCCATTGAGCCCCCTCCCTTTCCATGACTCTAACCAGCCCTCTCACCCACTGAGCACCGCCGACACCAGACATCCATGGACGTTGAAAAGTCGTTTTGAAATTTGGTCTGAAAACTGAACCAATTATAGACGTCTGTTTCACGAGTTTGGACTAGAGGTCGACCGATCTATGATTTTTCAACGCCGCTCACCGCCGCTAACTAGCCAGCCATTTCACATCGGTTACACCAGCCTAATCTCGGGAGTTGATAGGCTTGAAGTCATAAACAGCGCAAGGCTTGATGCATTGCGAAGAGCTGCTGGCAAAATGCACGAAAGTGCTGTTTGAATGAATGCTTACAAGCCTGTTGGTGCCTACCCCCGCTCAGTCAGACTGTTCTATCAAATCATAGACTTAATTATAACATAATAACACACAGAAATACGAGCCTTAGGTCATTAATATGGTCGAAAACAAAACGTTTTTTCTTTCTGTTCCGTATTTTATCTAACAGATGGCATCCCTAAGTCTAAATATTGCTGTTACATTGCACAACCTTCAATGTTATGTCATAATTAGGTAAAAATTCTGGCAAATTAGTTCGCAATGAGCCAGGTCGGCCCAAACTGTTGCATATACCCTGACTCTGCATGCAATGAACGCAAGAGAAGTGACACAATTTCACCTGGTTAATATTGCCTGCTAACCTTTCTTTTAGCTAAATATGCAGGTTTAAAAATATATAGTTTGTGTATTAATTTTAAGAAAGGCATTGATGTTTATGGTTAGGTACACGTTGGAGCAACGACAGTCCTTTTTCGCGAATGCGCACCGTATCGATTATATGCAACGCAGGACACGCTAGATAAACTAGTAATATCATCAACCATGTGTAGTTGTAACTAGTGATTATGATTGATTGATTGTATTTTATAAGATAAGTTTAATGCTAGCTAGCAACTTACCTTGGCTTCTTACTGTATTCGCGTAACAGGCAGGCTCCTCGTGAGTCAGGTGGTTAGAGCGTTGGACTAGTTAACCGTAAGGTTGCAAGATTGAATCCCTGAGCTGACAGGGTAAAAATCTGTTGTTCTGTCCCTGAACAAGGCAGTTAACCCACCATTCCTAGGCCGTCATTGAAAATAAGAATGTGTTCTTAACTGACTTACCTAGTTAAATAAAGTTGTAAAAAATAAATAAATAAAAAAATCTGCAAAAACGGTGTCCAAAAATACGTATTTCCGATTGTTATGAAAACTTGAAATTGACCCTAATTAATCGTTCATTCCGATTAATCGGTCAACCTCTAGTTTGGACAGTCCAGTACAGCACAGTAAAGTAGAGTATAGTATAGGTCAGTACAGTACAGTGCTGTATTAGGGATGTGCATTATTCCCTTTCAAGACGATTTGATATGTATCTAGATACATGGGCTCCGATACGATACAGGAACGATACCGTTTAGTTTAATACGATTCGGTGTGATCTGGTTTGATTAGAGGAACGAATCGATGCGTTTCGGTTCAATTTGATAAGATTAGATGCACTGACCTTTGTTGCTTAAACACATTCTTTTCCCATTCTAAATGAAAATCGGTTGCTGATGGAGCTCATGACCTGGTCCTCTCTGAACTGATTTCTGTGTAAATATTTCCATGGTGTATGTAAGCACCTGAAGCTGAGCCATATAAGGCTATGCAAATGTAGGCTTTTTGTCCCCCCCCCCCCCACTTTTGATCTGAAATCCACATCACTTACTAGTGAACAACAATTTTGCTATGACATAGTCACTGAATAAATAGCCCAACTTTGTATTTCAGTCCTGTCTGGAAGTGAGCTTCCAGCTTAGGGAGTGAACGTTATTTATATTGAGGGATACCTGGAGGTAATCGCACATCTTTGAAATTAAAATGGATGGCCCTCCCTATATTTTTTTACCTGCCCTCCTCGAGCGTTTGAAAGGGGAAAAAACAAATAACCTTCCCCCTCCAAAATGGTAAATAAAACCAAATAGCAGGGGATATTTACCAATTTAAACGTTAAGGGCCAAGGACAATAACTATAACGATAAATGATACATAACTATAAAACGTTGGCGAGCATCCAGACTAGAGGAATGTTTATCGTTCTACAGGAGCCTGCACCTGTCAATCAACTGATCAAAGCATTGTACTGCACGCTGTAGGCCTGTTGATAAGGTGGTAACACAGACCATTCAGTGCTTCAGGGTGTGTTCATTGTCATAGTGACAACTGCAAATAATAGATCAATGTAGGCTACATGTAGCCTAATGAAAAAATATATAATATAGAAACTCCTATTTAAATGACATCTAGATATTCAACAGCAAACGTTGTTTAGCCTGCACATCTTTTCCATCATGGCATTGCTTGCCTCATTGATCAAGTGGTTTGCAAGTGATTTCCATTTTTCTAATGGATGTCAATTCATTTTGATCTGTTTCACTGTGCTCATCAATGTCTGTCCTGTGCAACCATTTAATACATCAGTGCAACAATGTCATCATCGCTGGCGGCCAGGGACCTCAGACTGGAGCGAAGGTTCATTTGGTCTAGGCCTATTTTACATTCAGCAATTAGCAAGAGCAAGAGCAAGCCTGCTTCTCTGCACGAAAAGCATATTAGGCCTAGTATATTAAAAAAAAGATCTCCTAGAGATTTTGTAGCCTATAGTTTTTCCTGGGATTTTACGAGAAGAGGAATAGCGGAGAGTCTTGCGTCCGGAAAGCCAATTGTGCTCCGGAATAGCTGCGAGAGAGGCTAGAGTTGTGTAGCCAAATATTCAATAGATATTAGGATACTCATTAGCTAAATATTACGAAACTATAAATATTTACCTGTCAAGAAAGTACAGAAAGACTCATGTGTAGGCCAAGTTACAGAGGAGGAACTTCTTGATGGCATACCAAACCTTTTTTGATTTTTTAATTATAAAAATGGTAGATTATCACGTACTCAAAAAGACGGTCTGATTCACTATTACTGAAACAGGGCCCAGGTGTTAAATGTAAAGATACAGTCCATTAAAAAAAATTGGAGGCCCTTTACACTTCAGTGTTGTGATGCAAAATGCATAGCGCATATAATTAAAAAGCTATTATCGGATATTATTCATCCTAATCAGATAGGTTTTTTACATGGATGATACATTGGAGATAATATAAGACAAGTACTGGAAACAATAGAACACTATATCAAATCTGTCACACAAGGCCTGGTATTCATAGCTGACTTTGAAAGGCTTTAGATAAAGTACGACTGGAATTTATTCAGTGCATTTGGAATGTATTCAGACCCCTTGACTGTTTCCACATTTTGTTACATTACAACCTCATTCTAAAATGGATAACATTTTTCCCCTCTTCAATCTACAGACAATGCCCCATAATGACTAAGCGAAAAGAGGTTTTAGAAATTTTTGCAAAAAATAAAAAAAGGAAATACCTTATTTACATAAGTATTCAGATCCTTTTCTATGAGACTCGAAATTGAGCTCAGGTGCATCCTGTTTCCATTGATCATCCTTGATGTAGACAGGACTGTGTCGAGGCACAGATCTGGGGAAGAGTACCAAAACATTTCTGCAGCATTCAAGAACACAGTGGCCTCCATCATCCTAGAGCTCTTCCTAGAGCTGGCCTCACGGCCAAACTGAGCAGTCCAGAATATTCTCTGAGTTTGTTACCAACAAATGCGGCGAAAAGTACAGTAAATGTAAAATACACATAAAATCAAGTGTAGTGTTTAGATTCAGTCTTGTGTCAGGTGAACTGTTGTGTCCTCAATTTTGGTCTAATAATATTCCCATAACCTCCAAACTGTTCCCTTTCAATTGCTTCCATGCTTATGCGTTTCATATTTCTTCTGTAAGAAACAATTCAATTTAGCCTTATCCATAAATGCAAAATCCCACATGTGAAAAGGGTTAGACATTTGACTCAGGGACCGATGCGTATCGGTAAATCGTTATACCTCTAGTACTGTACAGTAGGGATTAACATGGGTAACCGGGATCCCGAAACTATTCCTATTTCCCCTCCAAAATATATATTAAATTATAAAAAAAAGTACAAAATGTCGGCACTAATGAAGTTCCACAAAATACACAACATGTAATAGCACATTATCCAAACAGATTGTCGCAGGGAAGCCTTTAGCCTAGTGTATTTACTTCACACAAGGTCACCATAAATTCGAAGCACACACGTAATGGACACTGCCGGACTGCACACACGACCCGAATACAGTTAAAAAACCCTACAGTATAGCCTTTAAAAGAAGGTTCCCTGACTCTTCAGACAGTCACAAATTTGATAGGCCTACACACAATTCACTATATACTACATTACTAAAAATCTGTTTAATTTGCTCTGATCTCTTTACATTGTGGCACTTGTGGCATAGTGACCATATCCTGGTTTTAAACACTTTAAATGGGAACTTCCTATTTTTGCGTTATTTCCCTGGACTCTTGAGATAAATATGAATTATTCCCGGTATTGAAACTTGGTAGATTCCTGGAAAATATTCATCCCTACTGTACAGTAGAGTTTTGTACAATACAGTATAGGTGAGCACGCTAGAGTAGAGTACGGTATAATTTACTTAATGCACTGAACTGAACTGTACTGAACTATACTCTACTTTATTGAGTTCTATCCTACTCTGCTGTACTGTACTTTACTGTGCTGTGCTGTACTGTTCAAACGTCTGAAACTTAGATGTCTATCATTGGTACAGATTTGGTCTGGTCCGGACCAACCAAATTTGTTCTTGTTTGGGGCCGGAGTGCATTAGCATAATAGCCCGTGTTTAGAACAAACATGCAAAGGAGGATATTACATTTTTCTTCCTTTGTGTACCTATTCCGGATACATATAAAGAATGAAGAGAATGATGTTCATAATTATGAATTTCTGTATAGTACAGATCCGGGACCCATGATGCCATTCTGTTACCATCGTTCTGTTACCTGGTGTTAATTCACTTCACTTACTGTGGTTCCAAAATATATTTTTTTAAACTCAAGCTGACACCCCATTCTTTCTGCAGACATCTTTGAATCTTAAATCGCAGTTGATATTTAAGAGTTTTTGGAAAACGTGGTCACATAAAGAATGGAGGGAGATTTTACCATTATTCTGTTACCAAACTTTAGATCACCACTGGTCTTCTCTAGGAAATGTGTTTTTGTCAAATTTCCTGTGGAAATTGTTAAAAGTAGTCCTTGCTTGGTTGTTTGGTTAACTTTGTCATCAATGGTTTTTGTTTGGCATACTTTTAAAGGGAAAGATCTTAGTCTCAGCGTCAATCTGTTACCATTTTGCAGGCTCTGTAGCTACCACCTCCTGAGGTGCAAATTCACAGCCTACGCCAGCAGAACCCAGCGTCTCTGGGCTCTGCATGTTGGGGTACAGCGTCTCTCTCCTGCAGACTGCAGCTAACACAACTGCTCAACTAAATGTACCTCTATGTGTGTGTGACTCACTCAGCCCGTAAGTGGATGTAATGAATGAACATTACTCTAGAACTCCCTAAACAAGTTTTTTCACTCCATCCTATAGCAGGACTCGTGTTTTACAATTTGGATATGACCAAATTGTCGTTCATATGTCTGCGTACAGTGCAGCCTCTTCATCAATTTCCAGAATATAGTTTGTTCAGGGATGCCAGGCAGCGTCTGAATGGAGTTGATGGATGGTGAGTGTGTGTGAGAGCGGGCTTAGCGTATCTGAGGGATTTCAGTGAAACCATTCCTGTTGTTGTTTCACTTCCCCCCTGGATCAACCTGGATGGTGGTGTTCATTACTTCTGATTAAGGCCGAGACACATACTGTAGGTTAGATGGTCCACACAGGAGGCGGTGAGGAGTAAAAATGATTACATTGTTTGCAGCGATGATGACACCTGGGGTGTGGGTACAGGGTATGGGGTCTCATGGGGGGGGGGGTGGTCTTCTCCTGCTGCTGCTGGTATGGTCTGTGAGCCAATCAAACTCCAGGTCTCTGGCCGTATACCCCCAGACTGAACTCTCTATCCATCTTACTTTCCCTCCATCACTACAAGATGGAGGGCAAAACAGTGTTGCTTGATGAAAGGGAATTGATTTGAGCTGGGCGATATGGACAAGAAACATAAATTATGGGTATGGATTTATCGTCATAGCCCTAGGAGTGACAGACAAAGTGCATACAGTAGATATTGTTTGATTAATATGTTTTTTTATTTTATTTAGGGGGTGGATCATCTTTAGTATTGCAAATACAATCTGGCTTCTATCAATGTAATTGTCTGCATAATTTCCAATTCCCCATATATTTTTTAAAATAACTGTACAGTATCAGTCAAACATTTGGACACACCTATAATTCAAGGGTTTTTATTTATTTTAATATTTTATACAATGTAGTATAATAGTGAAGACATCACAACTATGAAATAAGACATACAGAATCATGTAGTGACCAAAAAAGTGTTAAACAAATCAAAATATATTTATATTTGAGATTCTTCAAAGTAGCCACCCTTTGCCTTGATGACAGCTTTGCACACTCTTGGCATTCTCTCAACCAGCTTCATGAGGTAGTAATCTAGAGTCAATTTCAATTAACAGATGGGCCTTGTTAAAAGTTAATTTGTGGAATTTCTTTCCTTAATACATTTGAGCCAATCAGTTGTGTTGTGATAAGGTAGGGGACGTATACAGAAGTTAGCCCTATTTGGTAAAAGACCAGGTCCATATTATGGCAAGAACAGCTAAAAAATGCGAAGAGAAACAACCGTCCATCATTACTTTAAGACATGAAGGTCAGGCAATGCGGAACATTATAAAGAACTTGGAAAGTTTCTTCAAGTGCAGTTGCAAAAACCATCAAGCGCTATGATGAATCTGGCTCTCATGAGGACCGCCATAGGAAAGGAAGATCCAGACTTACCTCTGCTGCAGAGGACAAGTTCACCTCAGATTGCGACCCAAATAAATGCTTCACAGAGTTCAAGTAATAGACACATCTCAACATCAACTGTTCAGAGGAGACTGCGTTAATCAGGCCTTCATGGTCAAATTGCTGGAAAGAAACCACTACTACAGACACCAATAAGAAGAGATTTGCTTTGGCCAAGAAACACGAGCAATGGACATTAGAGCGGTGGAAATCTGTCCTTTTAGATTTTTGGTTCCAACCGCCGTGTCTTTGTGAGACTCAGAGTAGTTGAATGATTTCCGCATGTGTGGTTCCCACCATGAAGCATGGAGGAGGAGGTGTGATGGTGCTTTGCTGGTGACACTGTCTGTTATTTATTTAGAATTCAAGGCACACTTAACAAGCATGGCTACCACATCATTCTGCAGCGATACGCCATCCCATCTAGTTTGCGTTTAGTGGGAATATCATTTGTTTTTCATCAGGACAATGACCTTAAACACATCTCCGGGCTGTGTAAGGGCTATTTGACCAAGAAAGAAAGTGATGGAGTGCTGCTTCAGATGACCTGGCCTCCCACGATCACCAGACCTCAAACCAAAGGTTTGCTGTGAGTTGGACTGCAGAGTGAAGGAAAATCAGCCAACAAAAGCTCAGCATATCTGTTAACTCCTTCAAGACTGTTGGAAAATAATTCCTCATGAAGCTGGTTGAGATAATGCCAAGAGTTTACAAAGCTGTCATCAATGCAAAGGGTCGCTTTCTTTGAAGAATGTAAAATATAAAATGTATTTTGATTGGTTTAACACTTTTTTTGGTTACTACATGATTCCATGTCTTCTTTCATAGTTTTGATGTCTTCACTATTATTCTACAATGTAGAAGTAGTAAAAATAAAGAAAACTCTTGAATGAGTAGGTGTGTCAACTTTTAACTGGTAATTTAAAAAATATATATTTTCCTTTTATTATTTCCCCTTAACCCTACCACCCCTCCCCTAATTGGAGTAAACTAATGGACAACACCATTTGGGCTTCTACTTCCAGTTTATACATACTGTATACATTTGACGGGCACAGTATATTATACATTACTTATCTTCAGCTACCCTTAACCCCTTCCATTTATCTCTGAAGACCATCTGGTTTTGATTTCTATTTGCCATATTTTTTTCAACTGTGCTGTTTTGTTTCACATTTTTACAAAAATGTTTTAATATTAATTAGTGTATTTGAGTTTAACCATAACACTTATTGTTTTTTTTCTGGTAGATTAAACTGAAATTGCAACCAACTTTCTATGCCTTGTTTAAAAATAGTGATATTTTTGAGATTTTTCAAATGACCAAAAGTGAGAGGTTGTAATCGGAATAAAGGGAAAAAGACCATTCTTGAATATGAGGTGAGACATTCTTACTAATCTGCTAGAGAACCAGTTTGGATTTATGTATAGCTTTTGTATGATTGAAGGCTTTAGTGAAAAGTATAATGCTTTAAAATGTAAGAATTTCTGACCTCTGAATTAAGTAGGCCCGTTTTAATTTTGTCTGGCTTGCCATTCCAAATAAAATTGAATATTTTTTGCTCATATAATTTTAAAAAACAGGTCATTAGGTGTAGGCATGGCCATAAGCAAATAGGTGAACTGGGATATGACCAAATAGTTAATCAGGTTGATTTTTCAACAAATAAATTGGTATTTTCCTTTCCATGGTAGCAAGATCTTATCTATTTTTGTTGGCTTTCTATAAAAATGTATTTTAATAAATACTGAGTATGTCCACTTTACTGTCAGAACATTTTATTGGTAACCTACACGGAAATGTAAATGTTGTATTTTTTTTGTTATCTGATATCGTTGAATCTGATTTTAATAGCTAACATTTCGATTGTCATAATAAATAGATATGTCGATAGTGGACAACCTTGTTTTACTCCTCTTGACAGTTTAATACTTTCTGAGAATTAGTACACCTTGGGATACTATACATAACTTTAACCCACTTTAAGAGATTCTCCAAAATTGAAATATTCCAGGCATTTATATATTAATTCCAGTCGTACTTTATCAAAAGCCTTTTCAAAGTCAGCTATGACTACTAGGCCTGGTTTCCCCAATTGTTTTCATAGTGTTCTATTGTTTCCAGTTAGTTTGATTCATCTTTGTGTCAGTGGATGATATACAAGAAGTACACTATCCTACCCATGTTCTGTTGCACCAGAACCCCCCCAAAAAAAAACTTTGATCTCTCAGGAGTTATCCCACCCACACCCATCTAAATTTCCACTCTTCAAAGTTGTGCTGTTAGAAGTTCATAGAATCGTTCCTTTCTTTATTCATTCTCTTCATCGCTTCGATGTGTTCCCAGACTGTTCTAGGTCCTACTCAGCGGTCTGAGACGGCAACATCTGTCCCTAGAGTTAAACATACATAGACCTGGAACACTTTAGTATTTTATTACTTTGCTTTGCTGTTAGAATGATTATCATTTTTTAAAATGAAAACTAGTTTTTCTGAAAGACTGGTTGATATAATGTATTCCGCAAAACTACCATATGACTTTCTTCAAGCAAATATTAGACGATAAAATGCCATATTTGGGGTATTCAATGTCATTGTCCACCTACACTGAGTGTAAAAAAACAATTAAGAACACTTTTCTAAAATTGAGTTGCCCACCCTTTTGCCCTCAGTACAGCCTCCATTTATTGGGGCATGGACTCAACAAGGTGTCGAAAGTGTTCCACGGGGATGCTGGCCCTTGTTGACTCCAATGCTTCTCACATTTGTGTCATGTTGGCTGGATGTCCTTTGGGTGGCGGACCATTCTTGATACACACAAGAAACTGTTGAGCATGAAAAACCCAGAAGCGTTGCAGTTCTTGACACAAACCGGTGCGCATGGCACGTACTACCATTTCCCCGTTCAAAGGCACTTACATTTTTTTGTCTTGCCCATTCACCCTCTGAATGGCACACATGCACCATCTATGTCTCAATTGTCTCAAGGCTTAAAAATCCTTCTTTAACCTGTCGATAGGTTAACCTGTCCCCTTAATCTACACTGATTGAAGTGGATTCAACAAGTGACATCAATTGGAATTATAGCTTTCACCTGGATTCACTTGATCAGTCTATGTCATGGAAGGAGCATGTGTTCATAATGTTTTATGCACTCAGTGTATAGTTACACTGAACAAAAAATATAAATGCAACATACAACATTTAAGATTTTGCTGAGTTACAATTCATATAAGGAAATCAGTTAGTTGAAATAAATTCATTAGACCCTAATTTATGGATTTCAAATGACTGGGATTACAAATATGCATCTGTTGGTCACAAAAAAAGAAGGTAGGTGCGTCGATCAAGTCAGTGTCTTGTGTGACCACCATTTGCCTCATGCATCGCGGCACATCTTCTTCGTGTGGAATTGATCAGGCTGTTGATTGTGGCCTATGCAATATTGTCCCACTCCTCGTTCAATGGCTGTGCGAAGTTGCTGGATATTTGCATCCCAAACATGCTCAATGGGTGACATGTCTTGTGAGTATACAGGCCATGGAAGAACTGGGGAATTTTCAGAATTGTGTACAGATCCTTGCGACATGGGACCGTGCATTATCATGCTGAAACATGAGGTGATGACAGCGGATGATAGCACGACGATGGGCCTCAGGATCTCATCACGGTGTCTCTGAGCTTTCAAATTGCTATCGATAAAATGCAATTGTGTTTGTTGTCCAAAGCTTATGCCTGCCCATACCATAACCCCACCGCCACCATGGGGCACTCTGTTCACAACGTTGACATCAGCAAATCACTCGCCCACACGACACCATACATGCTGTCTGCCATCTGCCCGGGAACAGTTGAAACCGGGATTCATCCGTGAAAAGCACACTTCTCCAGCATGCCAGGGGCCATCGAAGGTAAGCGTTTGCCCACTGAAATCCGTTACGACTCCGAACTGCAGTCATGCCAAGACCCTGGTGAGGAAAACAAGCAGGCAGATGAGTTCCCTGAGATGGTTTCTGACAGTTTGTGAAGAAATTCTTCGCTTGGACGTACTGCCAAATTCTCTAAATCGATGTTGGAGGCGGCTTATGGTAGAGAAATGAACATTTGATTCTCTGTGAACAGCTCTGGTGTACATTCCTGTAGTCAGCATGCCAATTGCACATCAGTGGCATTGTGTCGTTGTGTGACAAAACTGCACATTTTAGGATGTCCTTTTGTCCCCACCACTATATGCACCTGTGTAATGATTATGCTGTTTAATCAGCTTCTTGATATGACACACCTGTCAAGTGGATGGATTATCTTGGCAAAGTAGGAATGATTACTAAAATGGATGTAAACAAATGTGTGCACAAACTCTGAGAGAAATGCCTTTATTGTGTACATGAAACATTTCTGGTATCTTTTATTTCTGCTCATGAAACATTTTCACCAACACTTTACATGGTGCATTTATATTTTTGTAAAGTGTATATATAAATGTAGTGTTTTAAATACTTATACTAAACATTCTATCTAACCTCTGTTTCTGTGTTCCTTAGCTCTACAGGGTGGCCAGTCGGGGTCAGTAGGAGAGGAGCACCATGGGAGCATGGGGGGCGGGGTGAGGGAGAGGAGGGCCACAGGAGGAAACTCCTACTGGGCTTATTCCGGTGAGTCCTCTTCTACTTCATAGAGATACAACTATGTCCTCAGGCAAGATGGCTGACCGCTTGTGCCACAAATTCTAACCCTACATCCTCTCTAAGGTTCGAACTCTATGCTCTACACTGATCAATATCATTAGAGAGGTCAAACCTAACTGGACTGTGGCAGTAGAGATGTATTATTTAACAGTAACTCTCTCTTCCTCTTTGATTGATTCTCAATCTCTCTCTGTCCCGACTCTTCTCCCTTCTTCTTCCCTATTTCCCAAATTTAGCTTTTAATCCAACTCCTTCCATTTCTATTTGACTCTCTCCCTCTTTCCCTCACTCCCTCTGACTGGTAGCTACAGGGAGTAGTTTTGGATGTGTGTTATGGAGGATTCTGTGCTATAGAGTAGGGACTTGTGTTGTCCCGGTGAGCCCCATTCAGCTACAGAGATCCACATTTATCACACTGTTCCTCCAGCACTGGGCCTGTGGCAGAGAAGGATCTTTAAACAGATATATTTATATTTCTGTTATGCATGTGTGCACCTTATAATCACTACTTAAACTGATGGTCCTGGAGGGATGCACTGGCTGGAAGAAACTGTATCCCAGGAAAAATCTATGTCCTAAATGGCTGTGGATCCTTAATACCATGTTATACGAGAAACATCCCAGCCATTTGTATATTATGGTAAAATGATCTATAGGGCACTGTTCACCTCTAATGATTGTAAGATATCAGGTCACATTAAAGTGTGCCAGAGCTAAATTGGCACATTTTACAGTTGAGCCCAGAAAACGGTCACTCTCTCACCAGGTCTGATGATGAGTTGTGCTGTATGTTGCTGGGCAGCCTTCAATAAGGTTTCAGATGTACTCGATGATTCATCATGCATACATTTACTTTGTGCCTTTTTGATTATTTATGACATGTTTATGATATGCAATGTTACGTTACAGCCTTATTCTAAAATGTATTAAATAAAACATTTTCCTCATCAATCTACACACTATAACCCATAATGACGAAGTGAAAACAGGTTTTTATAAATGTTTGCACATTTATAAAAAGTAAATAAACTGAAATACCTTATTTACATAAGTATTCAGACCCTTTGCTAGGAGACTCGAAATTGAGCTCAGGTGCATTCTGTTTCAATTGATCATTTTTGAGATGTTTCTACAACTTGATTGGAGTTTACCTGTGGCAAATTCAATTGATTGGACATGATTTGGAAAGGTGCACACCTGTCTATATAAGGTCCCACAGTTGACAATGCATGTCAGAGCAAAAACCAAGCCATGAGGATGAAGGAATTGTTCGTAGAGCTCCGAGACAGGATTGTGTCAAGGCACAGATCTGGGGAAGGGTACCAAAACATTTCTGCAGCATTGAAGGTCCCCAGAAAAACAGTGGCATCCATCATTCTTAAATGGAAAAAGTTTGGAACCACCAAGACTCTTCCTAGAGCTGGCCACCCGGCAAAACTGAGCATTCGTGGGGAGGAGGGCCTTGGTGACCAAGAACCCGTTGGTTACTCTGAAAGAGCTCCAGAGTTCCTCTGTGGAGATGGGAGATTCTTCCAGAAGGACAACCATCTCTGTAGCACTCCAGCAATCAGGCCTTTATGGTAGAATGACCATACGGAAGCCACTCCTCAGTAAAAGGCCCATGTCAGCCGGCTTGGAGATACCAAAACGCACCTAAAGACTCTCAGACCATGAGAAACAAGATTCTCTGGTCTGATGAAACCCAGATGTAACTTTTTGGCCTGTATGCCTAACGTCACATCTGGAGTAAAACTGGCACCATCCCGATGGTGAAGCATGGTTGTGGCAGCATCATGCTGTGGGGGTGTGTTTCAGCGGCAGGGACTGGGAGACTAGTCAGGACCTCAGACTGTGGGGTGAAGGTTCACCTTTCAACAGGACAACAACCTGACAGCGCTCGAGAGGATTTGCAGAGAAGAATAGGTGAAACTCCCCAAATACAGGTGTGCCATGCTTGTAGCATCATACCCAAGAAGACTCAAGGCTGTAATCACTGCCAAAGGTGCTTCGAAAAAGTACTGAGTAATGGGTCTGAATACTTAATACTTAATATAAATATCAGTTTTTTCGTTGTCTTTATGGGGTATTGTGTGTAGATTAATGAGGACAAAATATGTTTTAATCCATTTTAGAATAAGGCTGTAATGTAACAAAATGTGGAAAAAGTCAAGGGGTCTGAGTACTTTCCAAATGCATTGTATGTCAACTACTGTTCAAAAGTTTGGGGTCACTTAGAAATTCCCTTGTTTTTTAAAATGACATCAAATTGATCCGAAATACAGTGTAGATATTGTTGTAAATGACTGTTGTAGCTGGAAACGGCTGATTTTTAAAAATGGAATATCTACATAGGTGTACAGAGGCCAATTATCAGCAACCATCACTCCTGTGTTCCAATGGCACGTTGTGTTAGCTAATCCAAGTTTATCATTTTAAAAGGCTAATTGATCATTAAAAAAAACTTTTGCAATTATGTAGCACAGATGAACACTGTTCTGAATTAAAGAAGCAATAAAACTGTCATTCTTTAGACTACTTGAGTATCAGGAGCATCAGCATTTGTGGGTTCGATTACAGGCTCAAAATGTCCAGAAACAAAGACCTTTCTTCTGAAACTCATCAGTCTATTCTTGTTCTGAGAAATTAAGGCTATTCCATGCGAGAAATTGTCAAGAAACTGAAGATCTCATACTACGCTCTTTACTACTCCCTTCACAGAACAGCACAAACTGGCTCTAACCAGAATAGAAAGATTGATATTCACAGTCTCCTCTGAACAGTTGATGTTGAGATGTGTCTGTTGGGCTCTGTGAAACATTTATTAGGGCTGCAATCTGAGGTGCTGTTAACTCTAAAGAACTTATCCTCTGCAGCAGAGGTAACTCTGGGTCTTCCATTCCTGTGGTGGTCCTCATGAGAGCCGGTTTCATCATAGCGCTTGATGGTTTTTGCGACTGCACTTTAAGAAACTTTCAACGTTTTTGAAATTTTCCGCATTGACTGACTTTCATGTCTTAAATCAATGATGGACTGTTTTTCTCTTTGCTTATTTGAGCTGTTCTTGCCATAATATGGACTTGGTCTTTTACCAGATAGCCCTATCTTCTGTATGCCACCCCTACCTTGTCACAACACAGCTGATTGGCTCAAACGCATTAAGAAGGAAAGAAATTCCACAAATGAACTTCTAACAAGGCACACCTGTTAATTGAAATGCATTCCAGGTGTCTACCACATGAAGCTGGTTGAGAGAATGCCAAGAGTGTGCAGAGCTGTCAATCAAGTCATAGGGTGGCTACTTTGAAGAATCTCAAATATAAAATCTATTTTGATTTGTTTAAGTTTTTGGTTACTACATGGTTTCATATGTGTTATTTCATAGTTTTGATGCCCTCAGAATTATTCTACAATGTAGAACTTAAGTAAAATCAAGCCCTTGAATCAGTATGTGTGTCCAAACTTTTAACTTGCACTGTATATATTAGTGGGATCGGGCATTGATGTTGGCTGATTAGGCCTGGCACACAGTCGGTATTCCAATTCATCCCAAAGGTGTTCAATGGGTTTCAGTTCAGGGCTCTGTTCAGGCCTGTCAAGTTCTCCGACACTGATCTCGGCAAACAATTTCTTTATGCACCGCGCTTTTTGCACAGTGGTATTGTCATGCTGAAACAGAAATGGGCCTTTCCCACACTGTTGCCACAAAGTTGGGAGCATAGAATAATCTAGAATGTCATTGTATGCTGTAGCGTTAAGATTTCACTTCAGGGTTCTAGCCCGAACCATGAAAAACAACCCCAGACCATTATTCCTCTTCCACCAAATCTTACAGTTGTCACTATGCATTGGGTTAGGTAGTGATCTCCTGGTGTCCGCCAAACCCAGACTTGTCTGTTGGACTGCCAGATGGTGGAGCATCATTGGTGGCAGGGTAGCCTAGTGGTTAGAGCGTTGGACTAGTAACCGGAAGGTTGCAAGTTCAAATCCCCGAGCGGACAAGGTACAAATCTGTCGTTCTGCCCCTGAACAGGCAGTTAACCCACTGTTCCTAGGCTGTCATTGAAAATAAGAATTTGTTCTTAACTGACTTGCCTGGTTAAATAAAGGTCAAATTAAAAATCATTCATCACTCCAGAGAACTCGTTTCCACTGCTCCGGAGTCCAGCCGACAATTGTGCATGGTGATCTTAGGCTTGTGTGCGGCTGCTCGGCCATGAAAACCCATTTCATGAAGCTCTCCACGAACATGTATTGTGCTGACGTTGCTTTGAACTGAGTTTGTAACTCGGTAGTGAGGGTTGCAACCGAGAACAGATGATTTAGACGTGCTACGCACTTCAGCACTCTGCGGACCCTGTGAGTTTGTGTGGCCTGCCACATCGCAGCTGAGCCCTAGACGTTTCCACTTCACAATAACAGCACTTACTGTTGACCGGGGAGCAGCTCTAGCTGGGCAGAAATTGACTAACTGACTTGTTGGACAGGTGGCATCCTATGACAGTGCCACTTTGACAGTCACTGAGCTCTTCAGTAAGGTCATTCTTACTGCCAATGTTTGCATGTCCGTGTGCTCGATTTTTATACACCTGTCAGCAACGGGTGTGGCTGAAATGTCATAATCTCCTCATTTAAAGGAGTGTCCACATACATTTGTATTTTTTGTGTGTTTTCAGTATACATGCATTTATTTATTTAAATCATTGTGCTGCTAGCCAGCTACTCCACTGAGATCCTCAAAATCAGCGGCTTGAATTTTAATTTGAAAGCTAGTAGTGTTCCTGGTCCTATTCATATCTACTAACTGAGCAAATTTTCCATTAGATAATGACATGAAGAGAGTGCTCTCGGCCGTCTGAGTAGGACAAGGCTGAAATGAGATGGAAATTAATGATATTCTGCCCCTGAATTGTATATTATCCTTGAAAATTCACTCTCACTATCTCCCTCCTACTAATTTTAGCACTGCCTGCAGTCTTGTAAAAACCACTCATATTTAAAATGATTTTAAAAGGAAAGGATCATTCCAGAACTGTTAAAACCTCTTTCACATTCCATTTTACCTTAATGGAAAGAGATCTGAATGAGCTGATTTTAACGGTTATATTCCCAATGTGGTTTCGCCTGGAGCATAAAAAGTAGGATGAAATTAGTCTTTGTACACTTTTCCTTCTCGTTGATGCTGTATCTCCTTAGAGAGGAGAGGAACAGGAAACTGGTTGCACCTATAATACCAACTACTCACAACATTTACTGCTGTGATGTCAACTCTGTTACTGCAGTACGAAACCAGCTTTTCCTTGGCAAGAAAGAAAACACAAAGCAGACTAAACTCCATGGTCCTTTTAAAACCTACTTTTGTAAAAAAAAAAAATAGTGTGTGCTATAGCTTGCAAATGTGACTCTTGGTGACCACATAAGGCAGCTTTTTCCAACATTAGGACCGTTTTCCTTAAGAGATGTTATCCACTACATGTTTTTCTTTACATTGCTTCGTTACTTCCTGGTATCGTGACAACACTAGTTGTTCTGACATTCATTTGTGCAATATGCCTAAACACTCAAATAAAGCTATTGGATATGTTGTACTTCAGAATGTGGTCAAGGTAGTTTTACTCTAACTGTAGTTGCTTTTGTATTCATAGCACTTTGCACATAGCATACCCTAACCTCTGCAGCCTGTCGGCGAGGCCTCTCCCTATGTTCTCTGAGCATTTCATGGATCATGTTATCTATTCAACCCTGTCTTCGTGCTTTGACATTGAACCTGTGTTGACACTGAGCTACAGCGATTCAGACAGCTAAAGCTCCTTAGCCTCTGTGTGTTTGGTATTGTTAGGTGAATATGTAGTCAGAAGCACCATGTTTTCCAGAAGTCTGCTAATTATCCGCTTTGAATTTAGAGTCAATGACGTCTGCAGAAAGAATATTGGTTCAGATTTGGTCCGGCAAGTGTTGCCCTACCAAATTTCAGCTACTTTTCAATGTCCATGAACGCCCGGTGTCGGTGCTCAGTCGGTGAGGTTGTTTGTTACAATAAATGGTAAGAGGGTAGTTGTTTGGGACAAACACCCCATTGAAACCCTGCATGCATGCAGAGTTCTGTAAGATTATCCTACATGTCCAGAGGAAAACTACAAACAATGCATGCAGGGCAGAATTAGGCCAATATCCACTAATAATAAAAACTAGAAAAAGAGCAATTCAGTTTTGGAAACATCTAAAAAACAGTGACTCCCTCTCATGTTATTACTAAGCCCTGCAATGCCAAGAGCTGAGCAGAGAAAAGATTCCCCTCATCCAGATGGTCCTGGGGCTGAGTTCACAAACCTGTTACACTAACACACTGAAGCCTCAGGACCAGAACATCCAATCAATCAGAATAAACCAAATTACAACACAGTCAAAACAAAACTACATTGCTTATTGGGAAACACAAGCACAAGCACAAAGCAAGATGCAGTGCTATCTGGCCCTAAATAGACAGTACACCATGGCTAACTATTTGAACATGGTTACTGATCAAAGTCTTCGAAAAACCTTGACAAAGTACAGGCTCAGTGAGCAAAGCCTTGCCACTGAGAAGGGCTGTGCAACCACTGCACAACAGCAGAACCTGAGACGGAGCTGCGTTTCCTGACAAAATGTCAGAAATATAAAACAATTAGAGAGTGTCATTTCCCAAAATTTGAAACCCTTATTCAAGGTTTCAATGACCTCTCTGATTAGAGTAGGATACCCATCCTGTTGGGGGAGGACGCAGAGAGCTGTGGGTTGGCAGCGCACTACATTGCTGCCTGCCATAAGTTGAGGGACAGTGTCTAACAGACCAATCAACTTGCACATGTCCTCTACTGTGTTGTTATTGTTCAATGTATGGCTATTTTGACCCTTGGTTATTGTTGTTACTGTTGTCCCGTTGACAGTTTTGATTTTTTATTATTTTCATGTTGTAAATATCCAAAGTAAGCTTTGGCAATATGTACATTATGTCATGCCAATTAAGCAAATTGAATTGAATTGACAAAGAAAGAGAGAGACAAAGAAAGATACAGACAAAGAGAGAGAGAGAAAGAGAGAGAGAGAGAGACAAAGAGAGAGACAAAGAAAGAGAGAGAGAGAGACAAAGAAAGAGAGAGAGAGACAAAGAAAGAGAGAGAGAGACAAAGAAAGAGAGAGAGAGACAAAGAGAGAGAGAGAGAGCGAGAGAGACAAAGAAAGAGAGGGAGAAATAGAAAGAGGGAGAAATAGAGGGAGACAAAGAAATAGAGGGAGACAAAGAAAGAGAGGGAGACAAAGAAAGAGAGGGAGACAAAGAAAGAGAGGGAGAAATAGAGAGAGGGAGACAAAGAAAGAGAGGGAGAAATAGAAAGAGGGAGACAAAGAAAGAGAGGGAGAAATAGAAAGAGGGAGAAATAGAGGGAGACAAAGAAATAGAGGGAGACAAAGAAAGAGAGGGAGACAAAGAAAGAGAGGGAGACAAAGAAAGAGAGGGAGACAAAGAAAGAGAGGGAGAAATAGAAAGAGGGAGACAAAGAAAGAGAGGGAGAAATAGAAAGAGAGGGAGAAATAGAAAGAGGGAGAAATAGAGGGAGACAAAGAGAGGGGGACAAAGAAAGAGAGGGAGACAAAGAAAGAGAGGGAGACAAAGAAAGAGAGGGGGAGACAAAGAAAGAGAGGGAGACAGAGAGAGGGAGACAAAGAAAGAGAGGGAGACAAAGAAAGAGAGGGAGACAAAGAAAGAGAGGGAGACAAAGAAAGAGAGGGAGAAAGAGAGAGGGAGACAAAGAAAGAGAGAGAGAGACAAAGATAGAGAGGGAGACAAAGAGAGAGATAGAGAAGGAGAGAAAGAGACAAAGAAAGAGAGAGAGAGACACAAAGAAGGAGAGTGAGAGAGAAATAAAGACAGAGGAGACAGGGAAGGGTTGTCCAGACTGTTTTTACAGGCTTGCTTTGACCACCAGATGACAGAAAGAGAAAGTTAACAGTTATGAGCTGAACATAACAGTATGCCAGCGGAAGGGAGGACCGTAAGCAGGTGACCCAACTGTGGTTTGTGACTACTATGAGATCCCATTTCAGCAAATTAAATTGCCGTAACTCCGTTACTGCATAACTCATAAACAAACTTGGTATCAGTAAAAACACTAAACTAATAGGTAGTTCTACCTTTACTTGTTACCTCATGGGGAAGAGAAATTCGAAAATATCTTAAATATGCAGTATGTGGGTTTTTGGTAACAGAATTACAAAGCACAATGCAAATAATTTCTCCAAAAGTAAATATAAGTGTTGATATTAGTTGGCAAAGGTATTTACTTCAACATTATTGTGTTTTGATGTATTTCTAATACCAATACTGTTTCTAGGACCCCTTTTCTGTCTGTTTGACCACAAATCAAAGCCTTTGCTTATTCCACATTCTTAGGATGGGAAATGGTTCATGTATATATTCCAGGGAAGATGGGATGGCATACTGGATGTGTTGTGAAAGCAAGAAAGGAGGAGAAAGCTGGAGAACTTGAGGTTGAGAGGTAGGCTTGGATGGTTCATGGCATACAGGCATGTTGGGAAAGAGAGGATGAAAGAAAATAGTAGAAATAGAAAGAGAGGAAGAATGGCGGAGGTTGAGAGGCAGGGTCGGATGGTGTACTCTGGCATATGTTGTGATTTATTTCGCCTGCCACCAGAGTCAACAGTGTGCGTCTGAGCCTCCTCTTATATTCCACTCAGTTCCCCAGGAGACAGGCTTTTGTATTATTTACCAGTCTGGATCTCAGGTTCTATTGCTTTTTAGCTTTTAAACTTTCAATAAACCTCTCTAGTGTTGTGTAAGTATTTCACTGCATCAAACAGAAGTCTGTATTTCCCTTTTTTTTATGGACTTTTTCTCTGCCTGGGAGACTGCCTAATGCCGATGTAGGAAGTCACAACGTTGCAGGCGCAAATAGATCATATTTGATAGATAATAGATAATGCAGTACAGATTTGAATAATCTACACTTTACCACATTAAAGAGATTCTCTAGTACTTGTGTATACTTTTTAGCCAGTAGCTCTGAAAGTAGCGCTCGTGTGTACTACGTCACATATCACATATCTGCAGGTGTGCGTCACGTCATTTCTCTCGCTCTGCTGTATGTGTATCTTGCTAGCTGTCACTGAAATTGAGGCCCAGTCCGAGAGTAGTAGGGATTACGAGGAAAATTGAGGTAAGGCAGTAATTCTGCTCATATATTATGCATTTATGAACTACACATTGACACATCCAGTCCAAAGCGGGAGGTTTAAAAAAAATACTTAGTAGTCGCCAAAGTTCTGGAGCATGTCTTTAAGAGAAGGTTCAATAACCTAACCTGTTTCTTAATCTAGCCTAAACCGTCCACATTAGCAGTACAAACGTGTTGGCAAACACTCGGTGGGCACCGTCTCACTTTCCTGTGGTGTGTATACTCTACTTATGAACCACTAAATAAGGTACACAGAAATCCACACCCTGGAATATAATGAAAGGTTATTCAAGGCGCGTGTGTGTGTATGCGCACGTAGGCATTTTTTCATAGGAGTTATGATATCTAACACCAATGAGACCTCCGGAACACAGTTCTGCATTGTTTGTCTATTTCTTTTCTTCTTATTCTCTCTTTCGGCAGCTTTTTCATTAACCTCCTCTTCTATCTCTCTTTGGTTCTTCACATTTTTCTCTGGCAGTGAGGGTCTAGTTATTACTGTTTTATTTTGAGCTTTTATATTGCCCTGCAGTTGAACGAAACCAGTTGGATTCGAGATTAAAATCATATTCAAGTAGACATTATATCTGTTCCAAAGATACATTGTTGGGCACATATTCCGTGTCTGCATCCAGGCATTGTATTCTGATTTAAAAGCTAGCTAGTATGTGAACCGAATGACTCATTCGCCTAACACTCATTCAAGTTTGTGCTGAATTCGACTGTACAGCGCTTTTAACTCCATGATATACGTAGAGTTCCACTTGAACACACATGCAGTGCAGTCAGTCTGTCACGGTCAGTGGAGCATGATGGATCCACTCAGATGTACCGTCTCCAGTCAGTGTTGACACTACATCGTCATGGTGATGGAGAGATGGTTGATTAGCTTGGTGTGCTGGGCCTGAGGGTGGGGCTGAAGGATACTCTCCCAGGCTGTGGATCAGCTAGGCAGGCCTCTAAGGGGCCTCCTCTCCTCCCTCCACAGGGCTGGGTGTAGCCTGGCTCGGCATGGGGCTCCCTGCTGGCTACAGCTGCCTCTAATTGGGTGACTCCAAGTCAGGGGGAAGGTGGTGAGAGGAGGGAGTGGTGTGTGTCGCTAACAGCTCCGTGCCCCACTGCCGAGGGTGAGGCGCGGGGTGGAGGGGTAGGGAGGGAGAGATCAGGGGAAAGGAATAATGGGGTGATGTTGACATGCCCGCCCCGTGTAAGGAAATGTGCTACCAGCAGTGAATGACTGGAGGAAAGTTGAAAAGAGGAGAGGGGAGGGGAGTCGCTCTGCTCTCGCTGGGACTGGGCCTCAACACGCCTCTGGAGAGAGATGTGCAGTGGGAGCACCAAGCTCCTCCGCTGCCTTAATCTTACAGTAGAGTTCTGATCTTATACTCCTAGGAGACCCAGAGAAGGATGGCGCCTCACAGTTAGCAACCCCTTACCTCACCTTTCACAAGGGTAATGAAGTGCTAATAGAGCCATCTATTCTCATGGCTCGTGTCCAACTACCTCCCTACCACCCCAATCCTGAGGCAAAGTGAGAGTGTACTGTCTTTCTCAGTGTTGACCTCTTGTTTGCCGATGTGTATGCTAGCCATGATTAAAACAGACATTACATGCTGTTGCTGTGTGTGTGTTGGCTCACTCACTCACTCACTCACTCACTCACTCACTCACTCACTCACTCACTCACTCACTCACTCACTCACTCACTCACTCACTCACTTTCCTTTACCCCCCCCCCCCCCCTCTCTCCGATCTTCCTTACACCCTTTATCTCTCCTCCTCCCCCCTCTCTCTTCCGTTTTGGTGGTTCTGCGGTGGTCACTGAGCCAAGACAAATTAAGATGTGGCTGAACAGAACAGAGGGTAGAGAGGAGGCAGACTACCTGCTCTGTTGAAACACTGTTCCCCCTGATTGACTCTAAAACTAGGCATTGTGCTTTATAGAAGGACTCACCAGGCTAGTTAAAGGGATGTTCCATTGAAAATGCTAGACAACCTCGACTCTCATGTCATTGTGCTCTATGGAAGGTGTCACCAGACCAAATCAAATTGCGTTGCTTAGCCTTACGAGCCTTTCCAAACAATTCAGAGTTTAAAAATAAAATAACACAGGGAATAAAAAAACTAAAAACTTAAGAATGGAGCTATGTAGAGGGAGTACCAGATCAATGTGTCGAGGTACGAGGTATTTGAGGTAGATATGCACATGAAGGCGGGGTAAAGTGACTAGGCATCAGGATAGATAACACTAATAATAATGATAAGAGTAAAATAGCAGCAGCAAATGGTGAGTGTAAAAAGTGTGTGTGTGTGAGTTTTTGTCACGCCCTGGCCTTAGTTATCTTTGTTTTCTTTATTATTTTGGTTAGGTCAGGGTGTGACATGGGGGATTTATGTGTTTTTTCTCGTCTAGGGGTTTTGTATGTTTATGGGGCTGTTTCCTTTCTAGGTAGTTTTGTATGTCTATGGTTGCCTAGATTGGTTCTCAATTAGAGGCAGCGGTCTGTCATTGTCTCTGATTGGGAACCATATTTAGGCAGCCATGTTCTTTGGGTATTTCATGGGTGATTGTCTTCTGTCTTTGTGTCATTGCACCAGATAGGACTGTTTCTGTTTTCACATTTATTGTTTTGTATTTTGTATTGTTCTCGTTTTTTGTCTTTATTAAAGATGTTGAACACTAACCACGCTGCATTTTGGTCCTCCTCTCCTTCAGTGGAAGAAAGCCATTACAGTTTTAATGTGTACTTGTGTTGTGGTGGTGTGTGTGTGGGGGGGGAAGAGTGTGTGTATATGTAGTCTATTGAGTGTCCGAAGGCTCAGTGCAAGATAGTTCGGGTACCATTAATTGACTATTTAGCGGTCTGGCTATTTAGCAGTCTGGCTATTTAGCAGTCTTATGGCTTGGGGGTAGAAGCTGTCTCGGAGCCTGTTGTTCTGACCGCTTTGCGGTCAAGGGCTGTGCTTTTGCCATACCAAGAGGTGATGATCTTGGAGGGGACTATGGTGTTGAAAGCCGAGCGGTAATCTATGAACAGCATTCTCACATAGTTATTTACCCTCTTGTCCAGGTGGGAGATAGCAGTGTGAAGTGCAAATGAGATTGCGTCATCTGTGGAACTGTTGGGGCGGTATGCAAATTGAAGTGGGTCTGGGATGATGGTGTTGATGTGTGTCATGACGAGCCTTTCGAAGCACTTCATAATTACAGATGTGAGTTTTACGGGGCGACAGTCGTTTAGGCAGGTTATGTTGGAGCTCTTGGGAACAGGGACAATTGTGGTCAGCTGGAAACATGTTGGAATTACAGACTGGGACAAGGATAGATTGAACATGTCTGTGAAGACTCTTGCCAGCTGGTCTGCGCATGCTTTGAGAACGAGCCCTGGTATTCAGTCTGGCCCGGCGGACTTGTGATTGTTAACCTGTTTAAACGTTTTGCTCTACGTCGGCCATGGAGACTAGCGTACCATTTGTTCTTTAAGAAAAACCCACTCCATCTCCTTTCAACTCCAAAGCTGCTGTACGACCTTGCAGCTGCATGGAGAATCCACCAATTGCTACGTGCATAGCGACATTATCCATTCACGTTTTATTATCCATCTACGTTTTATTATCAATCTACGTTTTATTATCCATCCACGTTTTATTATCCATCCACGTTTTATTACCCATCCACGTTTTATTATCATCCACGTTTTATTATCCATTCACGTTTTATTATCCATCTACGTTTTATTATCCATCCACGTTTTTTTATCCATCTACGTTTTATTATCATCCACGTTTTATTATCCATCCACGTTTTATTATCCATCTACGTTTTATTATCCATCCACGTTTTATTATCCATCTACGTTTTATTATCCATCTACGTTTTATTATCATCCACGTTTTATTATCCATCCACGTTTTATTATCATCCATGTTTTATTATCCATCCATGTTTTATTATCCATCTACGTTTTATTATCCATCCACGTTTTATTATCCATCCACGTTTTATTATCCATCTACGTTTTATTATCCATCTACGTTTTATTATCCATCCACGTTTTATTTATCATCCATGTTTTATTATCCATCTACGTTTTATTAAGACATATAATGTTGCAGCTTTTCAAGTCTCTCTGATAGGAGACTCTAGAACAAAGCTCATCCAGCTTATTCTCGAGTGACTGGACATTTGCCAATAGAACAGAGGGGTGTGCCGTTCGGTTTCTCTTCGCATCAATTCCACCATGACTCCACCTCATCTCCCGTGCCTACGCCTGCAGCGTTTTGGTAGCCCATGGAACAAAGGAATAGAGCAATGGAACAGCTGATTCGTAGTTGAAGTCTTATTTGAAGTTCGAAATCAAGGTTAGTAACTGTCGATCTGATGTCCAGAAGTCCTTGGTGGTCATATGTAATAAAAGGATGAACTTTCTGTACCAAAAAAAAGTAAACACAATAAAAGTCACGATATAGCAAAGTTGGGTTGGAACTCGTAAGATGGCGACAACTTAGCTTATTGATTGGTTAAGCCATGAGAGAAGAGGAGGCCAGTATTGTATTATTCCATCCACTTGACATACCAGCCGCGTAGGCACAAGTGGGCCATCCCACTGGGGAACCAGGCCAGCCTCAGGGGAGCCAGGCCCACCCAGTCAGATTTTGTTTTGTGCTCTCTGCTTGTCAGTGTTCCAAACGGTACATTATTTGCCTTTTTACCTAAACACTATCATATAGAATTCATAGCAAGCAGTGAATATGACCGCATTGAGGCATACAGTGGGGGGAACAAGTATTTGATACACTGCTGATTTTGCAGGTTTTCCTAGGTTGGTAGGTACACTTCTACTGTGAGAGACAGAAAATCACATTGTATGATTTTTAAGTAATTAATTTGCAGACCTGGTCAGTCTGTCAAGGAAAGAGCAGGTGTTACGAATGTTTTGTACATTTTTGGTACATATTTTAGCTTAATTAGCTTTACAAATGTTCTCTCAGCATCATGGCAAAATGTGTAGAATTTCAAGGAATTAGCTAGAAAAATGATTTTTCTCTTTGCCCCAGGAAGTTTGCAGGCCCACCGACCAATGAATTTGTGGCTATGCTACTGTTAGATACTATGTCTTTATTGATGCTATGGCTATATAATAGTCCAGTGTTGATGTCAGGATGCGTAGACCAGTTGGTATTTCTCAGATAGTAGTTTTATGTGCAGAAAGTGTTTTAAATCGATATTGCATCACCTTTTCTCTCCCATCTCTGGTCTATGTGAACATTGGTGGTTTGGTACAGTAGGTAGCCTCAGGATCTTAACTGTGTTGCCATGGATTAGGCCTGACAGCCCAGTCAGAAAGGGTACTCTGTCAGGGTAGGGGACTGAAGTAATTCTCAGCTTCCTGGAGTGGAGAGATGTATTCACATGGCTAAGGCTGAGGCTGCTGTGGCAGACGTGCTCCAATGTGCATTTACGATCACACTCTGTGGCTCAGACACACAGATGCACATATACACACACGTCTCCCTGCAATACCGAGATATTCTGTAATATAGGCACTGACCTCAAGGGGTGCTGTTTTCAAACTCCACTTATACTCTGTAATCTGAAGGTTAGCAATGCTAACGTGTACAGTCGTGGCCAAAAGTTTTGAGAATGACAAATATTAATTTCCACAAAGTTTGCTGCTTCAGTGTCTTTAGATATTTTTTTCAGATGTTACTATGGAATACTGAAGTATAATTACAAGCATTTCATAAGTGTCAAAGGCTTTTATTGACAATTACATGAAGTTGATGCAAAGAGTCAATATTTGCAGTGTTGACCCTTTGTCGCAATCGTTGTATGAACTCAGACCAACGTGCAACGTGATTTGGGTTCCACATGTGTAATAAAGGAAACTCCAGTCCTCAGCAGTCCAATCCCTGTACCTTTTGCAGAATATCAGTCTGTCCCTGATGTTTTTCCTGGAGAGAAGTGGCTTCTTTGCTGCCCTTCTTGACACCAGGCCATCCTCCAAAGGTCTTCGCCTCACTGTGTGTGCAGATGCACTCACACCTGCCTGCTGCCATTCCTGAGCAAGCTCTGTACTGTAGGTGCCCCGATCCCGCAGCTGAATCAACTTTAGGAGACGGTCCTGGCGCTTGCTGGATTTTCTTGGGCGCCCTGAAGCCTTCTTCACAACAATTGAACCGCTCTCCTTGAAGTTCTTGATGATCCGATACATGGTTGATTTAGGTGCAATCTTACTGCCAGCAATATCCTTGCCTGTGAAGCCCTTTTTGTGCAAAGCAATGATGATGGCAGGTAACCATGGTTGGCAGAGGAAGAACAATGAATCCAAGCACCACCCTCCTTTTGAATCTTCCAGTCTGTTATTTGAACTCAATCAGCATGACAAAGTGATCTCCAGCCTTGTCCTAGTCAACACTCACACCTGTGTTAACGAGAGAATCACTGACATGATGTCAGCTGGTACTTTTGTGGCAGGGCTGAAATGCAGTAGAAATGTTTTTTGGGGGATTCAGTTCATTTGAATGGCAAAGAGGGACTTTGCAATTAATTGCAATTCATCTGATCACTCTTCATAACATTCTGGAGTATATGCAAATTGCCATCATACAAACTGAGGCAGCAGACTTTGTGAAAATGTAGATTTGTGTCATTCTCAAAACTTTTGGCCACGAGTGTATGTACCTTCTATCTATCTGCACTAATTTCCTGTAGAATAAACTTTGGTGCGCTCACTCGAAGTGAACACTAATTTAAAAAAATGTATTCCACCGTGCCAATATAGCCATCGACTGCCCAGATTTTGGTGTGTGTGTGAGGTGAAGAAGGAGACCTCTTAATTTTCCATGATGTATCACCCTGGCAGGAACCAATTTGTGTGCACAATCGAGTCTCCAAATCATCTTCCATCTTTGGCCTCCCTGCCTCTGACAGTCTCCTCTTTCTTTGGATGGAGTAAATACATTAGGAATGTAAATAAATTAGGGATTTGTGTGTGAGGACACTGAACTAATGTTGTGTTAAGGAGTTTTTGTGGTGGCTGATTGATTGCAGTGTTGCAGCAAGGGCATATTAGGATGGATATTCTGGGCTAGGCTGCCCAACCTAGCATCCAGTAATGTCCAGACCAGCTCATAGGCTAATAGCACACATCGGCCCAGACACACTTTCTCGCTGAAAACACCAGTTTAGACTCAAATAATCTGTCAGAAAAACTAAAACTTCACTTGAGTAATGAGCTTGTTATATGTGGATCCTGAGTATATTGCTTTTTTACTGTAGTGGCTATATAGAGCATTGAGGCGTCAGCCACTATATTAGTATATTGGCTCTGGGGTATTGAGGTGTCAGTGGCTGACTAGCTGTTGGTGCCATTACTCCATTCTAATAGGTGAGGACATGTCTGGCCCGATGGGATGGGTAATAAGGAGAATGCGGCTCAGATTGCCAGCCCAGAGCCCACAGGTTCTGTCTGCTCTGCTGTAATGTCGTTATGCGAGAGAGAGAGAGACTCAGCACATTCATAAACTCCTAATGATGATGACTTACTTTGTAATGAGTACATAGCCTCTGTCCCAGAGGTGACTGCAGTGGTTTGAACTGCAGGGTGGCGGATGAAATAACATTTGTTATTATTGTGTTTAGAGGCCTAAGGAGGAACATAATGATACAGAGATGTCTTCATCGTAAGAAATGTGGATGATCATTTGGTTTATGAGGTGGCATGGCATAAAGGCTGCATAATCCTGGCACACAGTAAGATTTGGCAAACTCTCTTTATAGATCGTACAGTTTATTTAAACTAACCTATGGCTTACAACACCTGCAAAACGTCCAACTTGTTGAAATCCCAGTTGATCATTGTATGAGTCACCTTCATACCCTCCCAATATTGCATCCACACCTGCTTATGTACAGTAGGGATTCATATTTTCGTGAAAATAGCTTCAATACCATGAATAATTCATAAACACAGCAACAAAAGAAACGTCCCCTTTTTTCAGGACCCTGTCTTTCAAAGATCATTTGTAAAAATCCAAATAACTTCACAGATCTTCATTGTTAAGGGTTTAAACACTGTTTCCCGTGCTTGTTCAATGAAACGTAAACAATTAAGGAACATGCACCTGTGGAACGGTCGTTAAGACACTAACAGCTTATAGACGGTAGGCAATTAAGGTCACAGTTAGGACACTAAAAGGCCTTTCCACTGACTCTGAAAAACACCAAAAGAAAGATGCCCAGGGTCCCTGCTCATCTGCGTGAATGTGCCATAGTCATGCTGCAAGGAGGCATAAGGACTGCAGATGTGGCCAGGGCAATAAATTGCAATGTCTGTACCGTGAGACGCCTAAGACAGCGCTACAGACCAGATGGACAGCTGATCGTCCTCGCAGTGGCAGACCACGTGTAACACCTGCACAGGATCGGTACATCCGAACATCACACTTGCGGGACAGGTACAGGATGGCAATAACAACTGCACGAGTTAGACCAGGAATGCAGAATCCCTCCATCAGTGCTCAGACTGTCCACAATAGGCTGAGAGAGGCTGGACTGAGGGCTTGTAGGCCTGTTGTAAGGCAGGTCCTCACCAGACATCACCGGCAACAACGTCGCCTATGGGCACAAACCCACCATCGCTGGACCAGACTGGACTGGCAAAAAGTGCTCTTCACTGACGAGTTGCGGTTTTGTCTCTCCGGTGATGGTCGGTGATGGTCGGATTTGCGTTTATCGTCGAAGGAATGAGCGTTACACCGAGGCCTATACTCTGGAACGGGGTTGATTTGGAGGTGGAGGATCCGTCATGGTCTGGGGTGGTGTGTCACTGCATCATCGGACTGAGGTTGTTGTCATTGCAGGCAATCTCAACACTGTGCGTTACAGAGAAGACATCCTCCTCCCTCATGTGGTACCCTTCCTGCAGGCTCATCCAGACATAACCCTCAGTGTTCTGCCATGGCCAGTGAAGAGCCCGGACCTCAATCCCATTGAGCATGTCTGGGACCTGTTGGATCGGAGGGTGGGGGCTAGGGCCATTCCCCCCCAGTAATTTCTGGGAATTTGCAGGGTGCCTTGGTTGAAAAGTGGGGAAACATCTCACAGCAGGAACTGGCAAATCTGGTGCAGTCCATGAGGAGGAGATGCACTGCAGTACTTAATGCAGCTGGTGTGCACACAAGATACTGACTGTTACTTCTGATTTTGACCCCCCCTTTGTTCAGGGACATATATTCCGTTTCTGTTAGTCACATGTCTGTGGAACTTGTTCAGTTTATGTCTCAGTCGAGTCTTGTTATGTTCATGCAAATATTTACACATATTACGTTTGCTGAAAATAAATGCAGTTGACTTATCATAAGAGTCCCAGGAAATACTGCAAAAATCAGGATTGTCCGTTTAAAGGATAGAAAGTAGTGATGGGGGAAGAAATATTGTATCGTTTTGCCAACATTGCACAATTATTTTTGCTAGGTGGCTGTACCTGCACCAGAATTGTAGTATTTTTCCTTCAAAGCGTGCTCTCTTTCGTCTCCATCAGCCGGATGTGGAGGTCCTGGGCCGGCGTGGTTACACGTGGTCTGCAGTTGTAAAGCCAGTTGGACGTACTGACATTCTCTCAAATGACTTTGGAGGCGGCTTTTGTTAGAAAAATGTACATTAAATTATCTGGCAACAGCTCTGGTGGACATCCCTGCAGTCAGCATGCCAATTTCGCGCTCATTCAAAACGTGATATTTTTTTGCCGTTGTGTGACAAAAAGTGCACAATTTAGAGGGGCCTTTTATTGACCCCAGCACAAGGTGCTCCTGTGTAATGATCATGCTGTTTAATCAGCTTCTTGATATGCCACACCTGTCAAGTGAATGGATTTCCTCCCCTTGTTATCTCTGGCTAAGTGAATTACACCACTAACTATTGACTTCGGTCTAGGATTTAAATTAGCAGGACACTGCCTAAACCTAAGGCGGCCATTGTTATATACGCTTAGCTTGCAGAAGCAAGACCCGGGTCCATATATTTTGAGCGACTCAGAGTAGGAGTGCTGATCAGAGAGCGGTTTTGCCTAAAGATCATTATGAATGTGGATTGTTATGGATAAGAAGGACCTGATTCTAGATCAAGACCTAGAGACATTTGATATATAAGCCCAACTATAGTCCCTGGGCAACAGGGGGACTGGAGGAGAACTCTGATCTGTTCTTAAAGCGATTGAACGGGATCCTAAGAACTAAAACGGACACTGCCATCTTGCAATCTAAAAGATCAATGTTCAAGTCATGTTCATACTTAGGCTGTGCCTGTTTGCCCCAAAATCTCGACTCTGGTTTTATCACGTTAGATCTCAGAATTGTGTCTTCAGTTGACTCGCTTAACATGCAGGTCATCGACAGTGGCTCTATCAGAGCTTGAAGTTCTACAGTTTCTTGCACTATGTCTGGAACATAGAAAATGCTGTAATTAATGTCTATTTTCTGATGAATTGCAGCGGTTTTCATGGTGTTTTCAGTCAAACTGTCTTGGTAAGGTTTCATAGCAGTATCCTAATGGCATTGTGGATGCGTTTGCTTCTCCAAAGTGCTGCCTCAGTATATTGTATATTTTTTAATAAAACAATTAAATAATAATCACACCTTTATTTAACCAGGTAGACCAGTTGAGAACAAGTTCTCATTTACAACTGTGACCTGGCCAAGATAGAGCAAAGCAGTGCGACACAAACAACACAGAGTTACACATGGGATAAACAAATGTACAGTCAATAACAGAATAGAAAAATCTATATACAGTTTGTGAAAATGTAGTAAGATTAGGGATTTAAGGCAATAAATAGGCCGTAGTTGCAAAATTATTACAATTTAGTAATTCAACTCTGGAGTGATAGATGTGCAGAAGATGAATGTGCAATTAGAGATACTGGGGTGCAAAGGAGCAAAAAAAAAAACGAAATAACAGTATGGGGATGAGGTAGTTGGGTGGGCTATTTACAGATGGCCTATATACAGGTGCAAAGATCGGTAAGCTGCTCTGATAGCTGATGCTAAAAGTTAGTAAGGGGGATATAAGTCTCCAGCTTCAGTGATTTTTGCAATTCGTTCCAGTCATTGGCAGCAGAAAACTGTAAGGAAAGGTGGCCAAAGAGGAGTTGGCTTTGGGGGTGACCAGTGAAATATATCTTCTGGAGTGCGTGCTACGGGTGGGTGCTGCTATGGTGACCAGTGAGCTGAAACAAGCCGGGGCTTTACCTAGCAAAGACTTATAGATGACCTGGAGCCAGTGGGTTTGGGGACGAATCTGAAGCTAGGGCTAGCCAACGAGAGCGTACAGGTCACTGAGGTGGGTAGTATATGGGGCTTTGGTGACAAAACGGATGGCACTGTGATAGACTACATACAATTTGCTGAGTAGAGTGTTGGAGGCTATTTTGAAAAATGACATCGCCTAAGTCGAGGATCGGTAGGATAGTCAGTTTTACGAGGGTATGTTTGGCAGAATGAGTGAAGGATGCTTTTTTGCGAAATAGGAAGCCGAATTTAGATTAAATTTCAGATTGGAGATGCTTAATGTGAGTCTGGAAGGAGAGTTTACAGTCTAACCAGACACCTAGGTATTTGTAGTTGTCCACATATTCTAAGTCAGATCCGTCCAGAGTAGTAATGCTAGACAGGCAGGCGGGTGTGGACAGGGATCGGTTGAAGAGCATGCATTTAGTTTTGCTTGCATTTAGGAGCAGTTGGAGGCCACAGAAGGAGTGTTGTATGGCATTGAAGCTCGTCTGGAGGTTTGTTAACATCAAATCAAATGTATTTATTTATATAGCCCTTCGTACATCAGCTGATATCTCAAAGTGCAGAAACCCAGCCTAAAACCCCAAACAGCAAGCAATGCAGGTGTAGAAGCACGGTGGCTAGGAAAAACTCCCTAGAAAGGCCAAAACCTAGGAAGAAACCTAGAGAGGAATCAGGCTATGTGGGGTGGCCAGTCCTCTTCTGGATGTGCCGGGTGGAGATTGTAACAGAACATGGCCAAGATGTTCAAATGTTCATAAATGACCAGCATGGTCAAATAATAATAATCACAGGCAGAAAAGTTGAAACTGGAGCAGCAGCACGGCCAGGTGGACTGGGGACAGCAAGGAGTCATCATGTCAGGTAGTCCTGAGGCATGGTCCTAAGGCTCAGGTCCTCCGAGAGAGAGAAAGAAAGAGAGAATTAGAGAGAGCATACTTAAATTCACACAGGACACCGGATAGGACAGGAGAAGTAGCATAAATACTGGAGGCTGAGACAGGAGGGGTCAGGAGACACTTAACAGTGTCCAAAGAAGGGCCAGAAGAATACTGAATGGTGTCGTCTTTGTAGAGGTGGATCAGAGAACCACCAGCAGCAAGAGCGACATCATTGATGTATTCAGAGTAAGAGTCGGTCCGAGAATTTAACCCTGTGGCACACCCATGTATATGGCTTCAGGGTCTCTGCATATTTTAACGAGGGGGGTTCCACGGAGCCCAATTCTGACTGACTTTAGCCCGCCACATTAGTCTGTCCTGTATGTCTTGCCCCTGTTCTGGCATACTGCAGTCCCTGCCGGACTAGCAGCAACTTGATTTCCTATTAGACTGCGCAGTTGTTTGACTAACTCTGTTGGGCTTGCAACTGGGTTTGGCTCTCATTTTCACCCCCTATGGGCTTCTGAGACTCTTTACTGTTATCATTGCCTGGTTGGCTACTGTTATGATGCTTTAGTTGACTACTGCTAACACTTGGTCCTCTAGTATCAACTGCTGAGTATCTAACAGGACTGGCTCTAGCACTATGTTCAAACATACTGGCCAACTGATCCCCCTGCCCCATCTCAATGATAATACCTTGTGCATCTCTCACAGTAACACCAACCCGCGTACCATGTACATTATTATCACCAACATCTAATACGTATTTTATCTCCTGTTCTGGAATCTCATACAACTGAGGTGTACACAACATATTATACAAAGTTCACCTTGCCCTCAAATGTTCTAAATGTGTGATGTCGATCCAGTTCCCGTCTGTTGATCCGGGTCACGGCACCAATTTGTAGAGCTCTTTATATGTATCACAGAAGAACCAAGAAATGAAGAGCGACACCACGGCTGTCTTTTGGGTATTTTATGTAGATCTGCAATGGTATTATGAAAAGTCAGGACAGGAATACATCAGTCTTCAATGCACCATCTGACAAGTTGTTCTCACTCTCTGTATTTCCACGGACTAACACAATAACATTCATACATGAAGCCATAATTTATAGAAGAAAATAATAAACAATCTTCAATACAAAGACTGTATAATAGTAATTCTTAGACAATAGAACCATACCTACAGTGGTATGAGTACTGAAAGAGTACTTAAGCATATGAGTACTTTAGAGTACTTAAGCATCGAATACATTGCAAGTTGAGGGATTTTCACAACACAACATTAGCCGGGCTATAAAAAGTCTATTGTCCTGATAATAGGAATCATTTGCATGATGGGCTACATTCTTTATTGTAACCACAATGTCACACATACCTTTCCAATTACTTTTAGAGTTTGGGAATTACAAATGTGCGCTTTCTTTTTAGTTACATTGTTTTAGTTTGAACGTGCAGAATTTTTTTCTTTAAATGGTTGTTTTATGTAGGATGCTACATTTTTGACCAGTTGCAATTGTAAGTAGGCCTAATGAAAAAAAATCTGACTTCTATTAGGCTGTTAAGCCTCATGGCCTACCTCAGCCAGTTAAGTTATTTTATATAGGTCTAGGCTCCAAAGAATTAATTCTTTAATTCGATACCCTGCATGTGTATTTTAATGAACTTTTGAGTTTTAACTAATACTATTAGCATTTAGCGTAGCGCATTTGCATTTCCAGAGCTCTAGTTGGGACGCAAGCGTCCCGAGTAGAAGCAACAGGTTAATAAAGTGTTTTTGGCCACAATCGGAACACAACCCCTATTAAAACATTTGGGAACAGTCAATAGTGTGCTGGACTTCGGGCTAGAATGTTGAGGGTTCGAAACCTTTTTTATTTTTTTTATTTTTTTTATTTCACCTTTATTTAACCAGGTAGGCAAGTTGAGAACAAGTTCTCATTTACAATTGCAACCTGGCCAACCTGCGCCCTGCTTGCTATAATGAATGAGTTTGATACACCTGGTATTGGGATATGGCTAAAAAAAAACTTGCTAAATAGCGATTTTCATAAATTAACTTTATGACAAAAAAATATGCCCAATAGTTTGTCTCTACATTAACTAACATATTCCTCTCAATTGTAATTTTTCTGCTTGACTCGTTGTGACATTATAACTACATGCATTTCCTTCCCCGTAATGTTTTGTCAGCCATCTTTGCTGAAGTCACCAGGGACGGGTGGCCCGTGTCAAATTCATCATTGGAACCACTCGAAAAGAATGGTCATTTAAAAACCTTGGCACCCAAATGCATAATGACTGGTCTAACTCCCCCTTGTGGTGGTCTGGAGCAATGAAGCCGTGACGCTGGGTACTTCTAAGTCCCGCGGTGTAAGCTCAAAACTTTTAAAGGAGGAACCATTGTATCATACTCTAATTCCACTGATTTCAAAACCTGATCCTCCAGAATATGGAGAGCAACACTTATGCAGCTCCACTACACAATACATTTTTTTAAAGCCGCGTTCGACAGGATTACCAACACAGACTGACGAGCTCAAATTGACAGAAGCCAGATATGGTAGACCAATCCAAACTCCTCTCTCGGCATGTCCAGTCCACTCATTATCTCAGCCAGTCATGGCTAGTGTGAAGGTTGCTGACTTTTTCTGTGGCTTAACCAACAAGGCTTGTAATTTAACAATTGTATTCGTATTTACAGATGGCATACAAGTTTGTTATTAAGGCACATGAAAGTTCACATGTTTGAGAAGGCATTTCTGCCACAAAACGCATTTCAAATCATCAATCAAAGTTTATTTGTCACGTGTGCTGAATACAACAGGTGTAGACCTTGCAGTGAAATGCTTACTTACAGGCTCTAACCAATAGTGCAAAAAAGGTATTAGGTGAACAATAGGTAGGTAAAGAAATAAAACAGCAGTAAAAAGACAGGCTATTTACAGTAGCGAGGCTATAAAAGTAGCAAGGCTACATACAGACACCGGTTAGTCAGGCTTATTGAGGTAGTATGTACATGTAGATATGGTTAAAGTGACTATGCATATATGATGAACAGAGAATAGCAGTAGTGTAAAAGAGGGGTTGGCGGGTGGTGGGTGGGACACAATGCAGATAGCTCGGTTAGACACTGTGCGGGAGCACTGGTTGGTTGGCCCACTTGAGGTAGTATGTACATGAATGGGTAGTTAAAGTGACTATGCATATATGATAAACAGAGAGTAGCAGCAGCATTAAAAAGAGGGGTTGGGGGGCACACAATGCAAATCATCGCATCACCGCTTGCCATGCGGTAGTAGAGAGAACAGTCTATGACTGGGGTGGCTGGGGTCTTTGACAATTTTTAGGGCCTTCCTCTGACACTGCCTGGTGTAGAGGTCCTGGATGGCAGCTTAGCCCCAGTGATAAACTGGGCCGTACGCACTACCCTATGTAGTGCCTTGCCTTGCAGTTGCCGTACCAGGCAGTGATGCAACCAGCTCTCGATGTTGCAACTGTAGAACGTTTTGAGGATCTGAGGACCCATGCCAAATCTTTTTAGTTTCCTGAGAGGGAATAGGCTATTGTGCCCTCATCACGACTGTCTTGGTGTGTTTGGACCATTCTAGTTTGTTATTGATGTGGACACCAAGGAACTTGAAGCTCTCAACCTGCTCCACTACAGCCCCGTCAATGAGAATGGGGGCGTGCTCAGTCCTCCTTTCCTGTAGTCCACAATCATCTCCTTAGTCTTGGTTACGTTGAGGGATAGGTTGTTATTCTGGCACCACCCGGCCAGGTCTCTGACGTCCTCCTTATAAGCCATCTTGTCGTTGTCGGTGATCAGGCCTACCACTGTTGTGTCGTCTGCAAAATGATGGTGTTGGAGTCGTGCCTGGCCATGCAGTCGTGGGTGAACAGGGAGTACAGGAGGGGACTGAGCACGCACCCCTGGGGAGCTCCAGTGTTGAGGATCAGCATGGCAGGTGTGTTGCCACCCATTCTCACCACCTGAGGGCAGCCCATCAGGAAGTCCAGGATCCAGTTGCAGAGGGAGGTCCCATTTAGATTTTTTTTGTAAATCGTTCAAACGGCTCTCCTGTGAAGTCATGACTTTTGACATAAACCTAGTTTCCCGAGTCGGGTCACAAATGTCAAAAATGTCAATGGGTCAGAATTCTATCCGATTGCACTGTATAGTCTTGAGTGTGCATAGAGTCCGTGCAAGATATGGTCATTGCAGATAGTCCGGGTAACCACTGAATTAAATATTTAATAGTCTTATGGCTTTGGGGTAAAAGCTGTCTCCGAGCTTGTTGGTCCACACGAAGGCAGGTAGCCTAGCGGTTAGAGTACTAGGCCAGTAGCTGAAAGGTTGCTTGTTTGAATTCCCAAGCTGACAAAATGAAAAATCTGTCGATGTGCCCTTGAGCACTTAACCCTCATTTGCTCCAGGGCAGCCATACTGCTATGGCTGACCCTGTAAAACAACACATTTCACTGCACTTATCATTTCATAAACCCACATGTAATTTGGATGAACTATCCCTTTAATGCAGCCCTTATCTGGATTCAGAGCAGGATGTGTGTGTACACATCATTGGTTTATTTCTAGACCAACATAATGGGGGAGGGATGGGGTGTGGACAGGGCTGGACAGGGGAAGCAGGATTTTAGACTGCACTTCAGTAACTGTAGTAATCATCCAGGGATGTGGTTTGTAGGTTCCGCTAGTCTGTGATTTGTGGCCTAATTAGCTGTTTTGGGTCACCCCAGGCAAAAAACCTGCACTGTTTCCTTTCTGCTTCTGCTGCCTGCTCGCTCCTCCTCTTTTCCACCCTGTTTCCTTTTATTCCCCCACCCCCACCATCCGATACACACACACACACACACACACACACACACACACACACACACAATGCTAAGTGATCCAGAGTGTGTGAATTATGAAGCAGTTGTAAATAGTGTTTGGCTCAGAGGGAGGCTTCTCCTCTCCTGGCCTGCTGCCAAATAACTGGCTGCTAGAGTAAATAAACACTGCTGATTGGCCAGAGGGCACACAGGTGCAACCCAGGAAGTGGAAACCACAGTCAAGGTCTGTATTAAAGCCACACTGGACTGGATGTTGTTGTTTGGATTTGGCTGTGATTTGCGTCAGTACTGTATGTTTGTTTGCTTGTGTGTGTTCAAACAGTTCTCCAGGTTGGTTTTTCCCCTTCTTCCTGTCTCTTAACCTCCTCCCTCTGTCACTTGTCCCAAAATACCATGACCACATGCAGTGTGTGTTTTTGCATGCGTGCATTTGCGTGTGCATGTGACTGTGTGCATCCGCACACGTGTGTCTGGACTGTAAAGGCTCCTAAGCCTGTGTGAGGTAATCAGATTGTCAGTGTGCTCAATGGAGTTCCAACAATTCCAGAACCCTCTTTGCCTACCTGTTCATTTCCTGGCCAACCTGGTCTGGCCTCACTGAGCCCAGCTCTGCTTTGTGATGAGACACATGGCTCAAATCAGTTACAGCATCGACCAGATTGACTCTCTTATCCAATCAGAGTTAACTCCTACCTGGCCAACTCTCTTATCTAATCAGAGAGTTCACTCACCTAGCGGGACAACTCTGGGCAAGCTGTGGCGACAACTGATATTTTATTTTCTAATATTTTTTTAAGGATTAGATCATCTTTAGTGTTGCTTATATATTGTAGCTTCCATCATTGTAATTGTCTGCATCAATCCCCCATATATTTATTTTTGTAAATATATTTTCCTTTATTAATTTCCCTTAACCCTGCCACCCCTTCCCTAATTGGAGTAAACTAATGGACAACAACAGTTAGGCTTCTACTTCTAGCTGAAACAGTGCATTCGGAAGTAGTCAGACCCTTTGACTTTTTCCACATTTTATTATGTTACAGAATTATTCTAATATGTATTACATAACTTTTTTCCCTCGTCAATCTACACACAATGCCCCATAATGACAAAGCGAAAACAGGTTTTTAGACATTTTTGCAGAATTATTAAAAATAAAACAGATACCTTATTTACGTAATTATTCAGGCCCTTTGTTATGAGACTCGAAATTGAGCTCAGGTGCATCCTGTTTCCATTGATCATCCTTGAGATGTTTCTACAACTTGATTGGAGTCCACCTGTGGTAAATTCACATGACAGTGCATGTCAGAGTAAAAACCAAGCCATGAGGTTGAAGGAATTGTCCGTAGAGCTCCGAGACAGGATTGTGTCGAGGCACAGATCTGGGAAATGTCTGCAGCATTGAAGGTCCCCAAGAATACAGTAGCCTCCATCATTCTTAAATGGAAGAAGTTTGGAACCACCAAGACTCTTCCTGGAGCTGGCCGCCCGGCCAATCTGAGCAATCGGGGGAGAAGGGCCTTGGTCAGGGAGTTGACCAAGAACCCGATGGTCACTTTGACAGAGCTCTAGTGTTCCTCTGTGGAGATGGGAGAACCTTCCAGAAGGACAACCATTTCTGTAGCACTGGGTAATTGTGATATTTCTGTTTGTTTTTTAAAAATTAATTTGCAAAAATGTCTACAAACCTGTTTTTCTTTGTCATTATGGGGTATTGTGTGTAGATTAATTTGGATAAAAAAATCTATTTAATTTTAGAATAAGGTTGCACGTAACAAAATGTGGAAAAAGTCAAGGGGTCTGAATACTTACCGAATGCACTGTACATACTATATATATATAATCGGAAGTTTACATACACCTTAACCAAATATGTTTAAACTCAGTTTTTCATAATTCCTGACATTTAATCCTAATAAAGAATCCCTGTGTTAGGTCAGTTAGGATCACCACTTTATTTTAAGAATATGAAATGTCAGAATAATAGTAGAGTGGTTTATTTTCAGCTTTTATTTCTTCATCACATTCCCAATGGGCCAGAAGTTTACATACACTCAATTCGGGTAGCCTTCCACAAGCTTCCCACTTTAAGTTGGATGAATTTTGTCCCATTCCTCCTGACAGAGCTGGTGTAACTAAGTCAAGTTTGTTGGCCTCCTTGTTCGCACACACTTTTTCAGTTCTGCCCAAAAATGTTCTATAGGATTGAGTTCAAGGCTTTGTGACAGCCACTCCAATACCTTGACTTTGTTGTCCTTTAGCCATTTTTCCACAACTTTGGAAGTATGCTTGGGGTCATTGTCCATTTGGAAGACCCATTTGCAACCAAGCTTTAACTTCCTGACTGATGTCTTGAGATGTTGCTTCAATATATCCACACAATTTTCCTCCCTCATGACGCCATCTATTTTGTGAAGTGCACCTGACCCTCCTGCAGCAAAGCTCCCCCACAACATGATGCTGCCACCCCGTGCTTCACAGTTGAGATGGTGTTCTTGGCTTGCAAGCCTCCCCCTTTTCCCTCCAAACATTAGGATGGTCATTATGGCTAAACAGTTCTATTTTTATTTCATCAGACCAGACGACATTGCTCCAAAAAGTAAGATGTTTTTCCCCATGTGCAGTTGCAAACCGTAGTCTGGCTTTTTTATGGCGGTTTTGGAGCAGTGGCATCTTCTTTGCTGAGCGGCCTTTCAAGTTATGTCGATATAGGACTCGTTTTACTGTGGATATAGATACTTTTATACCTGTTTCCTCCAGCATCTTCACTAGGTCCTTTGCTGCGTGGTCCCATGGTGTTTATACTTGCGTACTATTGTTTGTACAGACGAACTTGGTACCTTCATTTTGAAATTGCTCCCAAGGATGAACCAGACTTGTGGAGGTCTACAATGTTTTTTTTGAGGTCTTGGCTGATGTGTTTGTGTCAAGCAAAAAGGCACTGAGTTTGAAGGTAGGCCTTGAAATACATCCACAGGTACACCTCCAATTGACTCAATTGATGTCAATTAGCCTATCAGAATCTTCTAAAGCCATTACATCATTATCTGGAATTTTCCAAGCTGTTGAGGCGATGGGTTCCCCCCGGGAAACCCAACCCCCCCGTTCAGCTGAAAAGGTGGCGCAGGGAATGCAAAAATATTCTTTCGAAATATTTAACCTCCACACATTAACAAGTCCAATACCTCAAATGAAAGATAAACACCTTGTTCATCTACCCAGCGTGTCAGATTTTTAAAATGTTTTACAGCGAAAACACAACATATATTTGTGTTAGACCACCACCAAACCAAAGAAAAAACGTAGCCATTTTTTCCAGCAAATGAGAAAATCACAAAAGCAGGATTAAAAATAAATCAATCACTAACCTCTTGAAAATCTTCATCAGATGACAGTTATATGACATGTTAAACAGTACATTTATGTTTTGTTCGATAATATGCATTTTATATCCATAAATCTTGGTTTACACTGACGCCATGTTCAGAAAATCCTCCAAAATATCCGGAGGAATTATAGAAAGCTACGCCAGATAACAGAAATACTCATCATAAACTTTGACTAAAGATACATGTTCTACATATAATTAAAAAGATACACTGGTTCTTAATGCAACCGCTGTGTCACATTTTTTTTTACGTTACGGAAAAAGCCTAACATTGCAATAATCTGAGACGGCGCTCAGACGTACCAATATTTCTCCGCCATGTTGGAGTCAACAGAAATACAAAATTACAACATAAAAATTCCCTTACCTTTGATGATCTTTCATCAGAATGTAGTGCAAGGAGTCCTAGTTCAACAATAAATCGTTTTGTTCCATAATGTTCCATTCTAGTGTCCAAGTAGCAACATTTGCTATCACTTTCAGCTCACATGCCCAAAAAATGACTTCTGGTCCAGGATAACTTTGCATGAAAACTTCCAAAAGACATATTACAGGTCGAAGAAACTGGTCAAACTAAGTGCAGAATCCATCTTCATGATGTTATAATCATATATATCCAATAACATTCCAACCGGATCATTTGTTTTCATCTGGGGCTGATTGGAACAGCCGTAGCACTCAAAGAGAAATGTGCCACAACAAAATGGCATTCTCTTGCGACACTGACTATTTTCCCTCCCATTAGGTCAAAGTTCACAGCAAATGCTCCATTACACTTTCTACTGAATGAGAACATCTAGTGGAAGACGTAGGAAGTGCTTCCAGATCCATAACTTGTTGGGAAGGGAGAGGGCGATGACGTCAAATTTGCCCCAACTTTCACGATTTCGAAACTTGTTTGGAAGATTGCCTGCCCTGTGAGTTCTGTTATACTCACAGACATAATTCAAACGGTTTTAGAAACTTCAGAGTGTTTTCTATCCAATATTAATAATAATATGCATATATTAGCAATTTAGGACAGATTTTGATGCAGTTCACTATGGGCACGCAATTCATCCAAAGTGAAAATACTGCCCCCTATCTGTAAGTGGTTTAAAGGCACAGTCAACTTAGTGTATGTAAACTTCTGACACACTGGAATTGTGATACAGAGAATTATAAGTGAAATAATCTGTCTGTAAACAATTGTTGGAAAAATTACTTGTATCATGCGCAAACTAGATGTCCTAACCAACTTGCCAAAATTATAGTTTGTTAACAAGAAACTTGTGGAGTGGTTGAATAACGAGTTTTAATGATTCCAACCTAAGTGTCCTACACTTCCGACTTCAACTGTAAATGTTACGGACATCGGGTATTTTCCAATAGTTATATTTTGTTTGGTATTATTCCAACCCTTCAGCTACCCTCAGCCCCTCCCACATATCTCTGAACACCATCCAGTTTTGATTTCTATTTACCATATTTTTCAACTGTGTTGTGGTGTTTGAGAAAAGTTCTGAAACTTTCTATTCTCATAGTTTCTACAGATTTGTACATTAAACATAACATTTTTGCCAAAAGTATTATTACGTTATTGATCGATTCAAGATCCATCCACACCTTGATTGACCTGGCTGTGTGGCATGGAGCATTGTCCTGCTGGGGAAAAAACAAAACCATCCTCAGAGTTGGAGAACATTGTCAGAGCAGAAGGAAGCACATTTTCTTCCAGGACAGACAACCTTGTTCGTGGCTTGATTCATGCATCCTTCACAAAGACAAATCTGCCCGAGTCCAGCCTTGCTGAAGCACCCCCAGATCGGATCCTCCACCAAATGTCACAGTGGGTGTAAGACCTAGAGAGGCCTACAAGCCACAGTGTCTCGCACCCACTGTGACATTTGATGGAGGATCGGTGATGATCTGGGGGAGCGGTCATCAAAGCAAAGGGTGGCTATTTGAAGAATCTGAAATATAAAATAGATTTGGATTTGTTGAACACTTTTTTTTGGTTACTACATGATTCCATATGTGTTCTTTCATAGTTTTGATGTCTTCACTATTATTATTCTACAATGTAGAAAATAGTCAAAAATAAAGAAAAACCGTTGAATGAGTAGGTGTTTTAAAACTTTTGACCGGTATTGTTTATATGTATATATTAAACATTCTACAGTCGTGGCCCAAAGTTTTGAGAATTACACAAATATTAATTTCCACAAAGTCTGCTGCTTCAGTGTCTTTAGATATTTTTGTCAGATGTTACTATGGAATACTGAAGTATAATTACAAGCATTTCATAAGTGTCAAAGGCTTTTATTGACATTTACATGAAGTTGATGCAAAGAGTCAATATTTGTAGTTGTTGACCCTTCTTTTTCAAGACCTCTGCAATCTGTCCTGGCATGCTGTCAATTAACTGCTGGGCCACATCCTGACTGATGGCAGCCCATTCTTGCATAATCAATGCTTGGAGTTTGTCAGAATTTGTGGGTTTTTGTTTGTCCACCCGTCTATTGAGGATTGACCACAAGTTCTCAATGTGATTAAGGTCTGGTGAGTTACCTGGCCATGGACCCAAAATATCTATGTTGTGTTCCCCCGAGCCACTTAGTTATCACTTTTGCCTTATGACAAGGTGCTCCATCATGCTGGAAAAGGCATTGTTCGTCACCAAACTGTTCCTGGATGATTGAAAGAAGTTGCTCTCGAAGGATGTGTTGGTACCATTCTTTATTCATGGCTGTGTCCTTAGGCAGAATTGTGAGAGAGCCCACTCCCTTGGCTGAGAAGCAACCCCACACATGAATGGTCCCAGGATGCTTTACCGTATGACAGAGGACTGATGGTAGCGCTCACCTTGTCTTCTCCGGACAAGCTTTTTACAAGATGCCCCAAACAATCGGAAAGGGGATTCATCAGAGAAAATGACTTTACCCCAGTCCTCAGCAGTCCAATCCCTGTACCTTTTGCAGAATATCAGTCTGTCCCTGATGTTTTTCCTGGATAGAAATGTGGCTTCTTTGCTGCCCTTCTTGACATCAGGCCATCCTCCAAAAGTCTTTGCCTCACTGTGCGTGCAGATGCACTCACACCTGCCTGCTGCCATTCCTGAGCAAGCTCTGTTATTGGTGGTGCCCCGATCCTGCAGCTGAATCAACATTAGGAGATGGTCCTGGTGCTTGCTGGACTTTCTTGGGTGCCCTGAAGCCTTCTTCACAACAATTGAACCGCTCTCCTTGAAGTTCTCGATGATCCGATATATGGTTGATTTAGGTGCAATCTTACTGGCAGCAATATCCTTGCCTGTGAAGCCCTTTTTTTGCAAAGCAATGATGACGTCACTAGTTTCCTTGCACGTAACCATGATTGACAGAGGAAGAACAATGATTCCAAGCACCACCCTCCTTTTGAAGCTTTCAGTCTGTTATTCGAACTCAATCAGCATGACAGAGTGATCTCCAGCCTTGTCGTCGTCTACACTCACACCTGTATTAATGAGAGAATCACTGACATGATGTCAGCTGGTCCTTTTGTGGCAGGGCTGAATTGCAGTGGAAATGTTTTGGGGGGATTCAGTTCATTTGAATGGCAGAGGGACTTTGCAATTAATTGCAATTCATCTGATCACTCTTCATAACATTCTGGAGTATATGCAAATTGCCATCATACAAACTGAGGCAGCAGACTTTGTGAAAATTAATTTTGTGTCATTCTCAAAACATTTGGCCACGACTGTATTGGTTGCAATAATTATTTAAATTGAATCTGGGGTCATTTTCTGTATCAATTGATAAACCATGTGCCATCGAGAACCTCTTCCCAACTCAATCTTTACGGCACAGCTGCCAATTCTTTGGTCCATATATGAAACTGGTATACATTATGATCTTTAATGCAGGGCCAACAGACTATTTCCTTACTTTTACCCCATTCCACTTGGTTGTGATTGTAGGTAGAGCAGAAATGTCCATATTAATGTGTTAGCTGCATGTGTGACACAACTCCACCAGTCCTATTTATATCATTTACAAATATTATAAATATTATACTTTTTTAATAGATTTATTTATTTATTTTATTTATCAATTATTATATTTGAGTTTAACCATAATATTTGTATTATTTTTTCTGTTCATTCTGGTGAATTAAACTGAAATTGCAACCAACTTTCTATGGCTTGTTTTAAAAAATAGCGAAATTTTGGAATAACCGAAGGTGAGAGGTTGTAATCTGAATCAAGGGAAAAAGGCCATTCTTGAATATGGGGTGAGACATTCTTACTAATCTGCTAGAGTACCAGTTCAGATTTAAGTATGACTTTTGTATGACTGCATCCTTTAGTGAGAGGTCTAATGCTTTAATATTTAATCATTTCTGCCATACGAAATCATATTCATTATATAAATCGTACAATTTAATTTTGTCTGGCTTGCCTTTCCAAATAAAATGGAATAGATTTTGCTCATATATAATACTTTTAAAAAAAAATGCTTGGTGTAAGCAAGGCCATAAACAAATAGGTAAACAGAGATATGACTAAAGAGTTAATCAGGGTGATTTATCCACAACTGACATTCTTAGCTCAGAGATTATTGTTTGAGTTTTCAATTTACCCTCTTTGATTAAGGGTCTCATTTTGCCAGACAGAAAAGGTGGTTATATTATAAGATAATACATTTTTAGATGAGTGCTCTACAGAGTATTTGAAGTGATATGACCTGATTTGTGGTTTGTCTGACTGTCAAAATATTGCTCCCTTTTTTCTGTGATGTGTGTTTGTGTGGACGTACTGTAGCCATACATCTCTTTTTGTCCGTCTGTCTACCTGTGTGTGTGTGTGTTTGCTTGATGGGTTGGTCAGTGAGAAGGGACCCTGCTATGACAGTCCGGTACTGTCCAGTGAGAAGAACCATGACAAGCAGGTAGGTGTGAGACCTGCTCTAACCCAGACTCTCTAACCCTGCTGATCCCCTGGGACAGAACAATGTGGTTCATATGCCTAGCCTGATGTGTCACTCCCTCCCAAGGTGTCACTGTGTGTGGTTGTGTGTGTGGTTTGAGATGTGTGTCTCCTGTGACCGGTGGCCCTCTCTCCAGTGTTACAGCTGTGTCCCCAGGGTAGGGTCCCCTGCTGCAGGCATGCACCACCGCTCACACCAACCCTCTCTGAGTGGCAGGTGCTCCATGTTGATATTCACACTGGCACTGCAGAAAGCACAGCTCAGTGGCAGACAGACAGAGAGACAAAGAGGAAGAGAAGAGGAGGGAGGGAGAAGGGGTAGAGCAAGAATTGTGGATGTAGCAGAGAGAAGAGGAAGTAGAGAGATCATAGTTACAAAGGGAGAGACATATGTAGTGTGGGGAGAGGGTGGGAGAAAGTGAGGGATGCACAGAGAGATGATGGCTGAAAAAGAGATTGGAGAGATGAGGGAAGGTAGAAGGATTTAGAGAAAGGAAGAGAGGTGGATATGGAGAGGGGTGGAGAGCTAGTCACACCTTTGCACTATCCTGCTTCTCTCGCACACACACACACACACACACACACACACACACACACACACACTTCGAGAATGACCGATAAACGTTTGGGCTGATATTTTTGAGTATTGGCGCAGTTGAGGTACTCAATGAAGCGCGAGTGCACAAGCCGGTGCAACTCATTCACTCTTCTTATTGTCATTTCTGGTCGACGTCAGACAAGTTTTGTGCTTCAGTTGCACGTCTTCACTCGGATGAGAATTCACGAACGTATATTCTATCGGCAGACAGTGCTCAAACTACTTTTCTCCGCTAATTTTCTGGGGTGTAGCCAACATACTTTTCCAGGGTAATATGCAAGATTAACTTTAAGAAAAACATTAGGAAATGTAGCTGGCTACATTCTTTCTATTACAAACATTAGAAATATTATTGCCATGCATCGATTTTGCCATAAAAAAAGACTATGCTTTTTCATTGTAAGCTCATTTATTTGTGTGGCTGCCAGCCAAATAGTGTTGCGCTTCTGTTGTCTTTCTATAAAAATGAAGCTATTTTCTGCCGAATGTGTTTCAGTAATGTATTTTCTGTGAAGGAAAACAATAGTTGCACATCCCTGATTACTCTATTGAAGCGGAACACATTGTTGGCTTTCATTATAAAACGTAACCCCTGTCAATACACAATTAGAATCACCTGCTCCCAGTTCTCCCCTTGTGCAATTTACAAACAAACATGTGTCCGGCTCAACTGTTCTGGGGAACTACGGTAAGCTTCATGTGAAATGAAGAACACAATCTGCTTTTTCTCAGTAAAGTATTGCACAAGTTGACTGCAGGTATTTTCTTAAAAAGTAGCAACAAAATTACAAGTTTCAACGGTATTGACAGTTTTGAAAAACCATCCCGTGGCTGTTTCCAAATAACCTGGTATATGGTATACCGCCCAAGCCTAATTGAAAGTGTTCATTCATTTACTGTTCAGCAAAACAATGTCCATAACAGGCTACAACTCTTTACAAAACAAGATTTCGGTAGCTCGCTAGCTAGCAAGCCAGGTAGCAGGCATAATAGGTTACATTCAGTCACATAAAGCTAGCTTACAGCTGAAGCTAATGTCATTTCACTACCCTATAACTTTTATATGTGATAATATGGTACCAAAACATAGAAATTGAATATATGTATTGATTCATTAACCTGTTGCGACGAGCAATCCCGTATCCGGGATCGTAATTATATCCTCAAGCTCATTACCATAACGCAACGTTAACTACTCATGAAAATCGCAAATGAAATGAAATAAATATATTGGCTCTTAAGCTTAGCCTTTTGTTAACAACACTGACATCTCAGATTTTCAAAATATGCTTTTCAACCATAGCAAAACAAGCATTTGTGTAAGAGTATTGATAGCTAGCATAGCATTAAGCCTAGCATTCAGCAGGCAACATTTTCACAAAAACAAGAAAAGCATTCAAATAACATAATTTACCTTTGAAGAACTTCAGATGTTTTCAATGAGGAGACTCTCAGTTAGATAGCAAATGTTCAGTTTTTCCAAAAAGATGATTTGTGTAGGAGAAATCGCTCCGTTTTGTTCATCACGTTTGGCTGAGAAAAAACCCCGAAAATTCAGTCATCAAAACGCCGAACTTTTTTCCAAATTAACTCCATAATATCGACAGAAACATGGCAAACGTTGTTTAGAATCAATCCTCAAGGTGTTTTTCACATATCTATTTGATGATAAGTCATTCGTGGCAGTTTTGTTTCTCCTCTGAATCACATGGGAAAATACTTGCAGCTGGAGATTACGCACCAATTTCGACGGAGGACACCAGGCGGACACCTGGTAAATGTAGTCTCTTATGGTCAATCTTCCAATGATATGCCTACAAATACGTCACAATGCTGAGACACCTTGGCGAAACGACAGAAAGTGTAGGCTCGTTCCTGGCGCATTCACAGCCATATAAGGAGACATTGGAACACAGCGCCTCAAAAATCTGGCTCACTTCCTGTTTGAAGTTTCATCTTGGTTTCGCCTGTAGCATTAGTTCTGTGGCACTCACAGACAATATCTTTGCAGTTTTGGAAACGTCAGAGTGTTTTCTTTCCAAAGCTGTCAATTATATGCATATTCGAGCATCTTTTCGTGACAAAATATCTTGTTTAAAATGGGAACGTTTTTTTATCCATAAATTAAAAGAGTGCCCCCTATATCCAAGAAGTTAATGCATACATAGCTTTCTCTGGGCAAAGTTGGCATCAACATTTTAAAATTAAATTAAATTATTGTTGAATATCGGAATACAATATTTTAGCCCCCCAAAAATGGTATTGGCATCAGCCCTATGTAATCCATATGAGTTGTTCTCTACACACAGTAGCATGGGAATGGATTGCTGCGTTATTCAGGCTGGTTGGATTTATTCTCTATGCCCTCAACCCTCCCACCCCATTCCAGCGACCAAAGTCCCACAAACACATTCAAATGCAAATCTCTCTCTAATTATAGCACTGTATGTGGTAATGTGTGAACAGCACAGACAGAGGAACGGAACATAACTACAGATCTTTGTCTCAACATTAATCTTCCCTTTGTAAATGTAGGAAAATAGAACCCATTAATAAAACACTTGTCAATCATTTTTTCTCACTGAGATGTTTATGGTAATATTGCAACAAGCAACTTTTGTATTCTAAATTCAACATTTCCATCACACAAGGAACTTCAGGATATTTGCTTTGTGAACTCTGAGGTAAGGTTAGCTAGCTGCTCTGTTCCAAAGAGTGTGTTGATGTGAAACAGTTGCCCTTGGACACAGAGAGGTAATGTAGCGTTGCTAATCAGCGTCTCACTCCGCGGGTCCATACCCCTCCCCCCCACACACAGAGAAGGCAGGATGTCTTTGTTCTGCTTCACAGCACCAGATCCCACCTCACCCCTCTACTGTTTACAATTAGTAATAGCTTCACTGATATACAATATGTGCCTATCTAATAGCCTACTCTAAGCCCTACACTGTTACACTAACACAATATGTGGCTCCTGGCTGATGTCTGATAACACAATGGGTATCAATCAGTAGAAGGGGTCCTGATTGACATGTGCCCAGTGTTTCTATTGAAATAGGATACAGTTTGTGTCTGCTGTAGCCTACACACCTTGACAGGGCTCCCAGGTGGCGCAGCAGTCTAAGGCACTGCATCTCAGTGCTAGAGGCATCACTACAGACAACCTGATTCGAATCCAGGCTGTATCACAAACGGCCGTGATTGGGAGTTCCATAGAGCGGCGCACAATTGGCCCAGCGTCGTCCGGGTTTGGCCGGTGTAGGCCTTCATTGTAAATAAGAATTTGTTCTTAACTGACTTGCCTAGTTAAATAAAGGTTCAATAAAATAAAATAAACATAAACAATGCAATTGAAACTGCACATCTGTGTATTATACTTAGTACTGCCTAGTCATGCATACAAACAGAGGGTTATTACCTTATACCTGTGAATGTGTACCACTTGCTTTATGAAATCACATGTTGAAGCAGACTGTAGTGTCATTATCAGAGAGCAGTGTCTGTCACCTGTATCAGACATTGTTTATCTCCTGGGGGGTCTGAGCCGTTAGCCATTAGACTGACAGGTCCTGGATGGGCAGAGTAAAGGAGAGGAGAATGGAGGGTCTACTGACGGACTGAACCTGACCAGGCAGTTTGTGTGGATAGACAGGGTATAAATCCCCATGTCAGAGCAACAAAAGGCTGCTTTACTGTTCATGGATGTATTATTCATGAAGCCAGAACATTGCCTGGAGGAGATTTAGCGGTAACAAGAGACAAACTACACACGGGTCTGGTCTTGTACCTCTCAGACTAAGCTACTGTGCCTTGCAAAAGTATTCATCCCCCTTGGTGTTTTTTTTATTTTGTTGCATTACAACCTGTAATTTAAATGGATTTTCATTTGGATTTCATGTAATGGACATGCACAAAATAGTCAAAATTGATTGAAGTGAAATGAAAAAAATTACTTGTTTAAAAAAAAAAATGGTAAAGTGGTGTGTGCATATGTATTCACCCCCTTTGCTATGAATCCCCTAAATAAGATCTTGTGCAACCTTCAGAAGTCACATAATAAGTTAAATCAATTCCACCTGTGTGCACTCGAAGTGTCACATGATCTCAGTATATATACACCTGTTCCAAAAGGCCCCAGAGTCTGCAACACCACTAAGCAAGGGGCACCACCAAACAAGCAACATCATGAAGACCAAGGAGATCACCAAACAGGTCAGGAACAAAGTTGTGGAGAAGTACGGATCAGGGTTGGGTTATAAAAAAATATCTGAAACTTTGAACACCCCACGGAGCACTGTAAAATCCATTATTAAAAAATGGAAAGAATATGGCACCACAACAAACCTGCCAAGAGAAGGCCGCCCACCAAAACTCACGGACCAATGCAAGGAGGGCATTAACCCTGAAGGATCTGCAAAGCTCCACAGTGGAGATTGGAGTATCTGTCCATGGGACCACTTTAAAGCCGTACACTCCACAGAGCTGGGCTTTTACGGAAGAGTGGCTATTTAAAAAAACATTGCTTAAATAAAAAAATAAGGTGTTCGCCCACAGGCATGTGGGAGACTCCCCAAACATATAGAAGAAGGTACTCTGGTCAGATGAGACTAAAATGTAGCTTTTTGGCCATCAAGGAAAACGCTATGTCTGGCGCAAACCCAACACCTCCCATCACTCCTCATCGGCAGGGACTGGGAAACTGGTCAGAATTAAAGGAATGATGGATGGTGCTAAATACAGGGACATTCGACGTCCCCTGAATGCCCATCTGCTAGCCTGATAGCCACGGCCCGCTAGCTGTTTAGAGCATAACGGACTGTTAGCTATAGAGGTCCATCAGCCAATTTCTTAGGCTACTATACCTATTTTGCCAATTGGCCTGGACCCTTTTACTACTCGGACCCCTGCTGATCCATCACGACTGGTCTGCCGACGTAACCGCACGATGGGGCTACAACAAACTTCTTCCGTCGCGCCGTCCCCTAAATGCCCATCTGCTAGCCTGCTTGCCCCGGACCACTAGGTGTCTGAATCGCCGTGTCTCCAGCCCGCTCCAGATACTCACTGAACCCTATGATCACTTGGCTACACATGCCTCTCCCTAATGTCAATATGCCTTGTCCATTGCTGATTTGGTTAGTGATTATGGTCTTATTTCACTGTAGAGCCTTCAGCCCTGCTCAATTTGCCTCAGCTTACCCTCTTGTCCAACCTCCCACACATGCGGTGACCTCTCCTTGTTTAATTGATGTCTCTAGAGACAATATCTCTCTCATCATCACTCAATGCCTAGGTTTTTCTCCACTGTATTCACATCCTACCATACCTTTGTCTGTACATTATGCATTGAATCTATTCTACCGCGCCCAGAAACCTGCTCCTGTTACTCTCTGTTCCGAACGTACTCAATGACCAGTTCTTATAGCCTTTAGCCGTACCCTTATCCTACTCCTCCTCTGCTCCTCTGGTGATGTAGAGTTTAATCCAGGCCCTGCTTTGCCTAGCTCCACTCCCATTCCCCAGGCACTCTCATTTGTTGACTTTTGTAACCATAAAAGCCTTGGTTTCATGCATGTTAACTAGAGGTCGACCGATTATGATTTTTCAACGCTGATACCTATACCAATTATTGGAGGACAAAAAAGGCGATACCGATTAATCGGCCGATTTTAAAATGTATTTGTAAAAATGACAATTACAACAATACTGAATGAACACTTATTTTAAGTTAATATAATACATCAATAAAATCAATTTAGCCTCAAATAAATAGTGAAACATGTACAATTTGGTTTAAATAATTCAAAAACAAAGCGTTGGAGAATAAAGTAAAAGTGCAATATGTGCCATGTAAGAAAGCTAACATTTAAGTTCCTTGCTCAGAACATGAGAACATATGAAAGCTGGTGGTTCCTTTTTAACAGGAGTCTTAAATATTCCCAGGTAAGAAGTTTTAGGTTGTAGTTATTATTGGACTATTTCTCTCTATACCATTTGTATTTCATATACCTTTGACTATTGGATGTTCGTATAGGCACTTTAGTATTGCCAGTGTAACAGTATAGCTTCCGTACCTCTCCTCGCTCCTACCTGGGCTCGAACCAGGAACACAACGACAACAGCCACCCTCGAAGCAGCGTTACCCATGCAGAGCAAGGGGAACAACTACTCCAAGTCTCAGAGCGAGTGACGTTTGAAACGCTATTAGTGCGCACCCCACTAACTAGCTAGCCATTTTACATCGTTACACCAGCCTAATCTCGGGTGTTGATAAGGCTTGAAGTCATAAACAGCAGAGCTGCTGGCAAAATACACTAAAGTGCTGTTTGGATGAATGCTTATGAGCCTGCTGGTGCCTACCATCGCTCAGTCAGACGGCTCTATCAAATCATAGACTTAACTTCTTCGAGATAGGAGGCGCTCTTTTAATTTTTGGATAAAAAACGTTCCCGTTTTAAACAAGATATTTTGTCACGAAAAGATGCTTGACTATGCATGTAATTGACAGTCTTGGAAAGAAAAAACTCTGACGTTTCCAAAATTGCAAAGATATTATCTGTGAGTGCCCCAGAACTAATGCTACAGGCGAAACCAAGATGAAGTTTCATACAGGAAATGCCCCAGATTCTGAAGGCGCTGTGTTCCAATGTCTCCTTATATGGCTGTGAATGCGCCAGGAATGAGCCTGCCCTTTCTGTCGTTTCCCCAAGGTGTCTGCAGCATTGTGACGTATTTGTAGGCATATCATTGGAAGATTGACCATAAGAGACTGCATTTACCAGGTGTCCGCCCGGTGTCCTGTGTCGAAATTATTGCGTAATCTCTAGGTCCATGCGCGTTCCATTTCTTCAGAGGAGAAAGTCAACTGCCACGAAGGATTTATCATCGATAGATATGTGAAAAACACCTTGAGGATAGATTCTAAACATCGTTTGCCATGTTTCTGTCGATATTATGGAGTTAATTTGGAAAAAAGTTAGCGTTTTAATGACTTAATTTTCGTTTTTTTTCTTACCCAAACGTGATGAAGAAAACTGAGCGATTTGTCAACACAAATAATATTTTTTTTAAAACGGAACTTTTGCTATGCTGAATGCTGAATGCTGAATGCCAAGGCATAATCCTATGCTAGGCTATCAATACTGTTACACAAATGCTTGTTTAGCTATGGTTCAAAAGCATATTTTGAAAATCTGAGATGACAGTGTTGTTAACAAAAGGCTAAGCTTGAGAGCAAATAGATTTATTTCATTTCATTTGCGATTTTCACGAATAGTTAACATTGCGTTATGCTAATGAGCTTGCGGATAGATTTACACAATCCTGGATACAGGTTTTTTTCGTAGCTAAACGTGACGCAGAAAACTGAGCGATTTGTCCTAAACAAATAATCTTTCAGGAAAAACTGAACATTTGCTATCAAACTGAGAGTCTCCTCATTGAAAACATCCGAAGTTCTTCAAAGTTAAATGATTTTATTTGAATGCTTTTCTGGTTTTTGTGAAAATGTTGCCTGCTGAATGCTAACGCTAAATGCTACGCTAGCTATCAATAGCTATCAATACTGTTACACAAATGCTTGTTTTGCTATGGTTGAGAAGCATATTTTTGAAAATCTGAGATGACAGTGTTGTTAACAAAATGCTAAGCTTGAGAGCTAGCATATTGATTTCATTTCATTTGCGATTTTCATGAATAGTTAACGTTGCGTTATGGTAATGGCTCGACGCAAGAAGTTAATTATAACATAATAACACGCAGAAATGCGAGCCGTAGGTCATTAATATGGCCGAATCCGGAAACTATCATCTCGAAAACAAGACGTTTATTCTTTCAGTGAAATTTTATCTAACGGGTGGCATCCATCACTCTAAATATTCCTGTTACATTGCACAACCTTCAATGTTATGTCATAATTACGTAAAATTCTGGCAAATTAGTTTGCAATGAGCCAGGCGGCCCAAACTGTTGCATATATCCTGACTCTGCGTGCAATGAACGCAAGAGAAGTGACACAATTTCACCTGGTTAATTTTGCCTGCTAACCTGGATTTCTTTTAGCTAAATGTGCAGGTTTAAAAATATATACTTCTGTGTATTGATTTTAAGAAAGGCATTGATGTTTATGGTTAGGTACACGTTGGAGCAAGGACAGTCCTTTTTCGCGAATGCGCACTGCATCGATTGTATGCAATGCAGGACACGCTAGATAAACTAGTAATATCATCAACCATGTGTAGTTATAACTAGTGATTATTATTGATTAAGTTTAATGCTAGCTAGCAACTTACCTTGGCTTCTTACTGCATTCGCATAACAGGCTCCTCTTGAGTCAGGTGGTTAGAGCGTTGGACTAGTTAACTTTAAGCTGGCAAGGTTGAATCCCTGAGCTGACAAGGTAAAAATCTGTCGTTCTGCCCTTGAACAAGGCAGTTAATCCACTGTTCATAGGCCGTCATTGAAACTAAGAATGTGTTCTTAACTGACTTGCCTAGTTAAATAAAGATTAAATAAAGATGTAAAAAAAAAAGATCAGCGTCCAAAATGACAGATTTCCGATTGTTATGAAAACTTGAAATCGGCCCTAATTAATCGTCCATTCCGATTAATCGGTCGACCGCTAATGTTAACATTAGAAGCCTCCTCCTAAGTTCGTTTTGTTCACTGCTTTAGCACACTTTGCCAATCTGGACGTCCTAGCAGTGTCTGAATCCTGGTTTAGGAAGGCCACAAAAAAAACTGAAATTTCCGTCCCTAACTATTACATTTTCTGACAAGATAGAACTGCCAAAGGGGGTGGAGTTAGCCTGCAGAGTTCTGTCTTACTATCTAGGTCTGTGCCCAAACAATTTGAGCTTCTACTTTAAAAAATCCACCTTTCCAAAAACAAGTTTCTCACCATTGCCACTTCCTATATTCCACCTTCTGTGCCCTGGACACCATATGTGAATTAATTGCCCCCCCATCTATCTTCAGAGCTTGTTCTGTTAGGTGACCTAAACTGGGACATGCTTAACACCCCAACCATCCTACAATCTCAGCTTGATGCCCTCAATCGCACACAAACACAAAATCCGTAAACACAGGTACCCTCATAGATACCATCGTAACCAACCTGCCCTCCAAATACACCTCTGCTGTCTTCAACCAGGATCTCAGCGATCACTGCCTCATTGCTTGTGTCCGTAATGTGTCTGTGGTCAAACAACCACCCCTCATCACTGTCAAATGCTCCCTAAAACTCTTCAGTGAGCAGGCCTTTCTAATTGACCTGGCCGGGGTATCCTGGAAGGATAGTCACCTCATCCCGTCAGTAGAAGATGCCTGGTTATTCTTTAAAAGTGCTTTCCTCACTATCTTAAATAAGCATGCCCCATTCAAGAAATTTAGAACCAGGAACAGATATAGCCCATGGTTCACTCCAGACCTGATTGCCCTTGACCAGCACAAAAACATCCTGTGGCGTATTGCATTAGCATCAAATATCCCACGCGATATGCAACGTTTCAGGGAAGTTAGGAACCAATATATATCCTAAAATTATCAGCCAAAATTGTTGCAACCCCTATTACTAGCCTGTTCAACCTCTTTCGTATCGTCTGAGATTCCTAAAGATTGGAAAACTGCTGCAGTCATCCCCCTCTTCAAAGGGGGCGACACTCTAGACCCAAACTGCTACAGACCTGTATCTATCCTACCCTGCCTATCTAAGGTCTCCCTGTAAAACAACACATTTCACTGCACCTATCCGGAGTATATGACAATAAAATATCTTTCTTTTTATTCTTTACTTCAGCTAAGCCAGAGCATAGCCTTCAGGTGACTGAGGGAACGGTAGACTTCATATATAGACGTAGCTCTCGTAGTTCGAACGAAGCTGTTCTGTTCTGGACCTCCTGTAGTAAGTTTAATATCCCTCTTGGGCCATTTCCTTTCACCACATCTATGGCTAAATGTCTGTTTCAGCTCTACCAGCTAAACCTGAACCATCATTTTCCTCCATGTCAATATAATTTCTTTCCCAGATCTGCTTCGAACATATAATCCTGCTGAGAGGATATTTATGTTGCAACAGTGCTAGGTGCTAACATTTCCCAACGACATTTTGAGGGGAAGTATGCAACAAATGTTTCCCACTGAGAGGACTTAATTTGCGAGTATTGAAAACTGAAACCTGTTACTGGTGAATAAACAAGTCTGATAAACTTCCTCTACCATTGCTTAGCAGTGTTACTTATTTCATAGGGCATGTAATATAGGCAACTGAGCTGTTTTATTGAGCCCTTGTAGACACAACTTGTTTTATTCACAGTTTGAGGCACTGTCATAAAATGTACGCACCAAAAATGTACAGCCCTGACAGTTTTGTCTCAGACAGCATGCTAATAAAACCTAAAGCCATCTGAAGCGGTGGGAAATTATATTGCGCGCTACAGTAGCTAGCTGCTGGATTTGATTCTAGGGGCAGAAGTATTAAGTAACCAAAACAGTTAGTTATTTACATTGATGTCAAGCCTGTCATGAGAGACAGAATGAATATGGCCTACAGTCTAACCCCACTAAACACATCAGCTGTGATATTCTACACATAATCAAAGTAATCTACACAACATCAAAGTCATCTCCACATCATTGCAGTGATCTCCGCATTGGCAGACGTTGATCCTCAATCCTATCAAATCTGCTAAGGGACTTTCGCACCAAATTGGTTTGGAGCAGTTTTAACCTTAGTTTGGTTCATTTGTACTGGTGTGAACACATTATCTTCACTCAGGAGTACACTTAACAACGCACCATGGTCGGCTCAAAAAGGTTGATCTTGGGGCCGATTCAATTTATACAGTGGTGCGGTTCGCTGCAGGTGAGAACGCAGTCTGGACCAAACGCAGGAAAATAACGAGTTGTGCAATGTTGTTGGTTGTTTGACTGAGAGCATTTGATGAAATGCACACAGCATCATACCTTGATATCTCTGAAACATTCTGTGAGTAGCAACACGTGTATGTGCGCAGCCGATGCCGATTAGGGGACTCAGGAGACGGGGGATATACCAGGGATATAGACTAGTGAATATTCATAGACTAGTGAATATACCCTATTCAGTAGTGGTGCACAAATTCTGTAAGGGTCTTCCTGTGGTGAAGGAGAAGCGGACCAAAATGCAGTGTGGTGGTTATTCATGTTCTTTAATAAAGGAAGTAGACATGAAATAACTAACAAAACAATAAATGTACGAAAACCAAAAACAGTCCTATCTGGTGCAAACACAGAGACAGGAACAATCACCCACAAACACACAGTGAAACCCAGGCTACCTAAATATGGTTCCCAATCAGAGACAATGACTAACACCTGCCTCTGATTGAGAACCATATCAGGCCAGACATAGAAATAGACAAACAAGACATCCAACATAGAATGCCCACTCGGATCACACCCTGACCAACCAAAACATAGAAACATACAAAGCAAACTATGGTCAGGGTGTGACACATTCACATAATACAAAAATAATATTAATAATATATGCCATTTAGCAGATGCTTTTATTCAAAGCAAGTTAATCATGCTGCATACATTTTCGTATGGGTGATCCCAGCAGGAATCAAACCCACAATCCTGGCATTGCAAGCACCATTCTCTACCTACCGTTGCAAGGCTCACAATTGCCTCAGCAGAGGAGAAAACTAAACAAAAAGGTTGATAATTATAAAAAATCTTATCAATCTCCTCCCCTCATTCCGTTTCCATTTCTCTGCTCCAGAGGACACGGAAACACAGGGCCGGTGATGATGGGTGAAGATTAGTCTCCTCTGATAGATATGACCTGGTTTTCTTTTGTCAGAGAGCCTCTGAGGTTTTGTCATTGTACAGGGAGATCTCAGAGGTGAATATGAAGGTCCTGACTCCCATGTCACGTCGCCCTGATTGGTCTGACCTGGTTTAGCTGTTGATATGGAGGAGGCTGGAGCTGAATGTAGCAATAGTGTTCAGAATCCTTTTGGATGCCTGTGATTTGCTTTTGAAGAGGTTGCAGAGGCCATGACAATTTCACAATTCATCTTTCCTCAATTCCTTACATCCACTCTTCTCGCCTCCACAAAATTTTGGATGGGAGGGACATTGGACCTTTCCCTCTAATATGGTTGAGAAGGAGGTGGAAATATGAAAGGAATCACGGAAAGCATGAATGAGTTAGAGCTCAGTACTTCAGTCAGAGAAACCTCTCTCTGCCTTTCAGGCCTTCCTCACTGTTGGCCTGGCTCCAGGCTGGAGGAGGGAAGGAAACTGTGTTTCATTTTCTTTCCTCACAGGACAGAATATATTTCTGTCCCCTTTCTCTTCCTTTCTCCTACAGAAGAGGTTCAGTGCGCTGAGATTATTTTTGCAGACCAGGGGATGTTGAACATTGAAGTTTGAACATGTTCTGTGCCCAACACCCTGGAACAGGAAACCACAGTTTCTATGAAAGTCTTATAGATGGAAGCAGATAGCGCAGAGGGAAAACAATATATTGGCTGGTGCTATTGCTCTGCCCAATTAGGCTCCAATGGCTGTTTGATTTATAGCTCTCTCTCTCTCTCTCTCTCTCTCTCTCTCTCTCTCTCTCTCTCTCTCTCTCTCTCTTTCACTTTCTCTGCCTGTCCCACTATCGTCTCAATCTTGATCTCTCTCTCTCTGTGTGAATGCCTCTCTGTCGCAGTCTGTGTCTCTCTCTGTGTGTGTGTTTGTTTGAGGCCAGTGTTCTAAAACAGAATGAGCTCTGATTTAAAAACTCTGAGCTCGGAACTGCCATGGCACCACTCTACTCTTATCTGATGATAGACTGGGACTCCTAGTACTATAGTGGTACTCATAGTTCTGCCTAGGAATCCCAGTACTACAGTACTGCTCTTAGTACTTCAGCGCTACTAATTGTTAACAACCAACCCCCCCTAATTAGTTCATACACTGGTAATACCATAGGAATGTAATTACTAATGTAATTACTAAGGTAATTCTGTATTTGAAGGGGTTTACGTTATGCCAGTAATAATACTTTGCCTTTATGATGACAACTTTACAGTATACACTGGTAGCTGTAAACCATTGTCTTTGTCAAAAGAGGAAATGGCAAGACTAGTCAATTCCTATGCGAGAAACCAAACCCACGCTTTTGACAAATCTCACGTTCGAGTGTGATAGGATTATAAAGGCAATATATCAAAACCCTATATGATAAAGTGTTACTCTCATTTCGATATGCTTTCATTGGGTGTTTTATTAGATTTTCTTTGACAGCTTCTGGGTTTACAGTTTCAGAAGTAAATGCTCAAGTATATTAATTTCAAGGTGTACTTGGAAGAAATGAGAATCAGTTTCAGGTGGCAGCTAGGCAAATGTGTTATTTTAAAAGACAGATCTTAGCTGCCTCTCTCTCTGGGAGAAAATAGACGACTGACTGAGGAGACTAGGAGTTTATTCAGATTGAAGAGAGTTGTAGCAGATGCGTCGCGACAAAATTAAAATGTACATAATATGTACAGGTAACTGACAAAATAATGGAAACACGTGAAATGATGTCCGTGGGGAAAAAACAGTGTTTGCAGTAACTTTTTGGTTCTTGTTGTAATATCGCAAACGGGCCTCGCTTTTTCACCTTTAGAGGAGAAGTTCACCGAAAATTTCCAAGTGATTCCATACATTGAAACTACACTGAACAAAAATACCAGACGATCCCGCAGGTGATAAAGCCGGAAGTCCACGTTGTCTGCGGTTGTGAGTCCAGTTGGACGTACTGCCAAATACTCAAAAATTATGTTGGAGGCGGCTTATGGTGGAAAAAGTTTAAAGTTCCTCGGTGTACACATCATGGACAAACTGAAATGGTCCACCCACACAGACAGTGTGGTAAAGAAGGCGCAACAGCGCCTCATCAACCCCAGGAGGCTAGAGAAATTTGGCTGGTCCCCTAAAACCCTGCCAAACTTTTACAGATGCACAATTGAGAGCATCTTGTCGGGCTGTATCACCGCCTGGTATGGCAACTGCACCACCCACAATCGCAAGGCTTTCCAGAGGGTCTGCACAACGCATCACTAGGGGCAAACTACTTGCCCTCCAGGACACCTACGGCACCCGATGTCACAGGAAGTTCAAAAAGATCATCAAGGACAACAACTACCTGAGCCACTTCCTGTTCACCCCGCTACCACCCAGAAGGCGAGGTCAGTACAGGTGCATCAAAGCTGGGACTGAGAGCCTGAAAAACAGCTTCTATCTCAAGGCCATCAGTTTGTTAAACGGCCATCACTAACACAGAGAGGCTGCTGCCTACATACAGACTTGAAATCATTGGTCACTCTAACAAATGGATCTCTAGTCACTTTATTAATGCCACTTTAATAATGTTTACGTATCTTGCATTACTCATCCTGTATATATGTACTGTATTTTATGCAATATATTGCATCTTGCCTATGCTGCTCGGTCATTGCTCATCCATATATTTATATGTACAAATTCTTATTCCATCCCTTTACTTAGATTTGTGTGTATTAGGTAGTTGCTGTGGTATTGTTAGAATACTTGTTGATATTGCTGCACTGTCGGAACTAGAAGCACAAGCTTTTCGCTACACTCGCAATAACATCCGCTAACCATGTGTATGTGACCAATTTAGATTTGATTTGAATTTAGAACCTCTGGATTTGGGGTATGCTGGTCTTTCTGCTGCGCCACAACCTCTGTAGAAGTCCCTTACACATTCATTACCTATAAAACATTCTCTGCACTTAGCAAAAGAGTGTCATCTGCTATCTGACTATTATCTCTTTGATTTCATTGACTTATTTCAACAATTTGAGGGTTGTCTATATAGTTGTCTAATGTTGGTGGGGGGTATAATTCTGTTTTAAAGTTGAATCACTACGATAAATATCATATTTTTTTTTTTACAGAGCTGAGATTTACTTTGAAGTGCAAAGTGTAGGAATAGGCCTACAGGTGAAATCAGTCATTTATACCGACATGTTGGTGTAGCAGGAAGATAGGAATGCAGCCAACCAAGAGCTTGTGAATTCAAATCTCAGGTGAGGACATGTCAAATAATAATTACTGTATGAATAAACACAGTTTGTAATCATGTACATCAAAGTGTGTCAAATATTTCAGTTGAAAAACACTACGTTAAAAGCACTGTGTGTGGGTGCCGTGTCCCTAGCATTAGGAAAATACAAAGAGCTCTGACTGCATTAGTGGTTCACCAGTCAGGGCCTTGATGGGCTTTGCAGCAGTAACGAGGGGTGATGTGTAGTGAAACTAGGGTGCGCGTGCCCTTGTTCAAAACATTTCGGGGGAGGGGGTCGTTTCTTTGTGGCCATCAGGTGACAAACCGGGAACTAGACAAAAACCTACAGGGTACCATGACACAACATCCCAAGAACATTCAGGGAGCCTTTAGGGGACCATGACCGAACATCCCAAGAAAATCCTAAAAATGTCCTCGGGGAACATCACTGGCACCAACCGGGAAACTAGATAAAACCGCTTGGGGACCGCGGCACAACGTCCTGATGACTTCAGGTGATCATTTTGTCCTAACGACTCATTATTGTTTTGCAGGGTAGCCAGTAAGCCATGTTTTTAATAAACTAGCTATTCAACTATGCAAGCAACTCTTAACCGCTTTGCACTTGATTAATACAACAATTCACAAGCATGTGCAGACAGGGTTTCATTTTCTTGCCTATTACATTTGTAGCTTCAAGACAATAGCACAGCTACTGTTAGCTAGCTAGGTATGCTTCATCAAGTAACGCTAGCCTATAAAAAATGAATGATTACCCCTCATACAAATCTCAAAGTAAAGTAGGCCTGCCTACCTTACAACTTAAAAAAAAAAAAAGTTACCTTAGAACAAACCAGTCTTAATTTTGATCAATATCATGCTGTTACTACAATTTCAGGTTGAAAACTCAAGTCTCAAATATAAGGAACATGTCTATACATTTCAGCTGTTTCAAAAACATTGCTCTGCTTTAAAGATTTTTTTCTTGGAAGAGCATTTCGCTACATGAGACAATTCTATTTGCATCCGCTGGAAGGGGGTAACTGTAGAGCAAGGCTCGTCCGCCACCTCCGGAGATGGCGTAAGAGATGTGACAAGTTCCCAAGTTTACATTACAGTAAAAGGTCTAGCTGAGGGCATTTTCTCGAAACCTCTAGACTAGAGGATCTCACGTAGTAATACTGTTGTGTTGACAGTGTGTCAACAACGCTGTCACAGCACGAAGCCAGTCAGGTGTCTGTGGTAAGCAAAGCAGAGAACTGTGCATACAAGGCAACAACAGCATGCTGTACTGCCTCCCCATAGTTCAGATGTATCCACTGCCCAGTACCCTTTGTCCATTGAGATATTTACTGGTGGACATTGTGTATATAGGAGAAATTGTTTGCTTGTCCCCCCCACACTCTGTCCTCTAGACACAGCACTGCTCTGGGAGTGCAGCCTTTGCCGTGGCTGAATGGCAGCATCGGAAAGCATGCTGAGTGAGAGGGACAGAGAGTGAGAGAGAGGGGGGCAGTGGGTCAATCTATTCATTGCATAATGGGGGAACACCTGGGTGAAGCTGATCGAATGTATGTGATCTGTTGTGTAACTTAAAAATCTACTGTAGCCTGACATCGACTCTAATGGGTGGTATGTACAGTAGACTCTGCATAGCAGGGCAGAGCGAGAAAGAGAGGGGAAAGGCAAAGCTTTTGGTTTGTGACGCAAGGAGTTTTTAAATTATGTGAACGTTTTGATTCTAATAGACATTTATAAAAGCCTTTCCTTTGGATGCAATGTTTCTGAAACTACTAATTGAAAGGCTGTATTAACTGTACACAAACAAAGATATTCTCTGATTCAGACTAGCCTCTCTTAGCTCCACTTTTTCAGTTCAGTCAAGCATTTTATTATCGTTTTTGTTTTGAGGAAATGAGCGTCCAGCTTCGGTGGTACATTTAACAAAAAAAAGATATTATTATTATATCGCATGTGCAGTGATGTACGAGGGGAATATTTTTGTTGTTATTGTAATATCGCAAACAAACGTACCAGTTTCACCGCACCATTTATTTAATGACATGTTTTATTTGACCCCTTTTTTCTCTCCAATTTCGATCTTGTCTCATCGCTGCAACTCCCCAACGGGCTCAGGAGGCAAAGGTCGAGTCATGCGTCCTCCGAAACATGACCTGCCAAATCGTGCTTCTTAACACGGAAGCCAGCCGCACCAATGTGTCGGAGGAAACACTGTTCACCTGACGACCGAGGAAGACCTGCAGGTGCCCGGCCCGTCACAAGGAGTCGCTAGAGAGCGATGAACCAAGTAAAGCACCCCTGGCTAAACCCTCCCCTAACCCGGGCGACGCTGGGCCAATTGTGCGCCGCCCTATGGGACTACTGATCACGGCCGATTGTGATACAGCCCGGGATCGAACCCGGGTCTGTAGTGACACCTCTAGCACTGTGATGCATTGCCTTAGACCGCTGCTCCACTCGGGAGGCCCTTGGATTCCAGCTTTAAAAGACTGCCAACATAATGCCCATGTCAAGCCCATGTATAGACTGCCCCCTTCACCCACATAGTATGGGTTTGTCATCATCACATTGGGATGCTTTGGAGATGAGACAGGAGATATAAAGTGGTTTGGGTTGTGTCCCCCCCCCCCCCCCCCCTTCTCTCCTTACCCCTTCCTGATGTACTGAACTAGACTCTGACTAATTGGTCATTAGATTGCAGTGACATGCCAGAGAGTGTATAATTAAGTCTCAGCTCGAAGTAAAAATCTCTTCATACTGCTGTCTCAAGGCTTCTTCCGAAATGGCACCCTATTCCCTTTATCATGCCTTATTTTTGACCAGGGCCCATATGGCTCTGGTCAAAGGTAGTGCACTATTTAGGAAAAAGGGTGTCATTTTGGATGCACACTATTTCTTCTATGAAGCTGACCCTGTTCTGTCAGGTCAACCTTGTTCAAGACAGAGCACTTATTTAGCTGTTATTGACTCCTTGAGATCTAATTGTTGATGATATACTGCAAAGACATAATGTATTGGTTATGTTCAAGTGGGTGTTGCACTTGAAAGTATATTAGCCACACAAAGGGCCCTGCTTCTGAGCAGTTAGACTCCTAAGCAGCCATCTTTCCAGGAAGTGCTATTAGTTGTTCTACACGTCATGAACTACGTGAAGCGATGGTTGAATCCATTATATACACACACACACACACACACACACACACACACACACACACACACACACACACCAGGAAACAGGCTGGAAAAGCTAATGCTATGGCTTTAATTTGAGCTGAAAGGGGAGAATCAATTAGGCAACCTCTTGTCTTATCGCATCGGTCAATGCGGAAATCTAAAATAACAAGCCTCCGGTTATGCAAGCCTTTAATTGAGCTGCTTACCCAACAAAGCCATCGGGTCATTGGGTGACTCTCTGAGAGGACTAAGAGGGCATAAAACCAAAATAACAAATTTTAGAAGAACTCAATCCAAAACGACACTTTGCTAACACATATTCATAATTTGTCTTGTGTGTGTGTGTGTATGATGGATTCAACCATTGGTTCATGATGTGTAGAACAACCAATAGCACTTCTTGGAATGTTGGTGCAAAAGGTGGCTGCTTAGGAGTCGAACTGATCTCGGATCAGCTCCCCCTGCCCATAATCTTATTCAGTCCCTCACAACCAAAAATGGTGAAAATGGGTGATATGATGTTTCTACTCAAATCTACCTTGTGCTGTCTGATATAAGCTGTGGCGTACAGTATATCTTCCTGTTGTGTGAAATATGACATGTTGAGGTAAACACACTTTATTAAGAGATACATTTTCACTTTCTATGAATGAGACCCAATTTGCCAGCCCAGTTTTATCTGGTGCCTTATTGAATGTGTAAATAACACGCGTAGAAACAAGCTGAACACAACAGCAACAATGACTGGAAGCATATTTTCCTCCTCTGGTCGGAAGCGATTCAATTGCAGCGTAGGAAACCAAAAACTCATTTTCTCCCTAGTTGGATTTTCAAAAGGAACTGAAAAGTAACTGTATGGTACTATAACTCTAATCAGATATTACCTTGCATTTTCATATTACCGTGCCCTTAGTTTTCACACTGTCCACCCCCATGATGTCAAAACCTGCTATGGTTTAGTAGAGTGCTAAGGGCCATTGCAGTTGTCCTCCAAAGAGGGGGTGGAGGTTGGGCAAAAAAAAGTACTCCTTTTTATAGAGAGGGAGTTAAGCGTCACGGCAGACAACTATAGTCCCTCTACACCACATTATTCTACACCACATCATCCTCACGATTGAGGCTGAATCGGTTTCTAATGAATAATACATTCACTTCCATCTTCTCCAAATTGTGTTCTCACTTCTCACTCTCTCCTCTCGCTCAGCCTAGCTCAATCGGACTCAGGTGATTCGTCGAGACCAGGAGGTGTGAGGGAGAGGTACCACAGACTTGCACGCAAAGTCCACACAACATAAGACACAAGGAATACATTAAAAGACACTTCCTCCTGTTAGTCGGTTCTATCCCGGTGGAAAAGTAGGACAAGATATGTATTATTGACAAGCATATACGAGTTTCTTCATTAAAAATAGATGTGCTCATGAATTCTATAGATTGCATTGTGGTTGCCCTCAGCTTCAGTTGAGTAAACATTGAGGTTGCGTATAGGTTAAGTTGCTATTGCACAGCCTTATTTCTCCGTTCCCTCAATATTTCATTCAGTTTGTGGGCATCTATTGTATGAATTCAAACATAAAAACTAGCGGAAGAGGTTACACCAAGGTTGTTTTGTAAAAAATAAAGAACATTTCATTGCTGAACTGACAAGGTCAAATACCCTTCCTATTGAGAAGGGAATGTACGCTGTAGCTTCAGACCTCTGTAAACCCTTCACTCTGTTTGTTGTTTGTGATGACAGGGGGATGTTAGGCTGGCATGCACCCATGTTTCTGTCTAAGACTTCTCTGCGAAGAGTCGTCCCAGAAAGTTTTCTGTAAAACCTCTACACATTTTCATTTTGACTGCTCTGTCTGTCCTGTTTTCTCAGAGAAAAGAAGGAAATGAAGTTGACATTTTTAGTCATTTCTGACAGAGGGTCTTGTCCAGATTTACATACAATAAGGCTATCGGTTAAGGAATGTATGCTAAGCTTAAAGCCTGAGCTATATACTGCAGCTTTTATTCATTTAGTCTTATTCTTGTTTTTAAAAAAAAATTTATTCATAGGTTGCACCTCCGTCGCGTCATGCCATTGTTATGAACGTTCTCAAGTCGCCATGATGGTGCCCAAAAGTCGTGATAAGTCAAGTCATTTTGAACATAGGCTACTGACTCTTTCGCCTAAATTACATTATAGTGGCCTGGAAATACATTCATTATTTGCCTCCCTTTTGATATGTATGTATTTCCAATCCACTCGAATGCACTTTTGATTAAATCTTCATCAGCGCTCATTGACTTTGCATCGAGTAGAATGGGAATCAGTCCTAAAATGAATGCTCGAAACAATATTGTGACAATGTTTAACCACGCTTTGCTGTACCAGTGTCCTTTTTTGTTTTTTTGAAAGGCGCTTTAAATCCCATTATTATTCATAATAATAATGATATTATAAAAGGATCATTTATTTGCCTATCTCTTTTTATGAGTCCTGGCAGAAGTCAATCACTGTTATCCATCAGATATCCCTTATTCGTTAGCTCGCTAGCCTTTGAAGCTCACTGAACTGAGGTTCTCTTAGTTGTGCTAGCTGTATGTCTATGGTCCAATGATGATTGACTTCTCATCCGAAGCGGCAGGCCAATAAAAGAATCTTGCTCCGCATCCCTTTGAAGGTGCAGGGCTTTCAGAATAGAAGATCACAGACTCGCACAGAGAAGGTTAATTAAACTGTCACAAGTAGTGAAGAGATTCCCTTTCATAAACATATTTTCTTTCTTCTAATATTTTACTTCACCTTTTAAGTCTCACTCTTTTCCCCCTGTTTGTCAGAGGTAAGTCATCTGGGTTTATGCTATAACTTTTCTGATGAAAAGGAGAGATGTCCTGGATTGACTTTGGCTGGACTTCCCCCAGGCTACATTTCCCAGACTGCTTACCTTGTTGATCGCTAGTTGAATAGTGCCCTAATCAATACATCAGAGAGCGCAACAGAACAGTGTACTGTCCACACTCAGAGGTTTTTATGAAATAGTTTTCATTAAATCGTGTTTAATCTTAGCTGTTAGGTAGCTGTTAACTACTGGACACTTGCAAGGCGTAGGAGATCAGGAAGGAAGTCTGGTCACCCTTCATCTATTCGAGAAGATCCGATCCATCTATTCGAGACCACTATCATTGTGAGAGATTTTGGCCTGCCTACAGTCTGTAGACCGACCAAGGTACACTGTCACCAAGGCGCCCATATCCATGACATCAACTCCCTCCTGCCCTTGGTTCCGGCCAGCTATTCCAATATTGACACCATCGTCACTCACGTAGGATTTAACAACATTCGTTGTAGGCGATCTGAGGAACTTCAGGAGGACTATAAACATTTTAACACCTCTAGCATAGGGAAGATAATAATTATCTCTGGCCCCCTCCCATGCTACCGAAGGGGTTCGGGAACGTTTCAGCCGACTCTTTCCCCTAAACGAGCACCTGAAGAAACTTTGCAACGACAGGAATGTCTCTTTTTGTGAAAACTTTGATTTGCTGTGGGAGCAACCAGCACTTTTTAAAAGGGATTCATCCTAACTGCAGGGGTTCCAGGATTGTTTCCAGCAACATCAAAAACAGTTTTAGAGACTGACAGATAGGGTCTGGCTGTGCTACAGTTTCCCTGTCAGAATAAGTAACAAGAGAAAATGAAAACCATATCAACTCCTATAGAAATGGCAGTATGGTTATTGTGAGTAACCTAATTGATGTTCCTTTATCTCTGGCTTCTAGTGAGTTCATACAAACTGTAATCTCCTACCATTCTGATAGAGTGGCGTTTGTCAGAAAACGTGGTCGTAACATGAATAATTAGGTTGTTATTCCATTGGTGATTTCGAGGAAGTTGCTACAGATTTTCATACTCTATCATAAAATGGAAAAAGGGTGGGGGGGGACAACCTCTATTTTTACTAATACTCTCAGCTGTAAGGACATTTCATTTGGCGACTTTGGGTCTTTTGCGCATCATGCTGTACTGTTTAAATGTCAGCATCCAGTGCTGGCTATAACCCTGTATCGGCCACCAAAGCACTGCCCCTCTTTCTTTACTGATTTCTCTGAACTATTGTTTTTGAAAACTATGATCAAATAATATTCTTGTTGACAAAGGCCAATGAATTTATGAATCTTTTGAACTATGGATTTCATCCAACGTGTTGCTGGGCCCACCCATAACCGCGGCCATAACCTGGGCCTGGTTATGACCAAGCGGCTTTCTATTGACATATTCTCTATTGTCAGATGTTGCTTTATCTGATCAACATGGTGTATTTTTGAACACCACGTTGCCCATAGCAACGGGTAATTCTGAAACCATTATTAAGAAACACTATCTTTAACACTAACACTAACTCTGAATTTGCTCCATATTTGATTGAGTGTTTGAACAATATTCCATCACCTATTCTGCCTTCTTCTTGTGATGATTTAGTTGATAACATTAATAGCAAATGAAGGGCAACCATTGATTCCGTAGCTCCAGTAAAGTTGAAAAAGCCCACATCCAAACAAGGAGAGCCCCTTGGCTGAGTGAGGAAACTAATCAATGAATAGATAAATTGCAGAAGTGGATAAAGTTGAGGGTTCATTATGATATTCTTAGAGAGCAACCGGGCAATGTGACAAGGCATGTTTCTAACTTCATCACTAATAAATCCGAATAATTAGAGTGCTCTTCTTGATTGTTGTCCTGATAAATCCTACCCCCGCAAACCTATGTGAACTTTCCTTCACCTTTTAAATGTGATGAGTTTGCTGCATATTTCAGAGATAAGATAAACAAACATTAGTCTGGGTATCAGTCAAGCAAGACCAAATGAGAATGTTGATGTGCTTTAGCCTACCACGCAAAGGCACTATGGATTTATTTTCCCTGGTTGACACAGACATGCTCAGGAAAGGGATGCCACAATTTAAGCCTTCTACCTGCCTTCTAGATCCTATCCCCACCACCTTCTTCAAAAAAGTTTTTAATTGCATCTGTTCACAGGCACTTTCATCACTGCACGAAAAACTGCTATGGTGAAACCCCTTCTTTTTTATATATACTTAGTTTTTATTGTAGGAACACAAAGAAAGTACAAATAAAGTCAAATAAAATTACAAAAAAAAAGATTTGGCAGTTACAGTGCACATCATACCTTCATCATTATATTAGTTACATTGACATCTTTGAATTAGACCTTTTCCAAGTACGAAACCCATTTTTCCCAGTATTCTTGACCTCTCTCCTGTTGAGTTCTTAAAGCAAAGATCATACGCTCCATTTGGTGTATTTCTTCTACAATGTCTATGCATTGTGTCACTGTGGGAGGGTCTTTTTGTAGCCATTTCCTAGTGATAGCCTTTTACTGGCTGCCAGTAGGACCTTCAAGAGGTACTTTTCTCTATTGTGTAAGTTATCAGGTATTTCACCCATGTACAAAGAAATTAATGTTTGTTCTATGTCAAATCCCATTATCTTTCCAATGTTAGATCTTATTTCTCCCCAGTAAGGGTGAAACCCCTTCTGAAGAAAAGTAATATAGATTCTGCAGCTCTTAGCAATTTTCGGACAATCTCCAACCTTCCATACTTAAGCAAAATTCTGGAGAAGTTGGTTTTCGAACAGCTAAATTATTTTTTAAGTGCAAAATGTATTTAAAAAAAAAAATCCAATCTGGTTGTTGTGCCCACCACAGCACATAGACAGCCTTTGTTAAAATGGTAAATGATCTCAGAGCTAACACAGATGCCAAACAGCTCTCTGTCCTTGTACTCTTGGATTTAAGTGCTGCATTCGACACTGTCCTTCTGGAGAGGTGGGTTGACCTCTCCAATCCAGTTTTTAACCGGTCAAGAGTTTTTTTGTCACCCTTGGTGAACATAACTCAGAGAAAATACATATGTGGCATTCCACAAAGTTCGATTTTGGGTCCTGTACTATTCAGTTTATATATGTTTTGGCAGTATTATAAGAAACACAGCATTTTCTTTTTTTTTTTTTCTTAACTTCTTAAAGCATTGTTGGTTAAGGGCTTGTAAGTAAGCATTTCACTGTAAGGTCTACACCTGTTGTATCAAATAGAATTTGATTTGATTTTCACTGCTATGCAGACGATACAGAGCTTTCATTTCTGTGTCACCAAAGGACTTTAGCTCCACTGATAAATTATTAGACTGTATTAGTGATTTATAAACTTGGATGGCTCACAACTTCCTATAGCTAAAATCAAGACAAGACCGAGGTACTTATTGTTGGAGCCAAAGCACAGAGAGAGAGAGAATCTGGCCGCACATTTTAATTCACGGTCAATAAAGATAAAACACCTAGGTGTTATTTTAGAATCTGAACTCAATTTTGAAATGGCTTTTTACCACCTGAGGAACATTGCCAAGGTGTGGCCTTTTCTCTGTCAGGCTGATACAGAGAGACTCATTTATGTTTTTATTACAAGCAGGCTTGACTACTGTAATGCTCTCCTGTCTGGTCTACCGAAGAAAGCCATTGATCAACTGCAAAACATACAGAATGCTGAATACGTGTACTGACCAAGACCAGACGGAGAGCACACATTACACTGGTTTTATGGTATCTGCACTGGCTGCCTGTGAGTTAGAAATCATTTAAAGATGATTCTATTGGTTTTTAAATCAATCCTTGATTCGGCACTCCAATACATGTCAGACATGCTTTTAAGTTATGTACACAGTAGGTCCCTCAGCTCCTCTGGCACTGGCCTTTTAACTATCCAAAACCTAGGATCAAGAGGCTTGGAGAGGCAGCCTTTAGTTATTATCCCCCCAGCATCTGGAATAGCCTGCCAGAGAACCTGAGGGGGGCCAAAACTGTGGACATATTTAAAAGAGAAAAGGAGATCTTAAAACATGCCTTTTTAGCTTTGCTTTTCCTAAGGGTACTTTTTAGTCGCTCAGTTTTTATTGTTATTATTTTGTATTTTATCCTCTTATGTTTGTATTTCTTTATTTAATTTTTTTTAGGTTTTTCTCTGTGAAGCACTTTGATTTGATAGCAAAATATTTTTCTACAGAAAATTAAGAGGAGTGTTTCTTATTGGACAAGTTAATGTAGTCCCTTCCTGTTTCAGTCTGTTTTCTTTCGTTGGATGCCAAATTAATACAATCCTGAAAGAGCTCTAGACTTGGCTCTGAGTGAGGTACATGGCAGGATGCAGTACGTGTGCTCCCAGGGAGAGGGAGAGCCAGGTTATAGTAATTAGTTCTTTGTACACTAATTAGCTGCTTGGTTGTTGACGAGCTGAAGGGAGCACTGATGTTTGCCTGAGCCCATTATCTAAAGTAACACTGAGCCTATTATTCTAAAGGAGAACTGTATGCAGAGATGCTCTAAACAAGAATTTGATGGCTTCTCTGACCAGGCCTCATTTACGTGACCCATCATTTAACTCCATTTAAAGGGTCATATTTCTCACCTATTAAAAGTAATGTTTACTATTACACCCATTCCCAATAATATATTTTTTGTGATTTTACTACTAATTTAATGCACAGTAATACAGCATATTTCAGTTAAGACACCGACATGTTATGAAGCTCTTATTTGTCTAATATGACAACACCTACTGAATGTCTGTGATAACACTATGTCTCTGTGATATCATTATCTAGGCCTTAATTTTGGTTAACCCAGAACAAAAATCCTCCGTAATTTTTATGTTTACGTAGTCTGTGAGATTATCTAGGCCTATATTTCATAGTGTCCTTTCTCTATGTATGATCCAGACAGATAAAATGAGAGCCATTTGCTTTCTGTGAACACTCCATAACAGTCAATACTGTTTTCAGTGAGGCACGGGCAAGACTCTGTGCGTGTTTTTGCGTGTTTCTGAGTGTGTTTTTCCCTTTAGTTGACTGTGAGCCTATATTGAGCCTCTTCTCTTCCTGTGTCACGTTCTACACTGTCACACCACAGAGCTGTCTGTCGGGAAGCATGTACAGATATACACACATCAGAGGTACTGGTGGGAGGTGTGTGTGAGAGAGAGAGACAAAGGGGAGAGCGAGAGAGAGAGAGATGAAGGGGGAGAGAGAGAGCGAGAGGGGGGGGGGGGGGAGAGACGGCCGGAGGGGTACAGAGCAGGGCTTAAAACTGCTACCTTTGACTTGGCAGTGTGACAACAATTTTTAATTGGTCGCTAGGGTGCCAGTTTTTTTTAATTTTCTGTAATTTAAAAAATGTATTATCAAGATGTATTCAAACGACAATGGGTATGCAACATGCGTATGCAGACCAGGTATTCAAAAATGTTAGGCTAGTCCGAAGTCTTGGTTGAATCTTTGCGATGCGCAAATCAGTCATAATATGCTGTTTGAATGAACATTTCTGAAGGCTTTCCCAAAAAAATGTTCCCAATTAAACATTGACTGCAAAGTAGGCATGCCTACCTGGCAGAATAATACCATGATGATTTTGATAAATCGCAGGGCATTTGTTTTGCAAACTGCCATCAAATATAGCCTGTATAGCACAAAAACACAGCTGGCCAATGGTCTCTTGCTAGGCACAATTTAATTAAAGGGCAACTACACCCTCCAATAGAGTTTTTTAAATATTATATAGATTTTTTTTTACAGTATATATTTTTTAAAGTTTGTTCCGAGACCTCAAAAGTGGTTTCCTGATGTGGTTTAAGCATGGTTGTGGAATTGGCTCAGTGGGTGAGTGTGTATGTATACTACCGTTCAAACGTTTGGGGTCACTTAGAAATGTCCTTGTTTTTTTAAAGAAAAGCACATATTTTGTCCATTTAAAATAACATCAAATTGACCAGAAATACAGTGTAGACATTGTTAATGTTCTAAATGACTATTGTAGCTGGAAACGGCTGATTGTTAATGGAATATCTACATAGGCGTATGGAGGCCCATTATCAGCAACCATCACTCCTGTGCTCCAATGGCACGTTGTGTTAGCTAATCCAAGTTTACCATTTTAAAAGGCTAATTGATCATTAGAAAGCCCTTTTGCAAGTATGTTAGCACAGGGGAAAATTGTTATTCTGATTAAAGAAGCAATAAAACTGGCCTTCTTTAGACTAGTTGAGTATCTGGAGCATCAGCATTTGTGGGTTCGATTACAGGCTCAAAATGTCCAGAAACAAATAACTTTCTTCTGAAACTTGTCAGTCTATTCTTGTTCTGAGAAATGAAGGCTATTCCATGTGAGAATTTGCCAAGAAACTGAAGATCTTGTACAACGCTGTGTACTACTCCCTTCGCAGAACAGCGCAAACTGGCGCTAACCAGAATAGTAAGAGGAGTGGGAGGCCCCGGTGCACAACTGATTTTTGCAGGTTTTCTAGTTTTCACTCCCAAAATCCGACTTAATATATACAGTGCATTCGGAAAGTATTCAGACCCCTTGACTTTTTCCACATATTGTTAAGTTACAGCCTTATACTTACATTTAGTAAATTGTTTTCCTCATCAATCATCTGAACACAATACCGATAATGACAAAGCAAAAACAGGTTTTTAGAATGTTTTGCTAATTTATATGAAAAAATATATATATATTACATTTACATAAGTATTCAGACCCTTTACTCAGTATTTTGTTGAAGCACTTTTGGCAGCGATAACAGCCTCGGGTCTTGTTGAGTATGACGCTACAAGCTTGGCACACCTGTATTTGGGATGTTTCTCCCATAGTTATCTGCAGACTCTCTCAAGCTCTGTCAGGTTGGATGGGGAGCATCGCTGCACAGCTATTGTCAGGTATCTCCAGAGATGTTCGATCGGGCTCTGGCTGGGTCACTAAAGGACATTCAGAGACTTGTCCCGAAAGCCACTCCTGCGTTGTCTTGGTTGTGGGTCGTTGTCCTGTTGGAAGGTGAACCTTCTCTCCAGTTTGAGGTCCTGGGCGCTCTGGAGCAGGGTTTCATAAAAGACCTCCCTCTACTTTGCGCCATTCATCTTTCCCTCGATCCTGACTAGTGTTCCACTGTCTTAGGTCAGTTAGGATGATTTATTTCAGCTTTTATTTCTTTCATCACATTTCCAGTGGGTCAGAAGTTTACATAAAGTCAATTAGTATTTGGTAGCATTGCCTTGAAATTGTTGAACCTAGCGTCCCACCTCGACAACAGCCAGTGAAATTGCAGGGCGCCAAATTCAAAACAACAGAAACCCCATAATTAAAATTCCTCAAACATAACAAGTATTATCCACCATTTTAAAGACAGAGTTCTTGTAAATCCAACCACAGTGTCCGATTTCAAAAAGGCTTTACTGCGAAAGCACACCTTGCGATTATGTTAGGTCAGCACCTAGTCACAGAAAACCATACAGCCATTTTTCCAGCCAAAGAGAGGAGTCACAAAAAGCAGAAATAGCATTAAAATGAATCACTTACATTTGATGATCTTCATCTGGTGGCACCCCCAGGTCTCCATGTTAGACAATAAATGTTTGTTTTGTTCGATAAAGTTCATATTTATATCCAAAAACCTCCTGTTTTGTCCAGTAATCTGAATGCTTAAGGTGCGTGCACTCCAGAAGTCCAGAATATATATTTTTTTAAAGTACAATAAAAGTTAGAAAATACCAAATGATGTTTAAAATCAATCCTCCGGCTGTTTGTCATAAATAATCAATAATATTTCAACAGGACAAAAGCTTTGTCAATAGGAAAGGATAAACAAGAAAGGCGCATTCCCGATCAGGTGCATGGCTGATGAATGGAAATTTCCACTGGCCACTGATTGAAAGTGCTGTAACTCCCTAATTTTTCAGAGTAAAAGCCTGAAACAATGCCTAAAGACTGTCCACATGTAGAGGAAGCCACAGAGCTCGTGAACTGGTTCCTAAGTCTTTGTATGGTTGATAAGCTTTCAATGGAAAAACAGCCTTTCAAAATAATAGTACTTCCTGGTTGGATTTTCCTCAGGTTTTCGCCTGACATATCAGTTATGTTATACTCACATACAGTATTTTAACAGTTCTTGAAACGTTAAAGTGTTTTCTATCCAAATCGACTAATTATATGCATATCCTATCTTCTGGGCCTGAGTAGCAAGCAGTTTAATTTGGGCACGCTTTTCATCCAAAACCCTGAATGCTGCCCCCTACACCAGTGAAGTTAACTTGGGTCAAATGTTTTGGGTAGCCTTTCACAAGCTTCCCACAATAATTTGGGTGAATTTTGGCCCATTCCTCCTGACAGAGCAGGTGTAACTGAGTCAGGTTTGTAGGCCTCCTTGCTCGCACATGCTTTTTCAGTTCTGCCCACATATTTTCTATAGGATTGATGTCAAGGTTTTGTGATGGACACTCCATTACCCTGACTTTGTTGTCCTTAAGCCATTTTGCCACAACTATGTAAGTATGCTTGGGGTCATTGTCCATTTGGAATACCCATTTCTGACCAAGCTTTAACTTCCTGACTGATGTCTTGAGATATTGCTTCAATATTTCCACGTAATTTTCCTGCCTCATTATGCCATTGTGAAGTGCACTACACCCTCCTGCAGCAAAGCACCCCACAACATGATGCTGCCACCCCCGTGCAAACCATAGTCTGGCTTTTTTATGGCGGTTATGGCGGCTTCTTCCTTGCTGAGTGGCCTTTCAGGTTATGTCGATATAGGACTCGTTTTACTGTGGATATGGATACTTTTGTTCCTGTTTCCTCCAGCATCTTCACAGGGTCCTTTGCTGTTGTTCTGGGATTGATTTGCACTTTTCGCACCAAAGTATGTTCATCTCTAGGAGAGAGAACGCGTCTCCTTCCTGAGCGGTATGACGGCTACGTGGTCCCATGGTGTTTATAGTTGCATACTATTGTTTGTACAGATGAACGTGGTGCCTTCAGGTGTTTGGAAATTGCTCCCAAGGATGAACCAGACGTGTGGAGGTCTACAATTTTGGAGGTCTTGGCTGATTTCTTTTGATTTTCCCATGATGTCGTGCAAAGAGGCACTTGAAGGTAGGCCTTGAAATACATCCACAGGTACACCTCCAATTGACTCAAATGATGTCAATTAGCCTATCAGAAGCTTCTAAAGCCATGACATACTTTTCTGGAATTTTCCAAGCTGTTTAAAGGCAGAGTCCAATTTAGTGTATGTATTCTTCTGACCCACTAGAATTGTGATACAGTGAAATAATCTGTTTGTAAACAATTGTTAGAAACAATTACTGTGTCATGCACAAAGTAGATGTCCTAACCGACTTGCCAAAACTATAGTTTGTTAACAAGAAATTTGTGGAGTGGTTGAAAAATGAGTTTTTGTCTCCAACCTAAGTGTATTTAAACTTCCGATTTCAATTGTATGTACTGATATATATGTACATATATATATATATATGTATATGTATATATATTTTTTAAATATAAATTAGCAAAACATTCTAAAAACCTGTTTTTGCTTTGTCATTATTGGGTATTGTGTTTAGATTGATGAGAAAAAAAATTGAAGTATAATGCTGTAACTTAACAATACTTAGAAAAAGTCAAGGGTTCTGAATACTTTCCGAATGCACTGTATATATAAAGTGTGATTTTGGGAGTGAAAACTAGGAAACCTGGAAAAATCACAAAGGGAAAATTAAATTTACCAAAATATTCAACTGATTTTATAGGACTTTATAGGAGTGACTGTTCAAAATTGACATCAATAACGTCCTTTTTGAGATTGAATTGGATTTTTTCCCTCTAAACAATCAATGCAAATTTGATATTGTCAAGTTTAAATGTGATTATTTTTGCATGGAGGGTAGGTCATTATAGGCTGGATATAGGCTACTTGTTCAAAGCATCATTCGCATTCCCCGGCCAGTATTATTTTCATTCAGGCCAGTAGCTTTCAGTTGGCACTGGCCCGGTGTGTACCTGAATGTCAAACAAATGTACCTGAATGTCGAGCCCTGCAAGGGCATTCTGATTTAAAAGATGACTCATCATTATTAGCCTGGTTTTGTATGTTAATGCAGGCATATTATGGGACACAGCTCAGGTCATTATCAGTGCGCAGTGGCGAAAAATGTATGCTACCAAATCATGTGCTAGTGCACTCCTGAGAGCGAGCAAATAGTGGTTTTCCAGCCCCATGGCGTGTCGTACAGCCTCAAACACTTCCTGCTGGGTTTCTATTCCGCTACTGTCACTGTTGACATTGTAGCAAGTTTAGATGAATTGTCATCACCTAGCAAGCATGATCTGGACACCTCAGGCTTCTATCTGTCAGAATTGAATACTGTGGGGAATGATGGTCTAACGCCAGTGCCAGTGCAACACCATTTCTGTTTCTGTCATTGTGAAAATGGATGGTCAAATTGTCCCCAGTTTCTGTCAGTCTGTCACGTACTCCGGTTATAGAATTTGTGTCTCCCTCTGGGACTGTTGGACTATAGATGGAGGAAGTGACAGACAGGTTATTTTACCTCTGATTGGTAACACGATCTGATGGAGGGAACGGTATGCTCTGTTTTGGGAAACGACAGGTCACTGTATTGTCCAGCTCTTGTCCTGTCTGACCCTTGTCATACGATCCAATAAACGTACCCGTTTATTGGAACATGATAGACTTACAGCTCAATGATAGGACAGGACTTTTGGGGAATCTATGAACAAATTGAATGTGATGAATGTCACTTGCGTTGTCACTTTGAACCTAGAACACTCGGACCAGTTACGCTGTCAGTCTGACTAAAATCAACACTGCTTGTTTATTTGTTGTTGTTGGTCGTCTTGACTATGGCCTTATTGGACTGGATGTGTGAGATGTGTGAGAACTGCCGTGCCAAACGCCCGCCGCGTTGGAGACCCTACCAGCCAACCAGGCTGTGTGTGTGCGAGCTGCGAGGGAAGCTGTGAGTCGACATGTCTGCTTTTCGCCCCCCGAGGGACAAAACGGAAATGACAAGGCAATCGCCATTCTGTCAGCGTGGCTGTGGCAGCAGAGGCTGGCAAGGTTATTTATCACCAAGGTTAATGGGATAGCGTCTGGTAGCAAAGGTGGCGAATCGAGACAAACATGTGCCTGTTTTACTTAAGCAACAAAGAAAGAGACTTTGATCCGACAATGAAAGTAGTTGCTTCGATCAACAAACATTCTCATGCACATCAAGACTTAAGACGTAGGTCTAAATGCCATTTTGAAGTCTTTCTCTGTCTGATGATTTCTCCTCAGTACTGAACTATATAGGTGTGGTAGACTTTGAAGGCACATTTTCTGATAAATCCCTTGTGCTATAACATTCTCTCCTGCTTGTATGAGGAGGACACAACTATATTCACAGTTGGAGTAAATTACTACAAACCAGGATGCCATATTTAACTAGGCAAGTCAGTTAAGAACAAATTCTTATCTACAATGACGGCCTACCCCGGCCAAACCCTCCCCTAACCCGGCCAAACCCTCCCCTACCCCGGCCAAACCCTCCCCTAACCCGGACAACGCTGGGCCAATTGTGTGCCTCCCTATGGGAATCCCAATCACGGCCGGTTGTGATACAGCCTGGATTCAAACCAGGGTCTGTAGTGACGCCTCTAGCACTGAGATGCTGCGCCACTCGGGAGCTCCATAAGCCTGCAACCTATTTTAGCTGTAATTCCAGCGAGCCTAGTAAATGGCTGTGTTTGTGCTGTAGAAGCCAGCCAGGTAATTATTAGATTCCGGTCTCTTCTCTCTGTGAGAACACTGACTGGGTAATGCACTATTTACATGGATATGGCTCAGTGCTTCTGATGCTGTATGGTAATTATGGAGGTCATGGAGAAATGTGCAATACAATGTCCTGCTGCAGAGCATAGCCCTACTATATAGGGCCCTATAAAATCAGCAGATGGAATCCAGACATTAAAACGGAATTCAACAATATCCACAAATGTATGGAAATCAACTAAATGTATTGCACTTATTAAAAAATACATACATTTGCCCAAGATTATCATAAGACATGAACAAAATGAATCAGTGATTCATATTTTCCTTCAAGGTCCTGATGAGGCAACGGCACAGGAATGCCCCCGTTTGTGCCCGTTTGTCTACCACTTTGTGTCGGCATAAGCATCAGCGATGCTTCTAATGTAAGGACAACCATCTTCTGGTAGATGGAAAGCCTTTCCCCAAAACTTTCTCAATTAAATTTTAACTACAAAGTAGAGTATACCAGGCAGAATAATATCATGATTATTTGCAAATATCCAGTGGCCAGATTTGATCGTGCCCTAACTATAGCTGTGTGATCATGCTCATATAGCCTGCTGCTTTATGCTTAAACCACAGCTTAATAATAATGAGGTATATTTTTCACAAAGGCAAAGCTAAAGATGTAGCACAGCAGTCTTTTCTGAGTAAAATATGATCATTACTCCCTGCCTTATATTTTTCTCTGTGTGCGTGTGTGTCTGTCCGTGTCTGTGCGTGTGTATTGTATGCGTGCGTGCCTATTTACACAGTATATACAGTACCAGTCAAAAGTTTGGACAAAGGGTTTTCTTAATTTTTTACTATTTTCCTGCATTGTAGAATAACAGTGAAGACATCAAAACTATGAAATAACACATATGAAATCATGTAGTAATCAAAAAAGTGTTAAACAAATGAAAATATATTTTATATTTGAGATTCTTCAAAGTAGCCACCCTTTCCCTTGATGACAGCTTTGCACACTCTTGACATTATCTCAACCAGCTTCACTTGGAATGCTTTTCCCACATATGCTGAGCACTTGTTGACTGCTTTTCCTTCACTCTGCGGTCCAACTCATCCCAAACCATCTCAATTGGGTTGAGGTCGGGTGATTGCGGAGGCCAGGTCATCTGATGCAGCACTCCATCACTCTGCTTCTTGGTCAAATAGCACTTACACAGCCTGGAGGTGTGTGTTGGGTCATTGTCCTGTTAAAAACAAATGATAGTCCCACTAAGCACAAACCAGATGGGATGACTTATCGCTGTAGAATGCTGGGGTAGCCATGCTGGTTAAGTGTGCCTTGAATTCTAAATAAATCACAGACAGTGTCACAAGTAAAGCACTTCTTTTTTTCCCTTCTTTTTCTTTTTTTTACTTCCGGCGACGACAGATGGCCGCCTCGCTTTGCGTTCCGAGGAAACTATGCAGTATATTTTTTTATGTGTTATTTCTTACATTGTTACCCCAGGAAATCTTAGGTTTTATTACATACAGTCGGGAGGAAATATTGGGTATATGAGCAACGTCAACTCACCAACATTACGACCAGGAATAAGACTTTCCCAAAGCGGATCCTCTGTTTGGCCCACCACCCAGGACAATGGATCGGATCCCCTCTATTGATTAACGAGACGTGGTGTGATCATAACAACATACAGGAACTCAAGTCCTTTTGTTCACCTGACTTAGAATTCCTCACAATCAAATGCCGACCGCATTATCTACCAAAATAATTATCTTTGATCATAATCACAGTCGTGAATATTCCCCCCCAAGCAGACACATCGACGGCCCTGAAAGACCTTAATTTGACTCTATGTAAACTGGAAACCACATATCCTGAGGCTGCATTTATTGTAGCTGGGGATTGAACAAGGCTAATCTGAAAACAAGGCTCCCTAAATTCTATCAGCATATCGATTGCGCAACCTGGGCTGGCAAAACCCTAGATCATTGTTATTCTAACTTCCTCGATGCATATAAGGCCCTCCCCCGCCCTCCTTTCGGAAAAGCTGACCCTGACTCCATTTTGTTGCTCCCAGGCTATAGACAGAACTCTAAAAAGGAAGCACCCGTGCTCAGGTCTGTTCAACTCTGGTCCGACCAATTGGAATCCACGCTTCAAGATTGCTTCGATCACGTGGACTCTGATATGTTCCGCATACCGTCGAACAACAACATTGATGAATACGCTGATTCGGTGAGCGAGTTTATTAGCAAGTGCATCGGTGATGTTGTACACACAGTGTTTATTAATGGCTAAATTGCGCACACTTCCAACAACTAAACAAGTTCAAGTCGAGCAGTCATTTGAAGAGTAAGAACATTTTCAGCAAGACAACTCAAAGGCAAAATCCAATAACGCAAAGATAATGGAATTCATTGCTCATGACAATCAACCATGCTCTATCGTGGATGATGTTGGCTTTCGCCGACTGGTCGAGCCCCGGTACATACTATTTTTCAGATGTTGCCCTACCGGAGTTACACAGTATTGTTGAAACGTACATCCATGAGCTTTACTACTGACATTTGGATCAGCGATGTCAGACCCATGAGCATTATGAGTCTGACAGCTCAGTGGGTCGATGAGGATTTCGTACTGAGGAAAGCCATATTGCATGCTCAAGAATGTGCTGGTTCTCATTCTCTGCTGCCATTTCTATGGCATTTGAGAACATCATTGAAACATACACACTCCAAGCTCCATTCAAACTACTGACTAGAGAAATAAGCTCCACTGCGTCTGAAGCAGACATGATACCCTCTGTTATGGCATTGAAACGCCTGCTAAGCAAAACTGCAGACAGACCGTGGGGTTAAGTTGGAAGAGTACTCTACTAGAGACTGTGAACAAGCGATTCGGTGGCATTCTATCTGAGCCTCTTTACTGTGTCGCCACCATGCTCGATGCTAGGTACAAGGACCGCTACTTCGATGTAGACAAGAAACAGGGTGAAATGTTACATAGACAGCTGGACAAGATGGAAACGGACACAGTGATAGTGCCCACCTGAGGTTGAGAGGCCACAAACAGACAGAGCTGAAACTTCACTGCTTGACATGCATGATGAAGTCCTGTATTAGAATGAAACAAGTGAACAATGAAACAGCACAGCAAGGAAGTGAAATAAATAGGTTTTGATTATGTTTTGGGGACTGGTAATGGGGACATACATAAATGCCAACAAAATAGTGTTTTGGTCAGTGTGGTGTGGTGTGTGTATATAATCTTTATTTAACTAGGCAAGTCAGTTAAGGACAAATTCTTAATTACAATGACGGCATACCCCAGCCAAACCCAGACGATGCTGGGCCAATTGTGCGCTGCTCTATGGGACTCCCAATCACGGCCGGATGTGATGCAGCCTGGATTCAAACCAGGGACTGTAGTGATGCCTCTTGCACTGACATGCAGTGCCTTAGACCACTGTGTCCATGTGTCTGTGTGTATTAACTATTTAACTGTGCTTGAAAGGCCGCTAAAATGTTTAATATTGGTTATTGGTATCGGTATCGTTATGGGCCAAAAATGTAAAATTGGTACATCCCTAGTTGAGATGTGTCTGTTACTTGAACTCTGTGAAGCATTTATTTGGGCTGCAATCTGAGGTGCAGTTAACTCTAATGAACTTATCCTCTACAGCAGAGGTAACTCTGGGGCTTCCTTTCCTGTGGGTGTCCTCATGAGAGCCAGTTTCATAATAGCGCTTGATGTTTTTTGCGACTGCACTTCGAGTTGTTGAAATTTTCCGTATTGACTGATCTTAAAGTAATGATGGACTGTCGTTTCTCTTTGCTTATTTGAGCTGTTCTTGCCATAAAATGGACTTGGTCTTTTGCCAAATAGGGCTATCTTCTGTATACCACCCCTACCTTGTCACAACACAACTAATTGGCTCAAACGCATTAAGAAGGAAATAAATTCCACAAATTAACTTTTAACAAGGCACACCTGTTAATTGAAATGCATTCCAAGTGACTACCTCATGAAGCTGTTTTTTTTTATTTTACTAGGCAAGTCAGTTAAGAACAAATTCTTATTTTCAATGACAGCCTAGGAACAGTGGGTTAACTGCCTGTTCAGGGGCAGAACGACAGATTTGTACCTTGTCAGCTTGGGGGTTTGAACTTGCAACCTTGCGGTTACTAGTCCAACTCTCTAACCACTAGGCTACCCTGCCACCTGGTTGAGAGAATGTCAAGAGTGTGTAAAGCTGTCATCAAGGCAAAGGGTGGCTTCTTCAAAGAATCTCAAATATATCACATATTTTGATTCGTTTAACACTTTTTGGATTACTACATGATTCCATATGTGTTATTTCATAATTTTTACGTCTTTACTATTATTATATAATGTAAAAAATTGCAGAAATAAAGAAAAACCCTTGAATAAGAAGGTTTGTTTAAACTTTTGACTGGTACTGAATGTGTGTCTGTGCAAGTGTGCATGCCTGTGTGTGCATGTGTGTGTACACCCATGCATCAGTGTGTAATTGGCCATGCTTTGACGGTAGATATCATGACACCCAGTGAGGACCTGTACCACAGCCCAGTAGCTCTCCTCATCCAATCGCCAGCTCAAGCTGAATTATCCACACCATTTACCTCATAGTCTGGTTCACCGCTACTGTGTCTCTGCGCCCCAAGTGGCACACTACTCCCTATATAGGTCACTAAATAGGGAATAGGGTGCCATTTGGGATGCCGATTGTGTCAAACGGGTAGGTGATGGGACCAGCTGCAATAGGGCCCATCATCGTTGGCTACAGGTATGAGACAGGCTCACTGCATGGTACAGTGCATTCTACATGAAATATGCTGTGTGACTGTCCCTGTCTACCATTTAGTGTTTAGTGTGGTGCATTGCCACTGTGTCAGGCAGGGACAGAGGAGAGGTATAAGTTGCCCAGGGTGGTGATGCAGAGGTGGGGGGCAGTGGCAGCAAGGGTTGGGGGATAGTAGCAGGGAGTTGTGTCATCATGGTCTATGGGGATGCTGCACGATCTCCTTTCTACATGAAATGTGAGAGTACATGGTCCCTTATTCCACGTAACTTTTTGCTCATATTACTTTCTACCTTCCTAAAATACCTCATATTCTGTGACAACTGATGCATCCTCTCCTTCAGTGTCGAATCGAAGCATGTAACTGTGTTGACAGTCGTTGATCGACAAGTCATTTTGCAGCTCAGGCAACATCAGTAGCTAGTCAAACTGCGCACTGTGCGCTTCTTCTCATGTGCGGATAAAATAATTACGGTACGTGGCAGTTCTAGCTTGTATGGCTCCCTGGGCAACCCCCCCCCCCCCCTCCCCCCCTTAAAAAGCACCATTCAACATTTGGAACATCACAAATAAATAAACATTTAAAACTATATACATATACACATATATGTACACAAAAATAAGACTCAAAAAGAGGTAAAGTCAAACAGAACAAATTGTAGTATATAAATACAAATAAAGAAGAGAACCTGATTATTACACTATTACCCCATTGCTAACAAAAAACACATACATACAACTAAATTGCACAAATCCAAATACACAAATGGAATAACACACTTATAAAGAAGAGAACCTGATTATTACACTATTGCACTTCAAACAAGAAAAGACAAACTAAACTGCCATCTAAACCCTGACCTTTCTTGCCTTCCTTGATGCAAAGTCATCAATTACATCATAAGAAATCTGCCCAGCAATTGCATGGTTAATACTGATGACAGCAAGGCCACTAAGGCGTTCCTGTGACATGGTGGACCTCAGGTAGGATTTGATGAGCTTCAGCTTTGAAAAGCTCCTCTCAGTTACTGTCACTGGAAGAGTAAGACAGATTCTGAGAGCGGTCCACAAATGTGGATACATTTTGACTGGTTTTATATTATACTTAACGATTTCGCACAAACCAGAAAAAAATGCAACAATATGTCTGTGAAACTATGTAATCACAGTATTATGAATGATTTGTGGTTTATTTGGTAGAATTTCGTAGTGTGACCGATTTGACTAATTGCATTAGTACTGTACAAAGTTAGAGGTGCGCTATTTGATAGATTCCCCCGCTCCCCATCTCGTACATCTGAGTGGGAGACCTTCCCAGGCAGTAGCCTGCCTAGCTCACAAACTAGAATCAGGGAACCCAGTCCGACAAGGTTAATTGTCCCACAGTCCCACACGGTTATATAATATCATTGACGTGACGTGCAATTGAGCGATAGAAAACTGATCTTGCAAATGTCACCATTGCTCCAATTTTTGGCGCGGGCTCCCGGTAAGATGCTGCCCTGGGCGGCTGCCCATGTCGTCTATACCTAAATCCGCTACGACGGACGGACGGACCGGACGGACGGACGGACGGACTGACAGATCCAGCTCAGAGAGGCCCAGCTAATGAGCTCCATCAGTAGCAGATTTGATTTTAGAATGGAAAATGATTGTGTTTCATGCAACCAATGATAGTGCATCGGATCGCATTGAACCACATCGATTCGTTACTCTAATCAAACCGATTTGCATCAAATCCTTTTAAACTAAAATGTGTTATGCCTGTATCATATCGGAACCCATGTATCTAGATGGATCGTCTTGAAAGATGCAGATCCCTACCAATTACTGTATCAGTCAAGTTAATTAGCATGGACTGTCAAGACTGTTTAAATCATTTACACATTTCTGTTTTTCTGAGGACAACCACCCACACGGTGTCAATGACAGCTGTGGCAAGGGGTGGTGGTGGCCAAGGAAAGAATGTTGTGATGTGTTGCTTGGTGATGGAAGGACCAATAAAACCCCAACATAATGGAGTAATATAACATGAGCCAATCATTAAGTTAAGTCTTCCTATCCGTCAATTGGCCAAGGGTTACAGGCTTGTGGCAAGGTACAGCAATACATTTTGAGTATGTAAGACACTGACTGTGTTGGCTGTACCGTTGCAGAGAAAAGTGCTTATCTAAGCTGGCCAAGCTACTGTAAAGTGACGTAACTGAGGCATTCAGAAGAGAAGTAAGGCCTCTGGCTTTTGCTGACTGTGCGAGAAGTTGTTGAAAAAGCCTATTGTTTTTAATAATTGGACGATCTGTATGATATGTGGTCTGAGACCCCATGAGGAGCACACGGTACCATTCGTCCTCCTCTAGCATGAAGAAGAGAAGAAAGGCCGATGAGCATTTTTTGTCTATCACACCTACTTCTTGACATGGTAGGCTGGTGAAAAGACCTTAATTTGTTATGTAGACTGCAGAGACTGAATCATTGACAAATCCGTGCTATTTAACAGTGATGGGGGGAGGGGGAAATCGATAGGTACATATTGCAATATTATTTTGAGGAGATATTGTATCATATAGTTTTGTCAATATTGCAATATTATTTTTTCGCTAGTTGGTTGTACCTGCACCACACAATAGGGAGCCAATTTGTTTTCAGCACTTCTATTTCCATGACTGATCAAAACTCGTTTTATCATGGCTCTCTTGTCCCTCTGCAGCAGACATACAGTTGAAGTCAGAAGTTTACATGCACTTAGTTTTGAGTCATTAAAACTAGTTTTTCAACCACTCCACACATTTCTTGTTAACAAACTAAAGTTTTGGCAAGTCGGTTAGGACATCTACTTGGTGGATGACACAAGTAATATTTCAAACAATGATTTACAGACAGATGATTTCACTTATAATTCACTGTATCACAAATCCAGCGGGTCAGAAGTTTACATACACTAAGTTCACTGTGTCTTTAAACAGATTGGAAAATTCCAGAAAATAATGTCATGGCTTTGGAAGCTTCTGATAGGCTAATTGACATAATTTGAATCAATTGGAGGTGTACCTGTGGATGTATTTCAAGGCCTACCTTCAAACTAAGTGCCTCTTTGCTTGACATCATGGGAAAATCAAAATAAATCCAGGTGGGACTGGTGCACTTCACAAAATAAATGGCATCATGAGGCAGGAAAAAAATGTGGATATATTGAAGCAACATCTCAAGACACCAGTCAGGAAGTTAAAGCTTGGTCGCATATGGGTCTTCCAAATGGACAATGACCCCAAGCATACTTCCAAAGTTGTGAAAAAATGGCTTAAAGACAATAAGGTCAAGTTATTGGAGTGGCCATCAGAAAGCCCTGACCTCAATCCAATAGAACATTTGTGGGCTGAACTGAAAAAGTGTGTGTGGGCAAGGAGGCCTACAAACCTTTCTCAGTTACACCAGCTCTGTCAGGAAGCTTGTCGAAGGCTACCCAAAACATTTGACCCAAGTTAAGCAATTTAAAGGCAATGCTACCAAATCCTAATTGAGGGTATGTAAACTTCTGACCCACTGGGAATGTAATGAAAGCAATAAAAGCTGAAATATATTCTTCTCTCTACTATTATTCTGACATTTCACATTCTTAAAATAAAGTGGTGATCCTAACTGACCTAAGACAGGGAATTTTTACTAGGATTAAATGTTAGAGTTTAAATGTATTTGGCTAAGGTGTATGTAAACTTCCGACTTCAACTGTAGGTGAGCAATATGTTTGGAACTTCGAGTCGCAATTAAATGACAGTAACAAATTACAACCTAAGTATCGTGATAATATTGTATTGTGAGGTCACTGACAATTTCCAGCCCTAATATTTAACCGTTTGGCAGTTAACTGTAGGTCTTCATTGTTAATGAAATCAAGTATCTGTGTGAAATAAGATCACTAATATTCACATATGAAAGACTCTTAACAGGACACATTGTAAATAAATGATTGGCATCATGAGAGTGCAGAGAAATTGGTTTAGTTTTTGGGAGTGGTCTAGCTGCATTTGTATACCAATACCTATTGTGCTGAACACAGAGAGAGTAAAGGGAGAGTGACAATTCTTTGGTTTCCTTTGGTTCTCTATTGCCCTCCAAATGGTTGGATCTGCCAAGTCATGTGATCCTGTCACACTGAGTTACCCAATCAATCTCACAGGACTGTTGAGGAATCCTCTATGGAAGAACTCAAACTGTCATCATAAATCTCTGAATGTATTCTATTCATTATTATCTCTAGCCCTCCGATGAAGGCAGGCTGAGGCTCAAGTAGGCCAATCATGCAATCAGACTCAAGAGACACCACAAGACTGTAATCACAGTTTCAGTAGAAATGCTATTGCTGATGTGAGGAAATTATGCCACAACCCCAATGTTTGACAATGTAGGGAACAAGCAACACACTCTCTATTCGTGTTGAAAGATTAGAATCAAGGAGTTCCTGGCTGTTTAAACTTTACATGTATCAAAAAGTTCACACTGTTGAGGAACTGTGACATGACCAATAAGAAGAGGCAGGTCTGCTATCTGGGCAAAAACTTGAGAAAATGTTTTCGTCATTTAATTTCTTGTCTGACTGCCTCTGACAGCCTTCTTCTCCCCAAACTCTGTCACCCTTTCAACCTTTTCTCTTTCCCTTGAATAATTTAGAAAGTTTCACACAAAAGCCAATCCCTAGTTCCTCATTTTCTCTCTCATTGACTTTTGACTTGACACTTCTCTGCCATTCCAGAACCACCTCACAGTTCTTCGGCGTTGACGTAAATCTTAATCCAAGGCCCGAGTCAGATTGAAGTCCTTGGCGCCTCAAAATGACGTTAATTAGTATGAAACAGCTCTTTTGTTAAAACGTCTATATCCTGTTTCGCTGTCTATCAGGAGATGCAGAGGTTGAAACTGCTCCAAGATGGAGATGCAATTTCAATATGTAACAGACTCTCTCCATCTCCGTGGCTCCTGCTAAGTGACTAGTTGCCATGGGAAAGACAGAATAACCCAATTTGAAGCCGAGAAGACCAAGCACTGTGATTAATGACACAGGTTCAACTATAGAGTGAGAGAGATTTTATGACAAAAACTAGATCCATATGATACTTTGGTGTGAACTTAGCATCAGCACTTGTAGAATTCCATGAAGTGCAGTATGCTGGTGGACTCCTGTGGTGCTGATGTCACTGGACTGTCTTTGTAGAGAAGAGCCATGTCGCTGCTAAAGCCCCCTCCCTTTTCCCTCACACCTTCCGTCATCCAGATCCTGTGAGACATCAAGCCAACCTGCAATAAACTAATTCAAGCCAAGTCAACCGGTCGGCTCAAAGGGTCATATAGTGCAGTATAATTTGTTTTTCTTCTTCTTAAAGGAACTCAGTCCGGTTTTAAACTTAGTCTTGAAAGTTGTAATAGTAGAACGCAGAAGGTTCAACTTTGAAATTGGGCAGTGCATCATCAGTTCCTCTTGTCATGTTAGTCATTGCATACCAACTTGTCTGAAATGTCCAGATCAACTAGCCCATGTCCACTACTGTTTTTATATGAAGGTTTAGCCCATAGACATTGTTGTACATTTTGTGTCACTCAAATATCACATGAATACACATTAGACATGGCAAAATGTGTAGAATTGCAATAAAATTGGCTATATAACTGCAACATTTTCATTGCACCCCATGACAAAATGTGTAGAATTGCAGGTAATAAGCTTTAACCTGCAAAATTCTCTCCACCATCAAGAGGGGTGTGAACATTTTGTGTCATGAACAGTGCTTGTGCCCATAGAAATAGACGTGGCACGTGTGCTCATGCAGGGGGAGGGGCATCAGGATGTTCCCCAATGCTGGAATGGGAACCCCTTATACAGTGAATGATGGACTGTAGGCTAGTTTAGGGTAGCACTGCTACTATGAGACATAATCTTCGCATTTGGCTTCCTCATTGCGTTCTGATAGAAGCCCCATAGTGGCAGTACTACCCTGAACTAGTCTACAGTCCGTCTTTCACTATATGATCTTTTGAGGCTGATGCTTCAGTTGGCGTGACTGGGTTTATTGCAGCTTGGTTAGAAGTTGCACACCCAAGCCCTCTTTACTATATTCTTTCTTCCCAAAGTGTAAATTGTCCTTCCCTCCAATCACTGGCAGGCAGAGGCAGGGCCAGACACCAGGATTATAGTCAGCCTGATGGATGACATTGAGAAGGATTAATCGACTTCTCCGGAACCCTCAGTTATCTGATTCCAGCTCCGTTCCTCCCTTTCGCTGTTCCTTTGAAAGACCCACATTATATCAGCGCTGGTAAATGGAATGTAATCTATTTCTGAATGGGAAATTAACACAAGATTAGACCCTGTTGCTAGTTGTGCTTGGACAAAATGGGCACGTGCGAAATTTGTATTTGAGTGGTTACAGCGTTGGGTTTATTATACGTATATATGTTTTTTGTATTGGCACTAACCAGCAGTTAATGTTTATCTCCTGCTGGATGAACGGGATGTTGGGTAAACATGGTACCGTATCAGAAGGGAATAGAGAAAGTCCCTACATGATACTGGAATAGAGACAGAGTTCTAACATGGAACTGGAATAGGTCGTTGTCAGTTATCAATAAAAGCGTTCGACTTGCCTGCTGGGGGGCAAGAAGACCCGCAACTGTGCTAAATCCTAGACAACTGTGCTAAATCCCTAGACAACTGTGTGCTGTTTTCAAGGGATTGCTAAATAAATGTTCAGAACTACACATTTCCGATTTATTCCACGCAAAGCAATTGTACCCATTTAGCTCCATCATCAGAGTTATGGGCCTACAGCTTTTCATGATCAGTAAACGTCAACTGATCATGTAATTTCAGATACGTGAGGCTAGCTAGCTAGATCTTACTCACGTTGGCTACAGAGAACGTGATTACAAAGTCGTCCGGAACAGCTGATGCTCTCATGCATGCCTCAGTGTTGCTTGCCTCAAAGCGAGCATAGAAGTGATTTAGCTCGTGTCAATGGGCATCTCACAGCTGTGCTTCCCTTTGTAGTCTGTACTAGTTTGCAGGACCTGCCACATCCGACGAGCGTTGGAGCCGGTGTAGTACGATTCAATCTTTGTCCTGTATTGGTGCTTTGCCTGTTTGATGGTTCATCTGAGGGCATAGCGAGATTTCTTATACGCGTCCAGGTTAGAGTCCCACTCTTTGAAGGTGGCAGCTCTGCCCTTCAGTTCAGTGCAGATGTTGCCTGTAATCCATGGTTTCTGGTTGGGGTATGTATGTACAGTCACTGTGGGGACGACGTCATCAATGCACTTATTTATGAAGCCAGTGACTAATTTGGTGTACTCCTCAATGCCATCGGAGGAATCCCGGAACATTTTCCAGTCTGTGCTAGCAAAACAGTCCTGTAGCTTAGCATCTGCGTTATCTGACCACTTCTTTATGGACCGAGTCACTGGTGCTTCCTGCTTTAGTTTTTGCTTTTAAGCAGGAATCAGGAAGATGGAATTATGGTCAGATTTGCCAAATGGGGGGCGAGGGAGAGCTTTGTATGCGTCTCTGTGTGTGGTGTAAAGGTGGTATTGAGTTATTTTCCCCTTTGGTTGCACATTTAACATGCTGATAGAAATGAGGTTAGACTGATTTGAGTTTTTCTGTATTAAAGTCCCCGGCCACTAGGAGTGTCGCCTCTGAGTGGGCATTTTTTGCTTATTTTCTTATACAGCTGACTGAGTGCGGTCTTAGTTCCAACATCTGTCTGTGGTGGTAAATAAACAGCCATGAAAAAAATAGATGAAAACTCTCTTGGGGAATAGTGTGATCTACAGCTTATCATTTTATATTCTTATCATATTATTCTTGTAGGTTCATGCTCTACAACATCCGCAGAGTACGACCCTGCCTCACACAGGAAGCAGCGCAGGTCCTAATCCAGGCACTTGTCATCTCCCGTCTGGATTACTGCAACTCACTGTTGGCTGGGCTCCCTGCCTGTGCCATTAAACCCCTACAACTCATCCAGAACGCCGCAGCCCGTCTGGTGTTCAACCTTCCCAAGTTCTCTCACGTCACCCCGCTCCTCCGCTCTCTCCACTGGCTTCCAGTTGAAGCTCGCATCCGCTACAAGACCATGGTGCTTGCCTACGGAGCTGTGAGGGGAACGGCACCTCAGTACCTCCAGGCTCTGATCAGGCCCTACACCCAAACAAGGGCACTGCGTTCATCCACCTCTGGCCTGCTCGCCTCCCTACCACTGAGGAAGTACAGTTCCCGCTCAGCCCAGTCAAAACTGTTCGCTGCTCTGGCCCCCCAATGGTGGAACAAACTCCCTCACGACGCCAGGACAGCGGAGTCAATCACCACCTTCCGGAGACACCTGAAACCCCACCTCTTTAAGGAATACCTAGGATAGGATAAAGTAATCCCTCTCACCCCCCCCCCTGAAAAGATTTAGATGCACTACTGTTCCACTGGAGGTCATAAGGTGAATGCACCAATTTGTAAGTCGCTCTGGATAAGAGCGTCTGCTAAATGACTTAAATGTAAATGTAAATTCCCCTCCACCCCCACATGGGCTGAGACCAAAGTAAATCTTATCTGTATACCCATCTGTCTAGTACATCATAAAGCAGGTCTTGTCTGCTACGTTAGGTAAAGGACTGCAGACTCATCAACACGGCACATGAATCAGAGCAAATAACTAGTCTTGACTTCCTCCACCCACTGCAAGTCAAGAGTGTGGCCATCAGTTCCGCCGCATATGCAGCCAGATGATCTGTAATATGTTTCCTGACTTCCATCCCACATTCCTGCACTACAAATGCTGGCCAAGTACGTCCTGTCCTTGGATATTTTGAACCATCTTTGGAAACGGCCACAAAATCCTAATACACAGTATCCAGACGTCTCTTAAACAAATCAGATGGATCAGCACCTTCCCTGTCTTTCTGTAGTCTCTCCAGCACTTCTAAATCAACTACTGGAGGCGGGAGTAGCCATGGTGGATTTACAGGAATAGCTACCGACTAAACTCCCTTCCATACATTCCCATCTCCTTCTCCTGGGTATTACCCACCCACCCAAAGCTCGTGTTCCGTCCTGGCAAGTTTTTCCAGCATAAAATAATTTTCGCAGGATGAGACACCCCATGTCCCTGTAAGTGCACCCAATAATTCATTGCCTGCTGCTTCTCCTAATCTGCAATGTCATCCCCCATCTCCACCTGTAGTGCAGCCACAGGGAATGTCGGAAACGCCCCACTACATATGCTGAGACCTTGCACCTGTATGACATCTAGCCGTTCCAATGAGGTCCAGGCTGGCGAACCATGCGCTATACTTCTACAGTCTATTGCAGATGGGATTAATGCAACATTACATTGTCCTGTATGAGGAACACCCAGCCCCCCACTCCTTCCCCGTTAGACAGCACATCACATTTAGCACCTTCTTGCACTTTCCCACCACTCTCAATGTGTTCTGCCCAGGTCAGTCTAGTGTCAAAGCATACCCCAAGGATCCTGAAGCCCCCCACCCTCTCTAAGTTTCTCCCATATACCGTGCTGTTGGAAAGTATTCAGACCCTTTGACTTTTTCACATTTCGTTAGGTTACAGACTTATTCTAAAATTGATTCAATTGTATTTTTACATTTGTTTTGCTAATTCATTAAAAAATAAAAAAAATAAAACATTTACATAAGTATTCAGACCCTTTACTCAGTACTTTGTTGAAGAACCTTTGGCAGCGATTACAGCCTCGAGTCTTCTAGGGTATGAATCTACAAGCATTCTTCTCTGCAACTCCTCTCATGCTCTGTCGGGTTGGATGGGGAGCGTTGCTGCACATCTATTTTCAGATCTCTCCAGAGATGTTCAATCTGGTTCAAGTACGAACTCTGTCTGAGCCACTCAAGGACATTCAGTGGCAAGTCCCGAAGCCCCTCCTGCATTGTCTTAGCTGTGTGCTTAGGGTCGTTGTTCTGTTAGAAGGTGAACATTCGCCCCCAGTCTGAGGTCCTGAGCACTCTAGAGCAGGTTTTCATTGCCTTGATCCTGACTAGTCTCCCTGTCCCTGCCGCTGAAAAACATCCCCACAGCATGATGCTGCCACCACAATGCTTCACCATAGGGATGGTGCCATGTTTCCTCCAGACGTGACGGTTGGCATTCAGGCGAAAGAGTTTAATCTTGGTTCTCTTCTCATGGTCTGAGAGTCTTTAGGTGCCTTTTGGCAAACTCATAGCGGGCTGTCATTTGCTTTTTACTGAGGATTGGCTTCCGTCTGGCCACTCTACCATAAAGGCATGGTTGGTGGAGTGCTATAGAGATGTTTGTCCTTCTGGAAGGTTGTCCCATCTCCGCAGAGGAACTCTAGAACTCTGTTGGTGTGACCACAGGCTTCTTGGTCACCTCCCTGACCAAGGCCCTTCTCCCCCGAATGCTCAGTTTTGCCGGGCGGCAGCTCTAGGAAGAGTCTTGTTGGTTCCAAACTTCTTCCAGTGAAGAATGATGGAGGCCACTATGTTCTTGAGGATCTACAATGCGGCAGACATTTCCCAGATCTGTGCCTCGACACAATCCTGTCTCGGAGCTCTACGGACAATTCCTTCAACCTCGTTGCTTGGTGTTTGCTCTGACATGCACTGTCAACTGTAGGACCTTATATAAACAGGTGTGTGCCTTTCCAAACCATGTCCAATCAATTGAATTGACCACAGGTGGACTCCAATCAAGTTGTAGAAACATCTCAAGGATGCTCAATGGAAGCAGGATGCACCTGAGCTCAATTTCAAGTCTCATAGCAAAGGGTCTGGATACTTATGTAAATAAGGTATTTCAGTTTTGTTTTTAATACATTTTCTAAAATGTTTAAACTTTTTTTCACTTTGTCATTATGGGGTGTTGTGTGTAGATTGCTGAGAAAATTGTTTCATTTGATCATTTTTAGAATAAGGCTGTAACGTAAGAAAATGTGGAAATGTCAAGGGGTCTGAATTATTTCCGAATGCACTGTAACCTGAAGCGTACCTCATCTCCCAACTTCCTCCTGGTAAAGAACTGTCTGTGTTTTCTCTACAGAGAACCTGAATCTCCACATTAATGCCCATCTCATCAATTGCTTCCTGTACCTTCCTGACAATGTATGGCACATTTCCTCCCCTCTTCCAAAAGACCCCATCATCTGCAAATAACGACTTTATCCGGTTGTACCTGAGAGTAAACATCATTGATCATGATTGAGAACAACAGAGGACTAATCACGCTCCCCTGCGGTGTACCGTTATCCAACATGTATCTGCCTGATAGAGACTTCCCCACGCTCACCTGGATAGACCTTCCAAACAGAAATCATTTTTCCAGTTGTATATTCTTCTTCCTCCCCCCATAATATCAAGCTTGATTAACAACCCCTCCTTCCACATCATATCATATACGCCTTCCCCACCTAAAAAAGGCCAGCTACAATCATCTCCTTGTTCAACTGAGCCTTCCTGACCTCTGCTTCTAAGCAGAGCACTGGGTCCATAGTCCCCCTCCCCTTCCTGAACCCACTCTGATGTGGCGATACTAGCCCCTTGATTTCAGGAAGTAAGTTAGCCTCTCCGCAATTATATGTTCTATAATCTTACATACATGTAATGTTAAAGCTATTGGCCGAGAGCTTGTTGGCGTCATTGGGTCCTTCCCTGGTTTCCTGATTGCTACCACTACTGCCTCCTTCCAGCTTCATGGTAATTTCTCCTCCTCCCACACTCTGTTGTTCAATACCTTATCCAGTGCCTCATCACTAAGATGGGCCAACATAACGTAGCACACCTCATCTTTTCCAGGTGAAGTTAACCCAGCCTTACCTATTGTCCTTTTCATCTTTGCCCTGGTAAATGGTGCATTCAACGGATCATTTACATCCCTCCTATCCAGCACTCTAGGGTGCTCCTCTCTCATTCTCTCTCTCCCCTTCTGCCCCTCTGACAAATTTGCCAAGCTATGCACTTAGACAAACACTTTGGCCATCATCTCTGCCTTCTCCTCATCTGTTACTGCCACATCCTACGCACTCGTCAACACTGGATAATCCAACTCCCTTTTGACCCCACTCAACCTCTTAATCATCCCCCACACTTCTCCCACAGGTGTCGCCCTTCCAATGGTGTCACAGAACCAACGCCACCAGGTCCTGCGCCTGCTAATTCTGAATCAGATGTTGGAAGTTTTCAGTACTCTAAATGCCCTGTTCCTTTTCAGTTCTCTAAATGCCCTGTTCCTTTTCAGTTCTCTAAATGCACTGTTCCTTTTTAGTACTCTAAATACCCTGTTCCTTTTCACTACTCTAAATGCCCGGTTCCTTTTCAGTACTCTAAATGCCCGGTTCCTTTTCAGTACTCTAAATACCCTGTTCCTTTTCAGTACTCTAAATGCCCTGTTCCTTTTCAGTACTCTAAATGCCCGGTTCCTTTTCAGTACTCTAAATGCCCTGTTCCTTTTCAGTACTCTAAATGCCCGGTTCCTTTTCAGTACTCTAAATGCCCGGTTCCTTTTCAGTACTCTAAATGCCCGGTTCCTTTTCAGTACTCTAAATGCCCGGTTCCTTTTCAGTACTCTAAATGCCCTGTTCCTTTTCAGTACTCTAAATGCCGGTTCATTTTCAGTACTCTAAATGCCCTGTTCCTTTTCAGTACTCTAAATGCCCAGTTCCTTTTCAGTACTCTAAATGCCCGGTTCCTTTTCAGTACTCTAAATGCCCGGTTCCTTTTCAGTACTCTAAATGCCCGGTTCCTTTTCAGTACTCTAAATGCCCGGTTCCTTTTCAGTACTCTAAATGCCCGGTTCCTTTTCAGTACTCTAAATGCCCTGTTCCTTTTCAGTACTCTAAATGCCCGGTTCCTTTTCAGTACTCTAAATGCCCGGTTCCTTTTCAGTACTCTAAATGCCCGGTTCCTTTTCAGTACTCTAAATGCCCGGTTCCTTTTCAGTACTCTAAATGCCCTATCCCTACTCCTCACCACTGCCCCACACTCCTCTTTTCATCATGGGACTGCTTTCCTCCTCCTATGTAAACTCTTAGGTATAGCCTCAGTAGCTGCCCCCACTAAAGCTGTTCTCACCCAGTTATTCAGATTATCCACATCCCCTCTCATATATACTCCTCCCATACCTCCCACTCACAGATTTCTGCCATCACACTAGATACCAGATTGAGGTCCAAAGCCAACTCTTTCCATGTGGCTACATCAATCCTGATTTTCCATCACTTGGCCATTTCCATCCATCCATTATTAAAATCACTACACCACAGTACCTTACTTCTATCCTGGCCCTCCACCCTCTCCAGCACTTCCAGGTCCAATATCTGACAAGGATTATAGTAGTTCACTACCTCTAGCAGCCCTCCTCTCAACCACACCTCCACCATCACATATTCCTATTCAATACCTTTACCTAGTATCCTGTAAGGAAGTCCTTGCTTTATGAAGGTGCCCCCCACCCCCCTACAACTCTGTCCCTACGAACTCCACAGTCGGTTTGAGCCATGTTTCCTGCACACAAATCACAACAGGCTTATGTGGCATATGCACAATGAACTGTTTGAACTCCTGCCCATTAGCCAACAGGCTTTGAGCATTCCATTGTAGTACTACCACCATAACTACAATCCAGTAATACATGACTCCAGCCTCGGCTGATTGAGATAAACTCAAACCTTTTCCCATGTCAATAGTGTCATACTCAGATGTCTCCCAGCCGCTTTCACGAATCCTTCACAGAATCCTTTCTGTTTTCGACTCAACTTTAGCAGTGCTATTGATAGCACATGCTATGAACGTCACCAGCTTTCTCTTATCTATGTATACCATATCGCTGCCTACCTGCCACCTAATCCCCAGTCTAGATGCTCCTACCCTCACTTGACACCCTTCTCTCCACACTCACTTGTTGCACCTCCACTGCCTGCTTCATTGCCTCACACCCACCACATGCCACACTATTAGCACGCCCAGAGCTGCAACACTTTAGTTGTACACCATCCCCACATTTCCCATACTCATGCTCCCCTCCACACCTGGCATACCTCTTTTTCTCTTTACAGGCTTTTCCCACACGCCCAAACCTCTGGCAGTTATAACATCTTAAAGGCTTCGGTACATAAGCCCTCAACAAAAACTCATATCCTATGGTTACTTTATTTGGCAGTACCCTGTCCTTGAAGGGTAACAGAATAGATGGGCTATCTACCCTAACTCCACCCCTTGTTGCTTGCAATCTTTGAACATTCACTAGAACGCCTCCTCTCAATTTGTTGCTTACGTCTTTAGTGCTAACACTCACAGGCACTCCTGTTGCCACCCCTTTCATGCACTGCTTGATCATTCCAGCTGCTCGACACCACCTTACATTTCCCTATTTACTTCACTTTGAGAGCTTTTCCCCTCTGCTCCATGTCCTTACAGTACACCAACAAGCTCCGATCTCTTAACACTTTACTTCCCCAATCAACTCTTTTATCACAGCCTTCAACCTTATCGGACTCATCGCCCCCAACTCCCCTTCCTCCCATCAAACATCAGAATCACTTTATGCTCACCTCTATGCTCCCCTCGAGACTTATCTTGCCCTTCCTTTGCACTCTCTACCTCCGAACTGCTGCTGGCATTGGAAACTGTTGCTTTCCTCAAACTTCCTTTTCTTCTTCATTTCTGCCTCCGTAGACCTCGCTCCCCTTCAAATCCCTACTCCCTTTCTCTCCCGCTTTCTTTTTCTTTTTCCTACTCCCCCTTTATTTGTTCCGCTATGTTCCATACTTGCATCACTTTCTTCTCCACCACTATCTCCTACCATCTCCGACCCAATCACAGCACAGCCGTGCCGAACCGCCGCCACACAGAGTAAGGTTTGTTTATCGAAGATTGATACCGGAGCTCCGATCAACCCACGTTACGTCTTTCTCTCTCGTGTCCCTGTTCTCCCCAAAATAACTTTTAAAAAAAACAAAAAAAACAATGATCAGCTCGCCAGTTAAGCGGAGGATTGAGACTGCCTCGATACACAAGTCCTTTTCCCTTTTTTTTTAAATGTCAAGTTTTTTGCTGTGAGCCAATGGTGTAACCTACTATAGGTAAGCACAGGTTGTTTTCCCCATAGGCAGGCAGGCCTGAGATGTTCTATCTATTACCGACTGGGACTATTGGAGGTTTGTCAATCTGGGTTTGTTTTTAAGCTCTTTCCAGGACATGGTGAAAGAACGTACTTTAAGTGATATATTTTTGTATTTTTAAGAAAAAAATGCGTCAAAAGATATTTCAGCTATTTGAGGAACAGTGAGCAAACATAAATGTGAGGTACAGTGAGTAATATTTGAGGCATTGTACTTCCTTCCAGCCAGTTCTACCAAAGACGAGTGTTTGACAAACAGACATGCAGGGAAGCGAGTGAGTCACCCTCAACTGTAACACACACACACAGCCTTGAGGCTGTTCTTCCCTTTGAGGCATAAACCAGAGAATAACACAACAACTCTCAACAAACTGTGGTTTCATCGTGACATTGCTAGCTACCGTCTTTCTTGTGAGAGAAGAATACATGTCGATTCAGCCAACGGCATTGTACTGTTTAACAGGATTTTCACATTCAGAAGCGCCTCGTTGCCTCTTTTTCCCCTCTTCGGGTTCATTTAACATGTCCCTCCCCCTTTAACCAACGTAATGGAGAAATCCTTTGATGTTTCACCAGAATTAGATTTTTTCCTTTTTTAGCTCAAGGAGTTCCATTATCTGTCGACAGTGTTAAGTAGGAAAAGGGAAATGTGCAGAGTAGGACAATGGCTCTGGTTAGTGAGGTGTGGAAAAGCCACTCCTGAAAAGACATGGCCTATTCCTTTATCCTTCTACCAGGGCATGTACTCTATCACCCATTGTTTGGCTGTTTCATGTGAGTGAAGTAAATCATGCATGCTAGACTAAAATCCTAGCTCGGACTTCCAGGCTTTTCCTCGACCATGGGATGACGGTGTCTGGCTTTGCAACACCAGCTACAATGTCGACTATGTCGTTAACGTTCCGTAACATGTCTGTCACTCAGGCCAACGGGACACATCATCCGTCTTTGTCCACGGTGTTCACTAGGCCAGTATATTGTCTCTGGTGTGACGGTCCAACCTTTCCCTCCCACCAATCCCCAGTGTTGCTGACACGGATCCATCTGTGTGCACTGTGTGCATGGTGTGTGTGTGTGCATGTGTGTGCATGTCTGGCTGACACACACAGTGTTCAGTCATCCGATGCCGATCGTCTTCTCCTCCTGGGTATGTGTTTGTGGCTAAAATGAGCTCACAGTGTTTGGCTCTATGTCACTGACCTGGGCCCAGCTGATCTGGGATGACATGGGGATAGTGGCAGGGGCTGGCAGGGGCTTCCTGCTGACAGATGAAGTTGAGTCAAACTCCTGTGGATTGGAAAGGCCAGACAGCCTCATAAGAAAACAGTGGGACTGGAAGAACTTATAGTATTATATGCAGTTATCAGCAAAAATAGATAAACAAATAAGAAGCAAATAAATACAGTACCAGTTAAAAGTTTGGACACACCTACTCATTCAAGGGTTTTTATTTATTTTTGCTATTTTATACATTGTACAATAATAGTGAAGACATCAAAACTATGAAATAACACATGGAATCATGTAGTAACCAAAAAAGCCCTTACAAAGTCTGGAGGTTTGTTGGGTCATTGTCCTGTTGAAAAACAAATGATAGTCCCACTAAGCGCAACACAGATGGGATGACGTATCGCTGCAGAATGCTGTGGTAGCCTTGCTGGTTAAGTGTGCCTTGAATTCTACATAAATCACTGACAGTGTTACCAGAAAATCACCCCCACACCATCAGGTCTTACCTTGTCACTGTAACGCTCGAAGAGTGATGGGTGTGGAGTCGGGCGCAGAGAGCAGAAGATTCGAGGGAAAAACACTTTAATGTCCAACAACAGGAACACGTACAATGGGTGGCGCCGAACACAGGCGTAAAACACAACCCAAGTATCACTGGTATAAAACCGGACAGCGAAAACCCAACAATAATCAATCACCTCTTACATACACAACAACAAGCCCGCACAAACACAAGCAGACTAATCAAACTTAAATAACACCAACCCAAAAACCCCAAGAAGGAACAGGTGAAAACAATTAGACAAAACCAAACAAAAAGGGGAAAAAAAGGATCGGTGGCAGCTAGTAGACCGGCGACGCCGAGCGCCACCCGGACGGGAAGGGGAGCCACCTTCGATGATATTCCTGACAGTCACAACACAACTGATTGGCGCAAACACATTAAGAAGGAAATAAATTCCACAAATTAACATTTAACAAGGCACACCTGTTAATTGAAATGCATTCCATGTGACTACCTTGTGAAGCTGGTTGAGAGAATATCACGGGTGTGCAAAGTTGTCACTTTTTTGGTTACGACATGATTCCGTATGTGTTATTTCATAGTTTTGACGTCTTCACTATTATTTTACAATGTAGAAAATAGTCCAATTAAAGAAAACCCCTGGAATGAGTAGGTGTGTCCAAACGTTTGACTGGAACTGTACATTAATATTCAACGTTTATTAATTAAACAAAGGGCCTGGATTTCTGTTGTGTATACTTCGCTCATATGGATAAATAAAAAGCTTTGTAGCTTGTAATGAAAACATATATTTACCCATTGTTTAATCATGTTGTTGTTTAATTGGGGAAGAAATTGCATTCAGTAGGGAAAAATAAATGCATTGAAATGATGCATGCAAAATACAATTTTATACAACAAAAAAAGCTCTCAACATTAGTCTTAGATTTCTGTAAAGATGAGGTGGGAAAAAATACATGTAGTTATTAAGTATGATCGAGGTTGGATACATAAACATACTGCAACATTTCATGATGACCAGTGGTGACAAAAGTACTCAATTGTTATACTTGAGTAACAGTAAAGATACCTTAATAGAAAATGACTCAAGTAAAAGTCACCCAGTAAAATACTAATTGTGTAAAAGTATTTGGTTTTAAATATACTTAAAGTATAAAAAGTTAATGTAATTAATAAAATATACTTAAGTATCAAAAGTAAAAGTGTAAATCATTGCAAATGCCCTATATTAAGCAAACCAGAGACAGTAGGGATGACCAGGGATGTTCTCTTGATAAGTGTGTAAATTGGGCCATTTTCCTGTCCTGCTATGCATTCAAAATGTAACTAGTGATTTTGGGTGTCAGGGAACATTTATGAAGTAAAAAGTACATTATTTTCTTTAGGAATGTAGTGAAGTTAAAGTAAAAATTGTCAGCAATATAAATACTAAAGCACATATACTGAAAGGGACTAAAGTATTTTTACTACAGTACTTTACACCACCGATGAGGACTATGTATGTTGTTGTTGTCTATGAGGAGGGGCATCAGGATTTGAGGCTACAGGCAGAACTGTTTTCATAAAGCTACAGAAGGTTATTTACAAAATAAGTTGCCAACAAATAATAGACGTGGAAAGCTCTGAGCTAGCTTTTCATCAGGGACTGCTTTCCAGAAAGGTGAACTGAAGGCTACAGCTCCGAAAAGCAGAAACGTTTACATTTTGAATGTGTGTAATTATGTTTCTTTGGCGCATTTTCTCTCAGAGCTTATTGTTTTATTGCTTTTTGTCGTTAATTTCTTTATATCTGGGGTAGCTATATTATTTGCCTTCCTGAAAACATGGGTTTGCATGGAATTAGGTTGTTTGTTATTTCGAAGAAAACAGAATATGTTCATAGAGGATTAGATTTGTGGTTCCACCTCATATATTTAACTGGATCAGGGCAGAGAGAGGAATATGTCAAACCGAGACAGCCAGAGTTTTATTTACAGTAGTAGAAAATACATTCCCTCTGAGCTTGCTTTCTCTCTCTACTGTATATGAACAATATCCTGTTGAGTGGCAAGCAGCCATCTTCTGTTATTACTATGGCTGAAGTGCCGAGGAGATGTTAACTACTCAAATACGTATTGTAAATTCTTGCCATTTCTGTGTTGGAATATGAACAGTGTCCTCAAGCCTGCACACTTTTGAGTGGCAGGCAGATGTCTTTTATCTGCTCGTATTACAATGGCGAGACGGGAGTGTGTGTGTGTGTGTGTGTGTGTGTATAAAGGATGTCACACTGCTTGTTTAACTAGTACCACTTCTGACGTGGCTCACACAGGCTCGAACCGAGGACCTCTGCTTTGCTAGCACACGTGACCACCCTCCTGAAGTGTCTTACCAGTCGTGCCACGCGTATAGTTAGCTATTCGCTGGCGCAAGTAGGGACACTTCAGGTTGAGGAGTAAGTTTCACACATCCCCATGTGCACACTTTTCTTTAACAGTGTGAGATATTAGAGTGGCACTGGTACAGACAGACACAAGGCGATGACTGATGACTTCACTCCAGCTTGCTGATGCAGCCACTAGTGAGAAGCACAGCCCAGATACTTAGCGCCAGCCCTTCCATGGAATCCAAACCTGGCCAATAAATACACACTTCCAGGCGGTGTGTGGAATGGGGAGAAGACGATTCATCCAAATGTAACTCAATAGACAAATCTGTAGCACTTGGGTCTATTTTACTGCTTCAGCATCAAACTGGCAGGGCCTAAAATTTGGCGGGTAGATTTTTCCATTGGCAGGTAAAGATGTCTATTTCACCAGCCACCTGGCGGGTGCTCGAGGCTCCAAATTGTGAGCCTTTCACTTGCATTTGTGAATAAAAATAGTCAAGTATAATCATATTTATAGCTAAATTAATGCTACAGTGGCTTGTGGACCAAAAAGTACATTTAAGGCCCTGGAAACTGGTAACAAATTAATCTGAAAAAATGCATTACTGCTGTGAATTGCTCTTCAGTTAGTGTGTGTGTGTGTGCTTGTGTGTGCATGCGTCAGACCTGGGTTCAAATACTGTACATGTGTATTTAACTAGCTGGTGTTTAAAATACACAGCCCCCTCCCCCCCAAAAAATAGTCTAACAAATTGTATTTCAGAGTATTTTCAAATATGTAATTCAAATACTTTTGAACATTTCTGGGTTAAATGCATGGATGTGTATTTGACTCCGTGTATTTGAGTATTTTCAAGTAATTTCCAAATGTATTTCCAAAGACATACAAAAAATTAACTTTCAAATAAAATATATCTGAATACTTTGAATGTCTGTGAAAGTAAATGAGATATTTTAAATAGTATTTGAATCCAGGTCTGGCGTGTATATGTGTGTTTGTGCATGCATACCTGCCTGCATGTGTTTGTGGGGAGTCCGACTAGTAATATTCATGTCATCCAGGAGAACGTCTATTGAGGAACAGACAACTGTGTCCGATTTTTATATATATATATATATATATTTTTTTTTTTTTAATCGGACACAGTTGTCTGTTCCTCAATAGATGTTAGAGGTTGTGTCCGATATATATATGTGTCCGACTGTGTCCGATATAGATATATATATATATATCCCAAAGCATGCCATAAAGCCAGCCCTGGTCCGGAGGGCCCCGGGGGTAGTAGTAAAAAATAAGTCACATTTCTATTTAATGAACCACTTGAAAAGTTGACTCTAACCTTTAGGGAATGGGCTCATAAATGATTTGTTAATCGAGAGAAGTGTTTGAGTCTGCCTTTGCCTGTGATCCTTTGTCTGTGGTCCTTGCAGTCTTTTGTAGTTCTATTGGTCCCATTGTAGTGGTGAACAGATCAAGAGCATCCCTGTCTGCGATGGTGTATTATTCTGTAGTAGGATCTCTGCTGTGGGGGAGAGCGAGGATTAGAAGAGCAGCCAGTGGATCAGGGAAGGTGCTGCAGAGGGTGGAAGTTGATTTCACTACTGGTTCTACCATCTCTCTCAATGCAAAGTGAGAGGTGGGGGGAAATGGTTTTACTCTCTCATGTCTCCATTTAGGAAGTGTAGTTAGTAAAAACCAGCTGGATTTTCGATGGGCTTCATGCACATTATGGGTATCGGGACTGTGACATCTTCATATAGCCAGGGTCTCAAAGTAAGAATGCTGATCTAGGATCAGAATAGCCTTTAAAAATGATACTGTATGGACACTGATGGGTGGGGGACCTGAACCTAGATCAGCACTCCTACTCTGAGCACATTTTGAATACAGGCCCAGATCTTAGTGCTGAGAACTCACTCTCCCTCCTCTCTTCTTCTAGGGACCCACAGTCCTGGGGTCTGGACCTCCTCATACCCTGAGTGTGCGGAGAGGAACCAATCACCGGTGGACATCTCAGACAAGGATGCCAAGGTGTCTCAGGAGTGCCAGGAGCTGACCCTCAACGGGTTCAACGCCGAGTCATCCAACAAGACCTCCATGAAGAACACAGGAAAGACAGGTCAGCGGGCCTTCATTCATTCAGACAGAACAGATTTTTTTACCCACCGTAGCAGGGTGAGACAAAGATGGGTTCTTTCCTCAATGCTCCGGTAAGAAGACAGGTCAGCATTCCTTCACTCATCCAAAACTATTGGAGTAGAACAGGCTTGGGTTTTTAATTCTTCAGCATGGTGGGCTGAGGCGCTATCCTCAAATGCTCCTTCATACTATGTGTAAGGATCAAAGACGTGGGGGGGTATGGAAGAAAAATATCAGTCCGAGAGGAGACATAAATACACGGTTCGATCGCAAGCATTTCGCAACAACCCCAATAACATCTGCTAAACATGTGTATGTGACCAATAAAATGTGATTTGATGCGTTCGGTTATGGCTTTACGAAGTGTTAAACGCTTACACTCATGGAAATTGGCCTCTGTTGATAGGGCCAAATTGAAATGTTTCTAACAGAAGAACTATAAAAAGCATATTCATAACCATGGCAGCAATTGAAGGATAACACTTTGGAGATTAGGGAGTAAATATCAGATCAAAGGTGAGGACACAACAGTTCACCTGACATAAGGCTCTATCCAAACATTACATTGTTGATTTTATGTGAATTTTACACTTACTGTACTTTTCTCAGCATTTGTCAATAACAAAATCAAAAAAATACTCTGGATACATTCCGTAACATCAGAATATTCATACAAAAGTTAGTAGGTGCAGGATAAGAAAAAATAATTACAAGAGATGTCTAGCTGGTGTCTCCAAGTGGGGGGGGACACCTCTCCAGACTGTGTACAGTTCCTAAGTCATTTCAATGTGGGTCAGGTGGGCATTATCTGAACGCTTATTGTATTGCCAACATGGCTAGCTAAGTAATAAAATACGATCTTACAGTGTCTTACAAGGCTTTCAAAAGGCACTTCAGACAAACATATTGTAATTTTGATGCACATAGAATGGAGTCATTCAGGTGTGTGTGTCCCGCAGCAAATGTTCTGGATTGTAAACATTGATGCTGTAAATGACATTTGTTTTTAAGTATGGAAATGTGAAGTGCGCGACTCACGGTTGCGCTGTTGGCCTGTATGACATCAAAATGTTATTTATTATTGACCTCAATGTCTCCGCTTTCAGAGCACATTGACTCCTTTCAACCCGTATACAGGCTGACAGGGGCTGTGAGTGGAAAGGGCTACACTTCACCTTGCATGATCCTGCCAACATTGTAATTAACCACAAAGGGACTAGATCTTCAAAGTTGATCCTAATCGATTTCCCTGCATGGTGCCCTGACCTACTTTGGCTTTGAGCTGCAGCTGATTGGCCAGCGTCCAGAAGTCTTCAGCTAAACATTTCTTTCCCAGGCAAATGTCAAGCAAGCCTGAAGCAAATTCATGAGGAAATGCTGGCACTGGAGACATTTGCATTGATCAAGGATTTACTTCCCGTCTTTCACAGCCTGTGATTCAAGGTCTTTTTGGCTTAGCATCTTATTCCTGCCCTGCTCAGCTCGACTGCTGATGTGCCAAAACACAGAGAGGGCAGCATGGCTAATCAAAGTCCCAAAAGCCTGCCTCTCCTCTCGTCTGTGTGTTTTTGCATGTGTATGCATCTGTGTGTGACTGTTGTCCATGACACTAGCCAGAGAAGGGGGATCAGTTTTCCGCTGTGAGGCTGTATGTTTACAGTGTGCTTGGTGGAGCTTGTGTGCTGAACCTCTTTAGCTTAACAAACCCTAGCCTGCGTTTGTACACCCAGATCCCTTCTCAGTTCTCCACAGAAGCTCTGCCCACTACACACAGCAAGTCCCATCTCCACATTGTATTACTGTCTATCGCTTGACACTGCGAGTGTCATCACCCTTTCTCTCTCTCTCCGTTCTCACACTCTTTCTTGGGCTTCCGAGTGGCGCAGCGGTCTAAGGCACTGCATTTTAGTGCAAGAGGCGTCACGACAGTCCCTGAGTCGAATCCAGGCTGTATCACATCCGGCCGTGATTGGGAGTCCCATAGGGCGGCGCACAATTGGCCCAGCGTCGTCCGGGGTAGGCCGTCATTGTAAATCTGAATTTGTTCTTAACCGACTTGCCTAGTTAAATAAAGGTTAAATACAATCTGTCTCACTCTCTCTATACCCCTCATTCATACTGTCCATCTACCTCTCTCTCTCTCTCTCTCTCTCTCTCTCCCTCCCTCCTTCCCCCTGCTCTTTGGTGTTTATAATCAATGTGGGTTTGTTTGTCCTCATGCTCATCCCTCTCTCCTCTCCTCCTCTGTTGGATTTGTGATTAAAAGAAGCCTGGCTGTAGCTGCATTTCATCTGGAGGGCCTGGCTAGGTTAAATCCTCCCTTAAATCCTAACAGACAGGGGGATCAGGGGCCTAATCTGGCTAATGATGTCAGCTGGAGAGATGTTCAAGGGTTATGGAATCATCTAAATATGCACAGAGCACACTCACTTAACTACCACGCCACAAACAGACAGGGGAAATGTCAGAGTTCTTCACACAGTGGAGTTTCAGTACCTCTATTCATAAAGCTTCTCTGCGTAGGAGTGTTGTTTTAGGATCACAATATTTTTCATTATGATCTAAAAGGCATAACTGATCCTAGATCAGCACTTCACTATTTGTGAATATAGGCCCAGATGTTGCGTGACTCAGGCAAACTCAGCAGGACCTCCGATGTGAATAGGAGGAGGGTAGATATCCTGGAAAACACAAAAAAATGCAGCTTCAGTGTTTACACCACACATAGCCAAAGCCTTTACTTATGATTACGTTTCACAACTCCAACTCCTGAAGGGGGAATTCTTCCACAAGACCAGCTTTAACTAACTTTCAAAGCAAACTGCAAAGACATGTTTTGTCTCTGAAATGTGCAAGTCTTCTTGCATGAAGTCGCGAACCATTGATGCTGTGGTAATTCAACTGTGTTTGATAATGTATTTAAATTTAGAATGCCCAGAGAAGGCTGTAGCAAGCAAGCTATCCCAGGCCCTTTGATGGAACACAGATATCTCCTTGACTTGACAAAGTGTGTTTATTGGAGGTTGCAGGGGTTAATTGATGGCTTAAGTCTCTGGGCAAAGCTCAATTTGTCACTGTAAATGTTCAAAGCTTTCACATTCAGCAGAGGGTTTCTAGTTGAAGAATTCGACTACAGTAACAAAGCATTATGAAGCAATGGAGCCTATTTAACTGAGAATTAGCATGTCATCAGGGACCTTTAAGGCCAATGATGACAGCGCAGAAGAAGGCTCTTATGTGTCCAGCTCCCTGAGTCCCCTAGCTTCAAATAGGCTTCAGCAGAAAAATACTTTAATTTAGGAGGAAATTTAACAGGATGTACTGGTATGCACACAAGTCAAGTCAAATATAAAGTGCATGTTACATTGGTCGCTGTCACAACAGTTCTGGACAATAATCAGCATGGACAGAGGCACATTCAGAGAGAAAAGGCAAATCACAGATTAACACAAGACGTTTTCCTCAACTTATCCCTCTTACTTACTGTATCTCTTCTCTGCTTTCTTTCCTCTTCTGACCCTCTACGTTTATCTGCCTTTTAACCTCTCCTCCCCATGCCCTTTATCTAAGGGAGTGGATCTCTCTCTCTCTCTCTATCTATCTATCTATCTATCTATCTATCTATCTATCTATCTATCTATCTATCTATCTATCTATCTATCTATCTATCTATCTATCTAATGAAGGCTATTGACAGCCAAGTTCTTTGAATTTTTGATTGAGGAAAAACAAAACATCAGATTTTAATTGTGAGTGAGAGTCACATCTATTTCTCTACCAATACTCCCAATACTGACTTGTATTACTCTTTCACCCCTCTCTCAGTGGCTGTTCTGCTGAAGGATGACTATTTTGTACGGGGGGCAGGACTACCTGGACGCTTCAAGGCGGAGAAGATCGAGTTCCACTGGGGTCAGAGTAACGGATCAGCAGGGTCGGAACACAGCATCAACAGCAGGAGGTTCCCCGTGGAGGTAAGATCAGATGGGGACAGGGGTTGTAGGGGTTAGATCATGGACACAGGACTGGGGGTGTAGGGGTTAGATCATGGACACAGGACTGGGTGTGTAGGGGTTAGATCATGGACACAGGGGGTGTAGGGGTTAGATCATGGACACAGAGGACAGGGGGTGTAGGGGTTAAATCATGGACACAGAGGACAGGGGGTGTAGGGGTTAAATCATGGACACAGAGGACAGGGGGTGTAGGGGTTAGATCATGGACACAGAGGACAGGGGGTGTAGGGGTTAAATCATGGACACAGAGGACAGGGGGTGTAGGGGTTAAATCATGGACACAGAGGGTGTTGAGGTTTGAGGCTACTACACTGATCCCAAAAGAGAAGGATGCATCAGTACAGGCTCTGAACCTAGAGCACAGGAGATTACTGTAAGGAGCCACTACAGCGGGATGAGTTTAACCATGTAGGCCTCATGCTGAGTGGATCAGTGGATGAATGTAAGGTTCTTATTTGAGAGGGAGACAGGAAGAAAGTGACAGAAAGAGAGCCGCCGATACGGTGAGAGAGCGAGACAGAGGGATACAGTGGCTGTCCTTTGCGATGCAGATAAATGCTCACCCTGATGGCAGGTGTGGGAATGTGATTAATCATTCAGACTGAGTCAGGAGGAGCCAGAAGTGGAGAGACACTTCCAGCATGTCAACTCAGTGAACGTTCCAGTACCTAAAGCACTTAGCTTTGTGGTACCATTCAGTCTACAATGTTGAAGCAGCAACCTGTTTTTTAATTCTAGGTACAATACATAGTAGTGAAATGGAAGGGAGTGCACTTTGTGCTTCTTTTATATCCCCTGTCTCATGGACCTGGGAATTGTTTCCAGCTAGGTTTGTCTCTCTAGCCTAGCCATGTTCTTATAAAGCCCTCCCTCTGGCAGTCAGGGACGTATTTATAAATCTTCTCATATAAAACCGCCCTTCCTTCCTTGTCTGTCTCTGTTGCCTAGCCCTCTTATACAGCTTCCCTGCTCCCCTTTCTTCCACACAGGCATGGTATGACTTCTGATTCTGTAAGCCTGTATAATTACAATCAGTATTTTTTTTTTCTCCTCACATCTTTCTGTGACCAACGGACCATTAAAGGCCACTAGATGGATGATTTACAGCCATTCTAATTGAAAGCTGTGTTATTAGCGGTTGTGCATATGGCTGTGTTGGATAGAGCCTACTTTTACCCGTCGTGGTGGTGATTAAACGGTTGTATAACTCACTTTGATATCTGTCTGTGTAGTGGGTGGTTAAGGGGGAGGAAGGAAAGGCAGTAGGAGAAAAGAAAGTGAAGATATGTATGCTGCTCCTTTCTGTTCAAATGTATAGCATACATTTACTTTATGGCTCACGTGTGACAAGGAAAAAAATAAGGCCCAGTGCAGTCAAAAATGTGATTTTCTCTGTTTTATATATATTTCCACACTGAGGTTGGAATAATCTTGTGAAAATTATGAAAATGCCCTTTTAGTGTAAGAAGTGTTTGAAACGACCCCATGAAATATCAGGCTGTTTTGGTGGGATGGAGTTTTGGTGACATCACCAGGTGGTAAATTAGTTAATTGACCAATAAGAAAGAGTTCCAAACCTCTATGCCAACAACAGCTCGTTTTCAGTTTTTCCCCTCCCCACTCAGACCACTCCCAGACAGTCCTAGCAAAATCTGACCATTTTAATGAAAAACAATCACAGTAATGTACTTAATTGTTACCCAGAAATGATTTGATATTGAGATAAAAATGGCAGTATTGGACCATTAAACTCGAGTGTCTTGAGTGTTGTTATATGTTATTTGTTCTCTTTTGAAATATACATGGTGTGTGTGTGTGTGCATGCCTGTATTGGGAAAATATGTAGAGTGAAAGTGACAATATGACAATATAAAAACCTGAGTGAGACTTTTTGCTGGTCCATTACCAAGCTTCATAAAACCTGACATCCTTCTGGATCATCCCCACTCATGCCTCTCTATGGCCCTGTCGCAATATACTTGTTTAGTTTGACTTTACCCTCATAAACTTTACATTTATCCAATAGTTTCCATTTGTATTTGTCTTGTGTATGGGATACGCATGGTATACATCTTCCAACATTATGCTCAGTGGTGACCTGCCATTCAGGGCAACAACAAAAAAGTTTTGTTTTGAGCCCCACCTCTTTAGCAAAAAAAAAAAGTGTTTTTATATATATATATATATATATATATATATATATTCCAGGGTTTTTCTTTATTTTTACTATTTTCTACATTGTGGAATAATAATAAATGAAAATATATTTTATATTTGAGATTCTTCAAAGTAGCCCCCCTTTGCCTTGATGACATCTTTGCACACTCTTTGCATTCTCTAAACCAGCTTCATAAGGTAGTCACCTGGAATGCATTTCAAATAACAGGTATGCCTTGTTAAAAGTACATTTGTGGAATTTCTTTCTTGTGGAATTTCCACAAATGTCTTTGTGGAAACTCCGTTCCGCTAGCAGAACCCCTCGCCAACAGCCAATGAAATTGCAGGGCGCCAAATACAAATCAACAGAAATCTCATAAATCAAATTTCTTGAACGTATTAGGCACCATTTTAAAGATAACATTCTCGTTAATCCAGCCACAGTGTCGGATTTCAAAAATGCTTTACAGCGAAAGCTCCACAAACGATTATGTTAGGTCACCACCAACTCACAGAAAAACCCAGCCATTTTCCAGCCAAAGAGAGGAGTCACAAAAAGCACAAATAGAGATCAATTAATCACTAACCTTTTGATGATCTTCATCAGATGAAACTCATAGGACTTCATGTTACACAATACATGTATGTTTTGTTCGGTAAAGTTCATATTTATATCCAAAAATCTTATTTTACATTGACGTGTTATGTTCAGTAGTTCCAAAACATGCAGTGATATTGCAGAGAGCCACATTAATTCACAGAAATACTCATTATAAATGTTGATGAAAATTCAAGTGTTATGCATGGAACTTTAGATACACTTCTCCTTGATGCAAACGCTGTGTCAGATTTTTTTTTACTTTACGGAAAAAGCATAATCTGAGAATGGCGCTCAGAGCCCAAACCAGCCAGAAAAATATCCGCCATGTTGGGTAGTCAACATTAGTCATAGCATTATAAAGCATTATAAATATTCACTTACCTTTGATGATCTTCATCAGAATCCACTCCCAGGATTCGCAGTTCCACAATAAATGCTTGTTTTGTTCGATAATGTCCATCATTTATGTCCAAATAGCTTCTTTTGTTAGGGCGTTTGGTAAACAAATCCAAAAGCGCGTTCAGGTCCAGTCGGACAAAAAGTTCAAAAAGTTATATTACAGGTCGAATAAACTTGTCAAACTAAGTATAGAATCAATCTTTAGGATGTTTTTATCATAAATGTTCAATAATGTTCCAACTGGAGAATTCCATTGTCTGTAGAAAAGCAATGGAATGAGAGATACCTCTCATGTGAAATGCGTGTGACTGAGAACAAGGCTGCTGGCAGACCCCTTAGTCAAACAGTTCCCATCCGGCCCCCCTTCACACGAGAAGCCTGAAACAACGTTCTAAAGACGGTTGACATCTAGTGGAAGCCTTAGGAAGTGCAAAATAAACTTCAGATTTCCCACTTCCTGTTTGGATTTTTTCTTGGGTTTTCGCCTGCCATATGAGTTCTGTTATACTCACAGACATTATTTAAACAGTTTTAGAAACATCAGAGTGTTTCCTATCCAATACTAATAATAATATGCATATATTAGCATCTGGGACTGAGTAGGAGGCAGTTCACTCTGGGCACGCTATTCATCCAAAAGTGAAAATGCTGCCTCCTATCCAAAAGAAGTTAATGTGTTTGAGTCAATCAATTGTGTTGTGACAAGGTAGGGGTGGTATACAGAAGATAGCCCTATTTGGTAAAAAAAAGTTTATATTATGGCAAGAACAGCTCAAATAAGCAAAGAGAAACAACAGTCCATTTAAGACATGAAGGTCAGTCAATCCGGAAATTTTCAAGAAATTTCTTCAAGTGCATTCACAAAAACCATCACATGCTATGGTGAGACTGGCTCTCATGAGCACCGCCAAAGGGAAGGACGACCCAGAGTTACCTCTGCTGTAGAGGATAAATTCATTAGAGTTAACTGCACCTCAGATTGCAGCCAAAATAAATACTTCACAGAATTCAAGTAACATACACATTCAAGAAACTGGCGCCAGATAGGGCAGCCGTGCTTCTAGCTCCTAAGCAACTTTGTAGTATTTTTTTTGTTTTGTTATTTCTTACATTATTAGCCCATCATTTTGTGTGTTATTACATACAGCTTGGAAGAACTTTTGGATATTAGAGTTGTGGTAACTCAACAGCATTACCAGCATTACGACCAGGAATACGACTTTCCCGAATCGGATCCTTTCTTTGTTTCCCCCAGGGCAATTGAACTGATTCCAGAGGCTGATCCAAACATAGCTCGGGATATACTGTCTGAGTCTGTACAGCCAGTTGGGTTCGCAGTTTATCCCCCAGACAGGAATAAATAACTCTTCGGGAAGAAGGGTGTGGGTGTATGTTTCATGATTAACTACTCATGGTGTGATTGTAATAACATACAGAAACTCAAGTCCTTTCCTAGAATACCTCACAATACCTCACAATCAAATGCCGACCGTATTACCTCCCAAGAGAATTGTCTTCTGTTATAGTCACAGCCATGTATATTCCCCCTCAAGCCGATACCACAACGGCCCTGAAAGAACTTCAGTGGACTTTATGCAAACTGGAAACCACATATCCTTAGTCCGCATTTATTGTACCTGGGGATTTCAAAAAAGCTAATTTGAGGAAAACACTACCGAAGTTCAACACATTGACCATAGTACTCTTGCTGCTAAAACATTCAACCTTGCTACTCCAACTTCCAGGATGCCTACAAGGCCGTCCGCTGCCCTCCCTTCGGCAAATCTGATCACAACTCCATTTTGCTACTCCCATCCTATAGACAGAAACTCAAATAGGAAGTACCCATGCTAAGGACTATTCAACGCTGGTCTGACCAATCGGAATCCATGCTTCAAGATTGTTTTGATTACGCGGACTGGGATATGTTCCAGGTAGCCTCTGAGAATACAATTTAAGAATACACTGATACAGTGACTGAGTTTATGAAGTGTATAGGAGATGTTGTACCCACTGTGACTATTAAAACCTACCTTAATCAGAAACTGTGGATAGATGGCAGAATTTGTGCAAAACTGAAAGCACGAGCCATGGCAAGGGCACTGGGAATATTGTTGAATACAAACAGTGTAGGTATTACCTCTGTAAGGCAATCAAACAGGCAAAATGTCAGTATAGAGACAAAGTGGAGTCACAATTCAACGGCTCAGGCACGAGACGCATGTTGCAGGATCTACAGACAATCACTTACTACAAAGGGAAAAACAGCCACGTTGCGGACCCTGACGTCTTGCTTCCGGACAAGCTAAACACCTTCTTCGCCCACTTTGAGGATAACACAGTGCCACCGACGCGGCCCACTACCAAGGACTGTGGGCCCTGCTTCTCCATGGCCGACATGAGTAAGACATTTAAGCGTGTTAATCCTCGCAAGGCTGCTGGGCCAGACGGCATCTCCAGCGCATCCTCAGAGTATGCGCAGACCAGCTGGCTGGAGTATTTACAGACATATTCAATCTCTCCCTATCTCAGTCTTCTGTCCCCCCATGCATCAATATGTACACCATTGTTTTCTACAATGTAGAAAATAGTTTTTTTTAAATAAGAAAAACCCTTGAATGTACACTACCGGTCAAAAGTTTTAGAACATTCAAGGGTTTTTCTTTATTTTGACTGTTTTCCACATTGTAGAATAATAGTGAAGCCATCAAAACTATTAGATAATACGTATGGAATCATGTAGTAACCAAAAATATGTTAAACAAATCAAAATGTATTTTATATTTGAGATTCTTCAAATAGCCACCCTTTGCTTTGATGACAGCTTTGCACACTCTTGGTATTTGAGATTCTTCAAATTTGTGGATTTTCTTCCTTAAAACTTCTTAAGCCTATGGGTTCCCCTACAGGAACTACACCCCCCCGTTCAGCTGAAACGGTGGCGCAGGGAATGCAAAAATATTCTTAGAAATATTTAACCTCCACACATTAACAAGTCCAATTCCTCAAATGAAAGATAAACACCTTGTTCATCTACCCAGCGTGTCAGATTTTTAAAATGTTTTACGGCGAAAACACAGCATATATTTATGTTAGACCACCACCAAAACAAAGAAAAAACGTAGACATTTTGTACAAGATAAAATGACAAAAGCAGGATTTGTTTTTTAAATCATTCACTAACCTCTTGAAAATCTTCATCATATGACATGTTACACAGTACATTTATGTTTTGTTCGATAATATGCATTTTATATCCATAAATCTCGGTTTACATTGACGCCATGTTCTTGAAATTCTCCAAAATGTCCGGAGGAATTATAGAAGGCTACGCCAGATAACAGAAATACTCATCATAAACTTTGACTAAAGATACATGTTCTACATATAATTAAAAAGATACACTGGTTCTTAATGCAACCGCTGTGTCACATTTTTTTTTACATTACGGAAAAAGCCTAACATTGCAATAATCTGAGACGGCGCTCAGACGTACCAATATTTCTCCACTATGTTGGAGTCAACAGAAATACAAAATTACAACATAAATATTCCCTTACATTTAAAGATCTTCCATCAGAATGTAGTGCAAGGAGTCCTAGTTCAACAATAAATTGTTTTGTTTCATAATGTTAAATTCTAGTGTCCATGTACCAGCATTTGCTACCACTTTCAGCTCAAATGCCCAAAAAATTACTTCTGGTCCAGGATAACTTTGCATCAAAACTTCCAAATTACATATTACAGGTCGACGAAACTGGTCAAACTAAGTGCAGAATAAATCTTCAGGATGTTATTATCATACAGATCGAATAGCATTCCAACCGGGCCATCCATGTTCATCTGGGGCTGATTGGAACAGACGAAGCACTCTAACGCATACGCGCCTTCAAGCACATGGAAATCTTTGCACACTTAGTACTTTCCTTCCCATTAGGTCAAAGTTCACAGCAAATGCTCCATTACACGTTCTACTGAATGAGGACATCTAGTGGAAGACATAGGAAGTGTTTCCAAATCCATAACTTGTTGGGAAGGGAGGGGGCAATGACGTCAAAGTTGCCCCAACTTTCAGGATTCCAAAACTAATTTGGAGGATTGCCTGCCCTGTGAGTTCTGTTATACTCACAGACATAATTCAAACGGTTTTAGAAACTTCAGAGTGTTTTCTATCCAATAATAATAATAATATGCATATATTAGCAATTTAGGACAGATTTTGATGCAGTTCACTATGGGCACGCAATTAATCCAAAGGGGAAATACTGCCCCCTATCTCTAACAGGGTTAGAGTGAGTTTAAGCCTATCAGTTGTGTTATGACAAGGTATGGGGTATACAGAAGATTGCCCTATTTGGTTCAAGACCAAGTCCATATTATGGCAAGAACAGCTCAAATAAGCAAAGAGAAACAACAGTCCTTCATAACTTTAAGACATGAAGGTCAGTCAATACGGAACATTTCAAGAACTTTGAAAAGTTTCTGAAAGTGCTGTCGCAAAAACCTGTCAAGAGCTATGATGAAACTAGCTCTCCCGAGGACTACCACAGGAATGGAAGACCCAGAGTTACCTCTGCTGCAGAGGATACGTTCATTAGAGTTACCAGCCTCAGAAATTGCAGTCCAAATAAATGCTTCACAGAGTTCAAGTAAAAGACACATCTCAACATCAACTGATCGGAGAAGACTGTGAATCAGGCCTTCATGATTGAATTGCTGCAAAGAAACCACGACTAAAGGACACCAATAAGAATAAGAGACTTGTTTGGGCCAAGAAACATGAGCAATGGACATTAGACCGATGGAAATCTGTCCCTTGGTCTGGAGTCCAAATTGGAGATTTTTGGTTCCAACCGCTGTCTTTTTGAGACGCGGTGTGGGTGAACGGATGATCTCCACATGTGTATTTCCTACCGTAAAGCATGGAGGAAGAGGTGTTATGGTGTGTGGGTGCTTTGCTGGTGACAGTGTCTGTGATTTATTTCAAGCAGCACAACAGTTTTCAGCTGTGCTAACATTATTGCAAATGGGTTTTCTAATGATCAATTAGCCTTTTAAAATGATAAACTTGGATTAGCTAACACAATGTGCCATTGGAACACAGGAGTGATAGTTGCTTATAATGGGCCTCTGTACACCTATGTAGATATTCCATGAAAAATCAGCTGTTTCCAGCTACAATAGTCATTTACAACATTAACAATGTCTATACTGTATTTCTGATCAGTTTGATGTTATTTTATGAACAAAAATGTGCTAAGTCGCTCTGGATAAGAGCGTCTGCTAAATGACTTAAATGTAAATGTTTTCTTTCAAAAACAAGCAAAATTCTATGTGACCTCAAAACTTTTTAAAAGTGAAGGATATTTTTTATAAAAAAGGTTTTGACTGTTTGCATGTTATTTTGGCATTAATACCTGTCACATATCAGTTTGCAAACATATATTTTGTTTTTTAGTTAATTAATTTGCATGTCTCTTTTTTGCTTTCTTGAGTAAGGTAGCTCCCAAATGCAGTTGTTTCAGCCTAGCTCACTGCTTTCTGTGGTGGTGGGACAGCCAGCAGAAAATACGGAGCGTAAGGGTTGGTAATGTTCTCTAGTTGCGCCATGATTGGCTCTAGTGTTCTGTCACTCACGGGGACACTCCGTCCACCGCATAATTTACGGGGAGTGCTTGAAAATTCTAGCCCCTTGGGTTCTGCCATATATTTACCTAAGAAGTGCCCATCCAAGAAGGCTCAAGGTCATTAACCACAGATAAAATTACATAAAATCACATTATATCTATCATAGATTTGATTGGACTAATCATGTCAACATCATACTTTCAAAATCTTAGCTAGCAAGCTGGACAAGCAGTCATTATCATAAATCAAGTCAACAATCTACTGGCAAATCCTTTTCAATCCTTGTCATGTGAAGATAAATTATAGATACAACGGTGCTCATCAGCCATTGGACATAAACAATACACAACAAGTTGGAAACCGGAAATTAAACAATGAATGGTTTGGAAGGAATCAGTGGCTAAATACAATCATTGCAAAGCAATCACTAGCCTGCTATTCACTGGAGAGGGTGTGTTGTCGAAGTCTGGGTTTAATTAAGGGTCTTACAAACATAAAAGGATAAACATTCACATGCAACACCATGGGCCAGGAAAAGTTGAATACATAGATCTTTGAGTCCTTCTATTTTCTCATCACCTTAGTCACCGGATATCACAAATACCCTGTGGTATCCTGGGAGGTTTACCCCGAGGGTTGGTGACAGATGGGAGGTATGAGCCGCGACGTTGGCTCCCTCTGTTGGAAGTACACAGGGTGGGTACCCGGATGCTGTTGACCTCAAGTAGAGGTAATTAGGGGAGAGTGCCAACCAGCCGGGCAGGCCACATGAAGGGAACATTGTGGCACACCGCAAGTAAGATAAAGAGAGAGGCAAGGAGTGAGCCTACAGAGAGGAACAAACTCCCGGAGGCACGGAGCCAAATATAAGAAGGACCGAGCCAACCCAAAGTTATTTTGTTATGTTTATTTTGTTGCCTCTGACTAGAACCTCCCTACCTCTGTGTACATCTCTGCACGCTCAACCCAACACCCCACAGTTTATCACATATGGTGGAGAATGTGGGCAACTCAGTAGCTTTGGGTGCCATGGGGTCGAGCGTACAGAGATTACCATGGAGGAACTGGTTGCTCAATTCTCAGCCAGCAGAAGCAACAGGCTCTCCAGGAGCTAGCGCTGGAGGAGCAGCGCCAACAAAACCTCATACTGGTAGCGGAGGGAGCCCAGCTTAAGGGTGATATGGCTCAGGAGTCTAGCCCAAATCAGTTCCTGGTCAAGCTAATAGAGAAGTAGGACGTGGAGATGTATTTGTGTACCTTTGAGAGGATGGTGCAGAGGGAAGGATGGCCCAAGCCTAAGTGGGCCAGCCTTTTGGCACCCTACCTCTCCGGGAAGGCCCAGAATGCCTACTTCAACTTGAACACAGACCAGGCAGCGAATTGTTAGGGACTCAAACGTGAGATCCTGAGCCGGTAAGGATTCAGCCTCACACTCCATGCACTACTGGTCCAAGACTGGGCCTCTGACTCCACCATCTCCCACCGCTCTCAGATGAGCGACCTGATGTGCCTTACCAACGGCTGGCTACTGACCGACGTACCGTCCCTCTCTATAATCATTAAGGTCGTCCTGGATCAGTACCTTCGGGCCCTCCCCTCCGAAATGAAGGCGGCGGCGAGCATGCAGATCAACCAGAGCCTGGAGGAATTGCTGACCGCTGTGGAAATCCACCAGAACCCCCAGGACCTGCTGAAAGGGTCCCGGGCTGAGAAAGCGGATGCAGAGAGGGTGAAGAAAAGTCTCTTTGTCCACCTCTGCACGCCCAACCCGAACCCCACGGTTTACCAAAATCCCTAGATATAGCCTAGTAGTAGGTCTTACTCCTGTCTATCACTTGAGAACAGAACTTCAGACAGTTATCTTGTTTATTGTTATTTTTCTCAGAAAAGGGGCTGCTGTTCGCATCTTCTCCATCTTATCAAGTGTGTTTACTCACCGGCTTCACTCTGAGCTAAAGACTGGTGGAGTCTCCCCAACACAATGTCTGAGGAAAACCCAAATGAATAGAATGGCTTTGGAGGAAATGGAGTGAGTGTGCGATTCATTCCACTGTTGTGCCCCATTGGACACGCAACAAAGAAACAAAGAACCCAGCTAAAATTAAGCCTAAACAAACAATGTTTGATTGTTAGAGCTCTGAAGGGGTCTCGTGGGTCTGGGTGATTGCGTATGTGCTACACAGCTTCTGCCTCTGTGTCTTGTACTTCACAATGCAAAAACCCAGAAGATACAGTTGTGTATGAGGATTTAACTTCAGACTCAGTCACTTCAAAGTCTGTACTCAATGTACTTTAGCTATGTTCTATCTGGGCAGAGCGGGCGGATAACTTTGAAGTGAGTGTATTTTCAGACTGAGTTCAATCAGTGTCTTATTGGAATGATAAACGGATCGGAAAGGGAAGGGTGGATGACCTCTCATCCACTCTGTGTGTGTGACTTCCTCCATAAGTTGTACTGTTCGCATGGAGCACTTAGCCCAGATGGGGCTGGCTGGGGTTCAGGCAGCAGGGATTGAGATGCAGTAAGTGACACCATAGGGAAATGACCCCTGATCTCAGAGATTGGCACACCGAGAGGCAGTGAGGAAGTGCAATAGCAGTGTAATAAAGAGGAGGGAACTACCTGTGGAATTGTCACTACCTGCGGAAGCATGACTATGTACATGCACCTACTCAAACTCGTGCCAACACACACACGCTTGCACGCACTCGTGCATGCACACACACACACACACACACAATTCACTGAACTGAATTCAGTAGGAAAGCATCACTTTTTCCTAGAACTGTTACAAAGCCGCAAGACTTCTGTTACTCTCTATGAAGCACTGAATGTGCATTTTATTTTAAAAATTATCCAGTCTAAAAGCTTTGGGTCATTTAGTGTTTAGTGCATATATGTCATTCAATGGAAAATGTTTGAGAATGGATAGAGTGGTTGAATCGAGTCTAACAGTGGGGAACCGTGAAAGCCTTCTAGATTTGTAAGACATTTGTTTTGTTTTTATGAAATTGTCTATTTCATATTTTGTATATTTTTTATGAAATTCTGATTTAATCTCTTCAGTTTGTGTTGGAAAGAGAAGGGTAATACTTGAGAAAATCTGGATTTTTCTTTGGCGGTCTCTGGGTAGTTGTCCCACGCTAGTACGTAGATGTGCTGTAGTAGTGTGACAATGGTGACAGTGGTAGTGAGCGTAGGTTGACGCATAATGTATAATTCTTGTCAAATTCATATCTATAGGCTACATTGAGATTTCTTTCATTATATTTTATCTGCCGTTATTAAGCCTAAGCTTTAGGGCCTAACTGTACTCGTGCCAAATACACACCAATTGCCAAACGCTTTTGGGAACTTGGGCAGAAAAGGTTAACGTCGATCCGCTGGAGCAAAAAGGACTATGTCACCCACGTGTAAGACAGCGTATTCCAGTTCCTGCCAATATCCAGCAGCTTCGCACAGCCATTAAAGAGGAGTGGGACAACATTCCACAGTCAGCAATCAACAGCCTGATCAACTCTATGCTAAGGAGATGTTCCCCACTGCATGTGGCAAAGCGTGGTCTCACCAGATACTGATTGGTTTTTTGATCCACTCCCGAACCTTTTTTTCCTAAGGTATTTGCAGTGGCGATTTTAGCATGTACATTTTAGTGGGGGAAAAAAGTGGTATGCATGCCAGCAAAGCCTCTACACAATGCAACACTAAACAATACATTAATTGCACTATAACAGTGACAAATGGTGCCCGCAAACGGCCTACATAAAGCTGTCCTGTAACGGTCGTTGTATGAAGAAGGTATGGATCAAAGCGCAGCGTGGTACGTGTTCATGATTTTTATTTGACTGAACACTAAAACACAAAACAACGTGAATAAACTGAACCGAAACAGTCCTGTAAGGTGCAGAAAACACTAAACAGAAAATAACTACCCACAAAACTCAGATGGGAAAAGGCTACCTAAGTATGGTTCTCAATCAGAGACAACGATAGACAGCTGCCTCTGATTGAGAACCACACCCGGCCAAACAACAAAGAAAAACAAAACATAGAAAATTAACATAGAATGCCCACCCTAGTCACACCCTGGCCTAACCAAAATAGAGAATAAAAACCTCTATGGCCAGGGTGTGACATGTCCCAACAGCAGTCACAACATTTTACCACTGCTACACCTGGCTATCAGTGGAGCCTTGTCTGACAACTAAACAGTTATGTCTCATTTACTGCCTTTAAAAAAACATGGCTATTTATGGCTGACATACTTAAACAAATGTGGTTTCTACTGACAATTGAGATGTACAAACTATGGCATAAGGGGGTGACAAGCAGATGAGAGACTATACGTAATTTCGATTAAGACATTAATGAGCGAGCTAGGATGGATGTAGTCAATATAACAATTTGTTTAGCACTTTTTTAATATACAGTGACATAATTCAGAACATGGGCCGTTCTTACAGTGTTCTCCCTGTATACCAAGTCAGAACTGTAGGATAAATAAAGGAGGGATATAAGCAGACAATGAAACCTCTTACTATATTACATGATGACATTTTCAAAAATATGTTATAGGTTACATGTGCAGCACTACCGAGTCAGAACAGTAACGTTAGGTGAAATTAAGAGGTGAAAATAGACTAAATTATTCGGGTGAGGCACATGGGCTACTATCATCTTACTACACAACATTCACATAGTATTACTTTCTTAGCTACAGTATACATATCTCCCTGGCATATTACATAATTTATGCAGCAGCATACAACACTTTTTTGGACTTACCTTGTTGTGCTGTGCTCACTTGAACAGGAAGTTGGCACGGCAGTCCTTCCTGGGCAAATTTTGTCATCAAAGTCTGGCATTCTCTGGATTTGGATTCTCTGGATTCAAAACAACTGGGATCTCGGGGAAAAAACAAGGTAAAATCATGATGACGTCATTGATCTTCAGGTTGTAGCTCTAGAAAGAGGTCGGATTTACAATTCCGAGTTGGATGACTGTTCAAAACGTATATTCCCAGTCGGAGCTCGTTTATTCTCAATTTCCCAGTTGTCTTGAACTCACTGAAGTCAAGTTTTCGCAGTTCCCGAGTTAACTTGTTTTGAGCGTGGCACAAATCATGCTTCATTGACAGCATGGCCAATGATGAATGTTTATCATTTTAAACTTAGAAAATAGCCCCTTAATTCCAGATTTGGACTCCACTGAATAGCAAGCTAGTGATTGCTTTGCAATGCTTGCAGTTAGCCACTGTCACTGATTACTTCCAAACCATTCATTGTTGAATTTGCGATTTCAACTTGTTGTATAATGTTTATCATTTACATTTAACATTTAAGTCATTTAGCAGACGCTCTTATCCAGAGCGACTTACATATTGGTGCTTTCACCTTATGACATCCAGTGGAACAGCCACTTTACAATAGTGCATCTAAGTCTTTTAAGGGGGGTGAGAAGGATTACTTTATCCTATCCTAGGTATTCCTTAAAGAGGTGGGGTTTCAGGTGTCTCCGGAAGGTGGTGATTGACTCCGCTGTCCTGGCGTCGTGAGGGAGTTTGTTCCACCATTGGGGGGCCAGAGCAGCGAACAGTTTTGACTGGGCTGAGCGGGAACTGGACTTCCTCAGTGGTAGGGAGGCGAGCAGGCCAGAGGTGGATGAACGCAGTGCCCTTGTTTGGGTGTAGGGCCTGATCAGAGCCTGGAGGTACTGAGGTGCCGTTCCCCTCACAGCTCCGTAGGCAAGCACCATGGTCTTGTAGCGGATGCGAGCTTCAACTGGAAGCCAGTGGAGAGAGCGGAGGAGCGGGGTGACGTGGAGAGAACTTGGGAAGGTTGAACACCAGACGGGCTGCGGCGTTCTGGATGAGTTGTAGGGGTTTAATGGCACAGGCAGGGAGCCCAGCCAACAGCGAGTTGCAGTAATCCAGACGGGAGATGACAAGTGCCTGGATTAGGACCTGCGCCGCTTCCTGTGTGAGGCAGGGTCGTACTCTGCGGATGTTGTAGAGCATGAACCTACAGGAACGGGCCACCGCCTTGATGTTATTTGAGAACGACAGGGTGTTGTCCAGGATCACGCCAAGGTTCTTAGCGCTCTGGGAGGAGGACACGATGGAGTTGTCAACCGTGATGGCGAGATCATGGAACGGGCAGTCCTTCCCGGGAGGAAGAGCAGCTCCGTCTTGCCGAGGTTCAGCTTGAGGTGGTGATCCGTCATCCACACTGATATGTCTGCCAGACATGCAGAGATGCGATTCGCCACCTGGTCATCAGAGGGGGGGAAAGGAGAAGATTAATTGTGTGTCGTCTGCATAGCAATGATAGGAGAGACCATGTGAGGTTGTGACAGAGCCAAGTGACTTGGTGTATAGCGAGAATAGGAGAGGGCCTAGAACAGAGCCCTGGGGGACACCAGTGGTGAGAGCGCGTGGTGTGGAGACAGATTCTCGCCACGCCACCTGGTAGGAGCGACCTGTCAGGTAGGACGCAATCCAAGCATGGGCCGCGCCGGAGATGCCCAACTCGGAGAGGGTGGAGAGGAGGATCTGATGGTTCACAGTATCGAAGGCAGCCGATAGGTCTAGAAGGATGAGAGCAGAGGAGAGAGAGTTAGCTTTAGCAGTGCGGAGTGCCTCCGTGATACAGAGAAGAGCAGTCTCAGTTGAATGACTAGTCTTGAAACCTGACTGATTTGGATCAAGAAGGTCATTCTGAGAGAGATAGCGGGAGAGCTGGCCAAGGACGGCACGTTCAAGAGTTTTGGAGAGAAAAGAAAGAAGGGATACTGGTCTGTAGTTGTTGACATCGGAGGGATCGAGTGTAGGTTTTTTCAGAAGGGGTGCAACTCTCGCTCTCTTGAAGACGGGAGGGACGTAGCCAGCGGTCAGGGATGAGTTGATGGTGAGGTAAGGGAGAAGGTCACCGGAAATGGTCTGGAGAAGAGAGGAGGGGATAGGGTCAAGCGGGCAGGTTGTTGGGCGGCCGGCCGTCACAAGACGCGAGATGTCATCTGGAGAGAGAGGGGAGAAAGAGGTCAGAGCACAGGGTAGGGCAGTGTGAGCAGAACCAGCGGTGTCGTTTGACTTAGCAAACGAGGATCGGATGTCGTCGACCTTCTTTTCAAAATGGTTGACGAAGTCATCTGCAGAGAGGAGGAGGGGGGAGAAGGATTCAAGAGGGAGGAGAAGGTGGCAAAGAGCTTCCTAGGGTTAGAGGCAGATGCTTGGAATTTAGAGTGGTAGAAAGTGGCTTTAGCAGCAGAGACAGAGGAGGAAAATGTAGAGAGGAGGGAGTGAAAGGATGCCAGGTCCGCAGGGAGGCGAGTTTTCCTCCATTTCCGCTCGGCTGCCCTGAGCCCTGTTCTGTGAGCTCGCAATGAGTCGTCGAGCCACGGAGCGGGAGGGGAGGACCGAGCCGGCCTGGAGGATAGGGGACATAGAGAGTCAAAGGATGCAGAAAGGGAGGAGAGGAGGGTTGAGGAGGCAGAATCAGGAGATAGGTTGGAGAAGGTTTGAGCAGAGGGAAGAGATGATAGGATGGAAGAGGAGAGAGTAGCGGGGAGAGAGAGCGAAGGTTGGGACGGCGCGATACCATCCGAGTAGGGGCAGTGTGGGAAGTGTTGGATGAGAGCGAGAGGGAAAAGGATACAAGGTAGTGGTCGGAGACTTGGAGGGGAGTTGCAATGAGGTTAGTGGAAGAACAGCATCTAGTAAAGATGAGGTTGAGCGTATTGCCTGCCTTGTGAGTAGGGGGAAGGTGAGAGGGTGAGGTCAAAAGAGGAGAGGAGTGGAAAGAAGGAGGCAGAGAGGAATGAGTCAAAGGTAGACGTGGGGAGGTTAAAGTTGCCCAGAACTGTGAGAGGTGAGCCGTCCTCAGGAAAGGAGCTTATCAAGGCATCAAGCTCATTGATGAACTCTCAGAGGGAACCTGGAGGGCGATAAATGATAAGGATGTTAAGCTTGAAAGGGCTGGTAACTGTGACAGCATGGAATTCAAAGGAGGCGATAGACAGATGGGTAAGGGGAGAAAGAGAGAATGACCACTTGGGAGAGATGAGGATCCCGGTGCCACCACCCCGCTGACCAGAAGCTCTCGGGGTGTGCGAGAACACGTGGGCGGACGAAGAGAGAGCAGTAGGAGTAGCGGTGTTGTCTGTGGTGATCCATGTTTCCGTCAGTGCCAAGAAGTCGAGGGACTGGAGGGAGGCATAGGCTGAGATGAACTCTGCCTTGTTGGCCGCAGATCGGCAGTTCCAGAGGCTACCGGAGACCTGGAACTCCGCGTGGGTCGTGCGCGCTGGGACCACCAGATTAGGGTGGCCGCGGCCACGCGGTGTGGAGCGTTTGTATGGTCTGTGCAGAGAGGAGAGAACAGGGATAGACAGACACATAGTTGACAGGCTAGAGAAGAGGCTACGCTAATGCAAAGGAGATTGGAATGACAAGTGGACTACACGTCTCGAATGTTCAGAAAGTTAAGCTTACGTAGCAAGAATCTAATTGACTAAAATGATTAAAATGATACAGTACTGCTGAGGTAGGCTAGCTGGCAGTGGCTGCGTTGTTGACTTTGTAGGCTAGTTTATATCCAATGGCCGATGAGCATGGCCGATGATCAATGCGGTTTATCTATAATTTCTCTTCATTGTTTATCTTCATATGACAAGGATTAGCCAGTAGATTATCTACTTCATTCATGATGTTGACTGCTAGCTAAGATTTTGAAAGTATGATGTTGACCTTATCAGTCCAATCAAAGCTACTGTACATATAATGTGATTTGATGTCATTATTTTCTGTGCCCAATGACCTTGAGCCTTCTTGGACGGGTACTTCTAATGTAACTCTATGGCAGCAAGGCGGGACTGAGACAGGTAACGGAGGACTGGACGTAGTTATGTAGAGCACCTCGAGATAAAAAGTATCGGCAAGTTAGACTAAATATTAGCACTACACAATCTGGTGAGTGATAACTTTCAATCTGGATAATAACACAAAACAAATCTTAAAACTAGAGACATTTATTGACAAATATTACGAAAACAAGCAACACCCAAACATGACGGAGAGTAAGACAGGGGAAACGATTTCAAAATGAAAACGTGACTCTTCTACAGACACAGACAATTTAATATTTTCACCACCGGGAATGTTAAAGGTCAAAACTGATCTGTTAAAAATCAATAAATAACAGACTGGGTATACTTGAATTAGTCAGTAAGGATATAACAGAGTTGAAGGCAAGCCTCGAGATGAGTGATGAAAAAGCTGCGACATTGGAGAAGGAAACACACAAGCTAAAAGGGACAGTCAATACGATTGAAACCGAAGTGAATGAACTTAAAAAGGAGAACACCGTTCTGAGAGAAGCATTACTTGACATACAGACTAGATCCATGAGAGATAATCTGGTATTTACAGGTATCCAAGAGAAAGAAGGAGAAGTTCCTGAATCTGTAGTTAGAGAGTTCCTCCTTACAGAGCTTCAGATTCCACGCGAAGCTATCAATAAAATCCAACTCGAACGTGTACACCACTTTGGACAGAAAGGGCAAAGGTATGACCGCCCAATCGCTGCCAAATCTGCTTCCTTTAAAGATAAAATAATGGTTAAAAGCCTGGGTAAAAGACTTGCTGGGACCAAAATTGGCATGAATGACCAGTTCCTGAAGGAAATTGCAGAACGGCATAAAGTTCTGTATCCTATTTCAAAGGAAAATAGATTAAAAGGGAAACGAGTAGCTCTCGTCATCGATAAACTATATCTTGATAACCAGTTCAAAGACTATTCCATAGTTATTTTAAAATTACAAAGTTCTTATAGACGAGGAAAATAATGAAACACAATTCTAGCCCGGTTATGGATTGATACAATACAATAAAACATATAGCTTTTCTAAATATCTTCAAACATAACTAATTGGAACACACAAGCACTTATTCAACATGGTGAATATAAAAACAGAAGGCACAGTATGTGTGGATGGTGTGGTGTGTGTTTATTTTTTTTATTTTTGTTTTTGTTATGTTTGGGAAAGTGTGGCATTGGGTGAGAAATGAAATGGTTGCATATCCCAGAACCAATGTATTGCTGTGAGCGGGGGTGTGAGAGAGCTTTCAATGTTGTTCAGATGACGGATATACTTTTTATAATGAATTATATGTCTTATTTTATGAATTAATTGTCCTATCATGATGGAACTGTTTAAAAATAAATTATATATTTCATTTATTTATTGTCCTATCATGGGGAACTACATTTTAAAAATAAATTATATATCTAATTGATTTATTTATGATCCTATATTGATGGAACGGTCCACAACCCTATACCCTAGACACCCACCTGAAAGACCCAGATACTAAGGAGAAGTCCCTAATTGTTTTATGGGCCTGCTGTAAGTGGTCTGTATGCAGCCAAAATGCAGTCAGAGACCTAGCGCAGCACTGCCCCCTCAACATTCTGAGCCTGCTTGGCAGTGTTGGTCCTGCAAAGCCAAAGCCCCCTAAAGGGAGAGCATACTATACGAGGAAATTCTCAAAGTTGCTAATGAGAACCTTGATGACCTTGTACCTAGCCGGTGGGGATTCCGGTGGGGTGCCCCCACCCAGGCAGTGGCAGTGCTGGCAACACTAGCTATAGTAACCCATGGGGAGGGGGTCACACTCATACATTCAGAGAGGGGGTATATTATTGTGGCCCTGTGGTGGCACAAAATCAAGTCTGACTGCATGGAGATGCTTGGGAATATGGTCATTACAGGGGACCGTGTTGTGGGTGTCTCAGGGAAAAGGTGTACATTTGACCTCAATCATCTAGGAGTTGACAATGGTTAATAAAATCTCTCCATTGCTGCCCATTTGTTTGCACAGTCTTGCAGGCCTTCTCATACAGCTGCAACGGTAAATGCATTTGTAAATCAAGACCTATCTTGAGTTGGGCTCTGGGATGGTGCAACTGTTGAGAATGTGAGCCTATGGTCATGTGGGTTGGTAAAGGGTTGAGTGTGTACGAGTGTGTGGGTGTATGTGTGTATCCCACAACTGTTGCGAAGGAGTAAAAGATGTTAGGGACAATAGAGGAGGATACACAACAATTGTTTGCCAATATATTAATTGCTTGAAATAATGTAATTTTGGTAATGGCGAGACTGGTGAGCGGTAAAATCCTTTTCATAAATTGCCTAGAAACATGACTCTTAAAGCATATATATATATATTTTTTTTATGGCTATGTATAATACAAATCGAGGTGAGGGCAATGGAAATGCATTTGGCAGTTGATCTACTTCTGTTCTGTAAATGGCACTGTGTGCTCTTTTCGAAGGATGGATCTCAAGTCTTTTCAGGGCTATGGGATACGGGGGGGGTTGGGGTGGTCTGCCGGGCATTGGGATGACAACCCAACTCGGGATGCGGAGAGAGGGTGGAATAGTGGGGACCAATTTGAGGTTTACTTAGTAGCAATGCAAATATCATGGTACAGCTGTATAGACACTCAATCATCATGTTACTTTTTAATGGTACGTTTACAAACATATATTTTGATAATTAGAATTGAAAGTTGTGTCTCATTTTGGTAAGTGGTGAAATAAGTATAGCCAGTTACAATTGTGATGGCCTAGCAGATAATCAGAAAAGACCATCAGTATTTGCCTGGCAAAGAGAGAAGGAATATAATATACTGTATATTGTTTATAGGAAACTCATTCAACAATTTCAGATGAAGTTTTGTGGAAAAAGGCATGGGGGGCGAAATATATTTCTCCCATGGGCAAAGAAATTCAAAAGGGGTGATGGTTTTAAGATGGTTTTAATTAACAGCTATTTTGATCCCAATGTGCAAATTGTCCAAACAGATCATAAAGGTAGATGGATTATTTTAAATATGTTATTGGACAATAAACAAATATGGCTTATTAACCTATACGGTCCAAATAATGATGATCCAAGCTTCTTTCAAAATATATATAAGAATTTATCAACTCTTTATCAATACCTCTATGGACAAGAAAGGAAATCCTGGATATATTGGAATTAGTGGATATATGGAGACTTAAATACCCTGACCTAGTGAGGTATACATGGCGGAGGCTTAATCAAGAAAGTCGTCTTGACTACTTTCTTATGCAATTTCTCTCTGGCACCAAAAGTTTAAAAAGTGTTGATAGATGACAGAATACGGTCGGATCATCACATAATTGGCATATATATTACTTTTACAGAATTTCCACTTGGACAAGGGTATTGGAAATTGAATCAAAGCCTACTAGATGATAAGTTGTTTAGAACTAGGACAGAATAATTTATTACTGACTATTTCAGACATAACATCGGTATAGCAGATCCCCTTATTTTATGGGACACTTTTATGTGTGCCTATAGAGGCCATGCAATTCAGTACTTAATTATAAAACAAAAGCAACTTAGTAAATTGAAGGACTGACAGTACAGTTAGATAGCAATAAAAACTGTACAATAGAAGCAACAGAATAGTTAGAGGAAAAACAAACAAAAAAACTTAGAGGAAAAACAAAAAGAAATGGAGGAACTTATTCAGGAAAGACCCAGTTTAATATATTATAAAAATAAAGCGAACTGGATGGAATATGGGGAAAAATGCACCAAATTCTTTTTCAATCTTCAATATAGAAATGCTACCAAAAAATATGTATTAAAACTTTTTACAAATGATGGAGTCACGCATGATTCACCGGATGATATTTTGAAAGAGGAAGTAAAGTACTTTAAGAATATGTTTTCGTTTCAGTCTCCTCCATCTCCACTAACTGAAACTAATTGTATGGATTTTTTCCTAATAATAATGTAAAATTAACATCTGTACAGAAAGACTCATGTGAGGGACAAATTACAGAGGAGGAACTTCTTGATGCAATTGGGGCCGTTAAGTCCAGGAAAACTCCAGGGCTGCATGGCATACCAGTTTTGATATACTCAGAGGACCATTATTAGCATGTTTTAACCATTTCTATATAAATGGTAGATTATCAGACACTCAACAAGAAGGTCTGATTTCATTGTTACTGATGCAGGACCCAAGTGGTAAATATAAAGATCTAGTCTATTTTTAAAAAATGGAGACCTCTTACACTTCAGTGTTGTGATGCAAAAATCCAAGCAAAATGCTTGGCGCATAGAATTTAAAAGTATTGTCAGATATTATTCATTCTAATCAGACAGTTTTTTTTTACATGGACGATACAATGGAGATAATATAAGACAAGTACTGGAAACAATAGAACACTATGAAATATCAGGGACACCTGGCCTGGTTTTCATAGCTGATTTTGAAAAGTATTTTGAAAAGTATTTTGATTAAGTACAACTGGAGTTTATATACATATACATATACATATATATATATATATATATATAGCAAGATAAGATCTTGCTACCATGGAAAAGAAAATACCTGCCTATTTGTGGAAAAATCACCCTGATTAACTCTTTAGTCACATCACAGTTTACCTATTTGCTAATGGTTTTGCCTACATCTAGTGACCTGCTTTTTAATTTATATGAACAAAAAATATTCAATTTTATTTGGAAGGCAAGCCAGACAAAATTAAAAGGGCCTATTTATATAACGAATATGAATTCAGAGGGCAGAAATGATTAAATATTAAAGCATTAGATGTCTCACTAAAGGCATCAGTAATACAAAATATATACTTAAATCCAGTAAATTGGTAGGAATGTCTCATCCTATGTTGAAGAATGGCCTTTTTCCCTTTATTCAGATTACACCTGCTCACTTTTGGTTGTTTGAAAAGGAAATCATCTCCAAAATATCGTTATTTTCTAAACAAGCCTTAGAAAGTTGGTTGCAATTTCAGTTTAATCCACCTGAAAAGACAGAAGAAATAATGCAACACATATTGTGGTTAAACTCAAATATGCTAATTGATTTAAAAAAACACATATTTTTTCGAAGAAATTTACATTTTAATAATTTTAGTGAATGATATCATAAATAGGACTGGCGGAGTTATGTCACACATGCAGCTAAGACAGACATATAGACATGTCTGCTCTACCCATAATTACAACCAATTAATTGCAGCATTACCACAAAAATGGAAGAGGTAAGTAAAAGGGCAAAAAATGATTTTTAATGAATTTATTAGCAAATTATGGTGGAAAATAAGTATTTGGTCAATAACAAAAGTTTATCTCAATACTTTGTTATATAGCCTTTGTTGGCAATGACAGAGGTCAAATGTTTTCTGTAAGTCTTCACAAGGTTTTCACTGTTGCTGGTATTTTGGCCCATTCCTCCATGCAGATCTCCTCTAGAGCAGTGATGTTTTGGGGCTGTTGCTGGGCAAAACGGACTTTCAATTCCCTCCAAAGATTTTCTATGGGGTTGAGATCTGGAGACTGGCTAGGCCACTCCAGGACCTCGAAATGCTTCTTACGAAGCCACTCCTTCGTTGCCTGGGCGGTGTGTTTGGGATCATTGTCATGCTGAAAGACCCAGCCACGTTTCATCTTCAATGCCCTTGCTGATGGAAGGAGGTTTTCACTCAAAATCTCACGATACATGGCCCCATTCATTCTTTCCTTTACACGGATCAGTCATCCTGGCCCCTTTGCAGAAAAACAGCCCCAAATCATGATGTTTCCAACCCCATGCTTCACAGTAGGTATGGTGTTCTTTGGATGCAACTCAGCATTCTTTGTCCTCCAAACACAACGAGTTGAGTTTTTACCAAAAAGTTATATTTTGGTTTCATCTGACCATATGACATTCTCCCAATCTTCTTCTGGATCATCCAAATGCTCTCTAGCAAACTTCAGACGGGCCTGTACATGTACTGGCTTAAGCAGGGGGGCACGTCTGGCACTGCAGGATTTGAGTCCCTTGGCGGCGTAGTGTGTTACTGATGGTAGGCTTTGTTACTTTGGTCCCAGCTCTCTGCAGGTCATTCACTAAGTCCTCCCGTGTGGTTCTGGGATTTTTGCTCATGGTTCTTGTGATCATTTTGACCCCACGGGGTGAGATTTTGCGTGGAGCCCCAGATCAAGGGAGATTATCAGTGGTCTTGTATTTCCAGTGGTCTTTCATTTACTAATAATTGCTCCCACAGTTTATTTCTTCAAACCAAGCTGCTTACCTATTGCAGATTCAGTCTTCCCAGCCTGGTGCAGGTCTACAATTTTGTTTCTGGTGTCCTTTGACAGCTCTTTGGTCTTGGCCATAGTGGAGTTTGGAGTGCGACTGTTTGAGGTTGTGGACATGTGTCTTTTATACTGATAACAAGTTCAAACAGGTGCCATTAATACAGGTAAACGAGTGGAGGACAGAGGAGCCTCTTAAAGAAGAAGTTACAGGTCTGTGAGAGCCAGAAATCTTGCTTGTTTGTAGGTGACCAAATACTTATTTTCCACCATAATTTGCAAATAAATTCATAAAAAATCCTACAATGTGATTTTCTGGATTTATTTTTCTCATTTTGTCTGTCATAGTTGAATTGTACCTATGATGAAACTTACAGGCCTCATCTTTTTAAGTGGGATAACTTGCACAATTGGTGGCTGACGAAATACTTTTTTACCCCACTGTATACTCAATGTTTTTTTTATTTATATATAATTTTTACATTGTTTGCTAACTGATATGTGGCACGTATTAATGCCAAAATAACATGCAAAACATTTGGGGCTCACCTGCCCTGAATGATGGGCCGCCACTGGGTATATGTGACCCATATATAGATATCTGTATTCCTAGTCATGTGAAATCCATAGATTCGGGTCTAATTTATTTATTTCAATTAACTGATTTCCTGTAACTCGGTAAAAGCTTTATATTTTTGTTCAGTATATAATTACGTCCCTATGATGGCTGAGCGACACTGATCTGAAGTGAATTTGAACTTGACCATTGTGCTAGAGAAAAAATGGTATTCTGTGCAGTAACGATCTATCCATGATAATCACACGGATAAAGTGCATTTGGAAAGTATTCAGACCTCTTGAATTTTTCCACATTTTGTTACCTTACACCCTTATTCTAAAATGGATTAAATAGTTTTTTCCCCTCAACAGTCTACACACAATACCCCATAATGACAGAGAAACATGTTTTTGACATTAAATATCACATGTACTTACAGTACCAGTCAAAAGTTTGGACACCTACAGTACTCATTCCAGGGTTTTTCTTTATTTTTTATTATTTTCTACATTGTAGAATAATAATGAAGACATCAAAACTATGAATTAACACATATGGAATCATGTAAGATTCTTCAAAGTAGCCACTCTTTGCCTTGATGACAGCTTTGCATACTCTTGGCGTTCTCTCAACCAGCTTCATGGGGTAGTGACCTGGAATCCATTTCAATTAACAGGTGTGCCTTGTTAATTTGTGGAATTTATTTTCTAAATGCGTTTGAGCCAGTCAGTTGTGTTGTGACAAGGTAGGGGTGCTATACAGAAGATTGGCAAAAGACCAAAGTCCATATTATGGCACAAATAGCTCAAATAAGCAAAGATGAACCACAGTCCATCATTACTTTAAGACATGAAGGTCAGTCAATCCGTAGCATTTTAAGAACTTTGAAAGTTTCTTCAAGTGTAGTCGCAAAAACCATCAATCGCTATGACGAAACTGTGTCTTGTGAGGACCGCCACAGGAAAGGAAGACCCAGAGTTACCTCTGCTGCAGAGGATAAGTTCATTAGAGTTAACTGCACCTCAGATTGAAGCCCAAATAAATGCTGCACAGAGTTCAAGTAACAGACACGTCTCAACATCATCTGTTCAGAGGCCACTGTGTGAATCAGGCCTTCATGGTTGAATTGCTGCGAAGAAACCAATACTAAAGGACACCAATAATAACAAGGTACTTCCTTGAGCCAAGAAACACAGGCAATGGACATTAGACCGGTGGAAATCTGTCCTTTGGTCTGATGAGTGCAAATTAGATTTTTTTGGTTCCAACAGCTGTGTCTTTGTGAGATGCAGAGTAGGTGAACGGATTACCTCCGCATGTGTGGTTCCCACCGTGAAGCATGGAGGAGGTGGTGTGACGATGTGGGGGTGCTTTGCTGCTGACACTGTTGGTAATTTATTTTGAATTCAAGGCACACTTAACCGGCATGGCTACCACAGCATTATGCAACGATACACCATCTCATCTGGTTTGCGCATAGTGGGGTCAGATGACCTGGCCTCCACTATCACCCGACCTCCACCCAATTGAGGTGGTTTGGGATGAGTTGGACCGCAGCGTGAAGGAAAAGCAGCCACCAAGTGCTCAGCATATGTGGGAACTTTTTTGTTGTTGTCAAGAAGTGAATTTATGAAAATCACTATTTAGCAAGTTATCAGACTAGCTAACATTAGCCAGCTAGCTAGTGTTGCTTCTGTCCCTCTCCTTCATACCTGGGCTTGAACCAGGGACCCTCTGCACACATCAACAACAGCCACCCTCGTAGCATCGTTACCTATCGCAGAGCAAGGGGAACATCTACTCCAAGGTCTCGGAGCGAGTGACGTCACCGATTGAAAAGCTATTAGCGCGCACCCCAACTAACTAGCTAGCCATTTCACACTGGTTACACCCGACTTGAAAAAAACAAAAATATACACAGTGAGATATTTGGTGAAATAGACCGGCATGCCTCTCCATAGGAAAACAATGGGGGGACCTCAGCGTTCCAAGGGCAAAAAGTATTTTGTGGGTAGCATTTGATGACAACTGAGCTACCTGCCCAGGCTTACATAATTAGAGAGAGGAGATTCTCATGATTAAAATGGCCTCCGACTTGAAAGATATCTAAATACACGAAATAGACAGACATGCCTATATTTCCCCCATAGAAAACAATGGGAAGAAAACAGAGTTTCAATATCATTTTTGTTGTGTAAGAGGGACAATGTAGGGAACCTGTTTGTCTGCCATATTTTAAAGATACAAATTGTCTGAAAATAATTGTCATTAAAGTAAAAATATACTAGTTTCATTTGAGGACAAACATGTTGACCGCTGCGCCATAAAGGTTGCAAAATAAATAGGAAGAGATTTTCGATATACTGATTCCATGGCACATGGTTTATGAACTGATACAAAAAACAACACTTGATTCAACACTTCGAGTTTTCCAATTAAAATTATTATACAAAATTCTTGCCACCTACAGAATGGTGTGTGTATATATGGGGCAAACAACAATCTCAGCTCTGTAGATTTTGCTGCGAAGAGACAGAATCACAAGATAATTTATTCTGGTATTACCTCTATGTAACTTGTTTCTGGTCACAGGTTCAGGAATGGTTTAAAAAAGTCACAACATTCACTTAAAAGTAACCTTACAAATAGCAGTGTTGGGCGATTTTGGAAAGCCATAGTCAGTCAATAAATAATATAATACTTGTAGGAAAGGTTCTCATCTTTCGCTCACAATCTGTGGATACTATACAATCAGAAAGGTTCAAAATGTATGTAAAACATCTCAGTGCAATTGAAAAATATATGGCACATGGAAACCAAACGAGGGTGATCTATGGTGATACAGTAGGTGGGATGGGCTGAGAGTGGCTGAGGGGTGGTATTGAACAGTATGTATTATTGTTATGTGATTGCTGTATATAAAGGTACCATATATGCTAAATGTATATTTAAAATGTATATGTAGCAGAAAAGCTATAAAAAAAATATTTAAAAAAATATTTAAAAAAAGATCTGTCCTAAGAAGTGGTGGATGGGTTAATAATTAATAATAAAAATAAAAAACAATCATTGATTGAGAGCCTTCCTGTTGGTTGTTTGATCAATTAGGACTGTTAAGTTCTCAAAGGTGATTCCTGTGGTATTTACATGTTTGCAGAAAACTATTCAGATGTAACGTTATTTTAAGGCTTTTGCGACTGCTTTGATAATAATCTATATTTGTTGCTGTTGCCTGTAAACACACAGTTCAGTTCAAAGTGAATGGCACAGGCCCATAGGTGGTAATGGCCTATTTTCATATAGGCCTACTGCAGCTCTGATTGGTTATGGTGCACCAGTCTGTGTAGAGTCCGGGCCTGGACAAGGCTGAAACATTTTGATTCGTTTTGATTTACTGCAGTGTCTATTAATTGCCCAAAAGCACGGTCTCTTTTCCACTCTGCTATTGAATTTTCACAAATATCAGACTATACGTCATTCCCAAATATTGTGAAAAATGTGAGACGTGACCATATCTGAGCTCTCTTGATAGATAATTTAACAAATAAATGTAATATTCTTGTATATAATCAGATTTTAACTATATTTAGTGGTGTTAAAACACTCAGTTCCTCTTTAAGTCTAAATTGGTCTTATTCACTTTCAGTGCTCAGCTACATCTAATCTTCTAATTACAGACACCCTTTTCTGAAGAGCATATGCCTGCTTTGAAATGTGAACAACAAGGTCTCGTTAACATTGCATGTATTTCTTTCAAATGAGGTAGCACTAATGACTGCTTGGGCATTTCCTGTTAAATGATAGAAACATGATGTTGTTTTATGGCTGTTGGTTTCCTCCCATTGGCCCCACAGACAGTAATAATACATGGACAACATGGGAACACAACATGGTATGTGACCGATGACTATCTGATGGGTCATAGTCACACCGGCCATATAAGGTGAATCACACCAGTCTGTTTACGTTTCACTTACACAATGACCCCTGTCTTGACTTTTAGCTGTAGCATTGTAGCGCCGCTTACACTTGACGTTATCCCACCACTAACTTCACCAGACTTCTACTTGCGCCTATTTCAATGTTATGCCCTTCATTGCAATGTTTTTGTATGTTAAAGGTGCCATGACAAGTCACCCAATGGCTTGACTTAAAGCTAGCTGTAACATTAAGCAACTTGTCATGACTTCAACTTAACCTGAATCAATGTGACTTATTTGTGCTCTGTCCATTATAGTAACTTTTGTTGTAGTAGTTGCCCCTTTTTATCACTATGAACGTACGACTTCGACATGAAACTGTAACAGCGGCACTCTTACATCACTGACTGGAACTAACTGATTCAGTAGGACTTTTATGTTCCCTATGTTCCTTTGTATTGTCACATGCACAAGTACAGTGAAATGCCTTCCTTGCTAGCTCTGACCCCAACAATGCAGTAATCAATAACAATGTAATGCTAAAAATAACAAGATATAACAAAAGCACACTTGATATATATATATATATATATATATATATATATATATATAAATAAGGTTGGTAACCATACTATATACAAGGTCAGTTACAGTACCATATTTAACATGTGCAGGGATACTGGAATGATAGATTTGAGAGCCCATGACAAACCTTTTCAACAGAGGAACTTGAAGCCCTCGATCCACTGCAGCCCTGTCGATGTGGATGGGGGCGTGCTTGATGATGGTGTTGGAGTCGTGCATAGCCACACAGTTGTGGCTGAACAAGGAGTACAGGAGGGGACTAAGCACACACCACTGTGGGGACCCCGTGTTGAGGGTCAGCGTGGCTGAGGGAATGTTGCCTACCCTCACCACTTGGGGTCAGCCTGTCAGGAAGTCAAAGATCCAGTTGCAGAAGGCAGTGTTCCATCCCAGTGTCCTAAGCTTGGGGACGAGCTTGGAGGGGACAATGGTGTTGAACACTGAGCTGTAGTCAATGAACAGCTTTCTCACATAGGTATTATTCTTATCTAGATGGGTGAGGGCAGTGTGGAGTGCAATTGAGATTGTGTCTTCTGTGGATCTGTTCGGGTGGTATGCAAATTAGAGTGGGTCTAGGGATGGTGGAGTTGATGTGGGCCATAACCAGCCTTTCTCAGGGCTGTAGTCATTGTGGCATGAAGCCTTAGAGTTTTTGGGAACAGGAATGATTCCACCTTATTCCTATATTGTCCTTTTGCTCGTTTCATGACTCTGTGGAGGTCATAGCGGGACTTCTTGTACTTGTTCCTGTCCTCAGTCATAGCATCAGGATTGTCTGCGATAGCCCTGTGTGCGGTAGCTCTGTCCTTTAGTTTAGCACCAACCTCAGTGCTAATCCGGGGCTTTCGATTGGGGAAGCAGCGAACCTTAACTGTGGGGAAAACATCGCAGATGCATTTCCTAATGAAGCTGGTGACGGAAGTGGTTAGCTCGTCGACGTTATCGGCAGAGTCCCGAAACATATTCCAATCAGCGCTAGTGAAGCAGTCCTGTAGCATAATCTCTGATTCTGGAGACCAATTCTCAATGGAGCGAGTCACGGGCAATTCCTGTTTGAGCTCCTGCTGGTAAAAAAGAAGCAGGAGTGCGAAGTCAAGATCTGATTTGCCGAATGGCAGACGAGCGAAGGCCTTTTATGCTTGTTTGTGAGTGACAGTGGTTTAGGACTTTATTGCCCCTAGTGGTGAGGGAGATGTGTTGACGGAAGTTGTGCATCACATGTCTTAATGACGCGGAATTAAAACCGCCAGCAACCAGAAAAGCTGCCTCTGGATATATTGTACGTTTTCCTGCTTGGTTATACTCTCGTGCAGTTTGTTAAGTGCCAGCTTGTTTTTTTCTTGTCCTGAGGTGGAATGTATCCAACCATCACAATAACAGCTGAAAAATCCCTTGGGAGGTGAAAGGGTGAGCATTTGACCATCAGGTATTCCAAGACGGGTGAACAATGGGTCAACACTTCCACCACGCTCGATTAAGCACACCAGTTGGTGATGAAGAGGCAAACCCCTCCCCCCCTCGACTTCTCCTACTCCACTCTCCTGTTCGGCACAGTGAATGGAGAATCCATTGAGTTGGATAGTCATGGTGGGGTATCTTGCCCGAGAGCCATGTTTCAGAAGAGCAGAGAATATAGCATTTTCAACAGTGCCATTGGTAGCAAATCCACGATTGGAGGTCATCCATCTTATTATCACGTGAATGAACATAGGCCAATAGAAAGAAGGGAAGAGGTGGCCGGTTCTCCTTTTGCCTTAACTTCTTTGGGATAGGGAACGGTATTTTGACGTCCGGATGAAAAGCATGCCCAAAGTAAACTGCCTGCTACTCAGGCCCAGAAGTGAGGATATGCATATTGTTAGAGCCGATTTGGACATATTTGTATAAAAGATCGAACATATGGAGCTCCATGTATATTTGTGTAAATATATTAAATATTAATGTAAATGATTAAATATTAGGTACGTACCTTTTATGATTTATATTTACCTGATTGAGATATATTCATTTGTTGTTAGTGTAACTTAGTTTTTGGCCCCCCCTCTTGCCTATTCATTGTATTGTGGTAAGTGTGTTAGGATAAAGGCAGGAAGTTGGGCCTTCGGGAGAGGGAGAGTAATTGCTAGATGCGGGAGCGGTATAGTTTTTTGACCATACAGACATACAGACAGGTCATAATATGTATTTTCCATATAAAGTATTCTATGCTTTAAGTTGATTGGAGAATCATTTATTTGTTAGATTTAAGAAGAATAAACATTTTTGCTGCACCATATCCCTGGATGTCATTGAAGATTTGGCCGTTTGAAAACCTTGAGTGTGGACTGTATGCGTACCAAACAACCCCGCTTCAGGCTTGGGCAGTGGCTATGGTAAAGACAAAAGGAAGCCACTACAATCAAGTCAAAAAACTCCGCGAAGGATTAATATCGGAAGGAAATCTCCGGTTCGGACACACGCTGGATATTGTTCTATTTGTAATTGCATTCGGATCATAAGGACAGCTCGCTTGGAAGGATTTGAACTCCTAGAATTCGCCAGCCGTGAGTAACCACTGCGAATGAATGAGCTGCCCTGTTCAATGCGATCGTTTGATCATGCATATTATGGAAGCGCAAATGTGCTTTTAAGTTGAATGTTTGATAAACTTGGGAATGGAATTCAAAAGACCGCGCTGTGAAAACAATTAAGAAGTTTAAGTTTGGGAAACACTGAGATCCTACGCACAATGTAGCCTAATCTTATGTCTAATATTTGAGCTAACGTGGAAATGCAATCTAAGGATCTAAAGATACTGCGTGTTTAAACCTCATTAAAGGGACAACTTATGATGGGATGAAATGTTTAAAACGCATCTAAAATGCCGAACTTGCACATGTTCAATTCAAAATGGGTCAATATGCTGAAATGGAGGACTGTGTTTGAAAGGAGGTCTAAAGGGGCATTATGTTTAACAATCAAAAACCAACAACTGTGTCATTGTAAATTGAGTGAACTAAAAGTGAATGATGGAGGATGAAATCCCAAATAAGACTCCACTGGAGAGGGCAGAGGAGCATCTAAATTCACTCTATTGCAGCCCGGAGAGGCAAACTTGGAGTGTGTACACGCAAAATGAATTAAATAAAAGCCCTTCTTGTTGATGGAGGAAACATTGAAACTGTGGATGAGAGTCTTGAAGCATTTCATGCTGTTCTCAATGACTTTAAGAATGCTCATAATTCTGTGCTAGAGCTGGTCACAGAGGAGGAACAGGAGAGCATAAACTATTATCAACCAAGAATGATAACTTATGAACATTTCCTGAAATGGAAATATGGAAAAAAGCTGAAATCGAGCCACAAACGCTCATTGAACCACACGACAGCATTTCCAATGTGTCAAAAACATCAAGTAAAACAAAGTCTTCTAAAACTGCTTCCTCAGTGTCCTCTGCACGCCTAAAAGCTGAGGCAGAACGAGCAGCTCTACTAGCTCGCCAAGCATCATTACAGGACAAGCATGCATTGGAACTGGAGAAAGCTCAACTGGAACAACAGAAAGCTCAACTGGAACAACAGAAAGCTCAACTGAATGTTAGGATGGAAAAAATGGCACTGGAAACAGACATAGCAGCATATAATGCCAAACTGAAGGTTCTGGAGAGTGTTGAGTCAACTTCTCAATCCCATTCTGTGGCAGCCCATTTTCTAAGCCAAGAAGATGGAATGAACTCTTATTATGAGAACCAGGAACCCGAGGTCTATAAGGAACCTGAACCATCACCTGTTGAGTTTGCTGCATTAGGTGCAGTTCCAAAGACTCCACTACAGAGAGTTTTACAACAACCGACCACAAAGCCATCAAAACCTATTCAGAAAACAGTCATAAACCACACCCTTCAGCAGCCAACATCAACGTCTAGCAATCAACACAGAATCAACACTGCGGGTATCAGCCATATTACCAGCCATGATAACCTCTCTACTGTCATGCAAAGGCAGAATGACATTGCTGACCTCCTTGTACTACAGCACAAACAGGCCACACTCCCTGTTAGGGAGATACCTATGTTTGACGGTGATCCTCTAAACTTTAGGCCATTTATGCGTGCATTTGAGCATGGAATAGAAGATAAGACAAGCAGTCACCAGGATAGGCTCTATTACCTGGAACAGTACACCTCTGGTCAGCCCAAGGATCTGGTCCGTAGTTGTCTGCATATGGAAGCCAGAAGAGGCTATGCAGAGGCTAAGAGGTTGTTAAAGGAACACTTTGGCAATGAAATCAAAGTCACCACTGCTTACATGGAAAAAGCTTGGAACTGGATAAACATCAAACCGGATGATGGAAAGGGACTGGGTGGCTATGCACTCTATCTTAGAGGTTGCTGTAACGCTATGCAAGACCTACAGAACATGGAAGAGCTTAATCTTCCCTCCAACATAAAGTTGATCATGTCAAAACTTCCCTACAAACTAAGGGAAAAATGGAGGTCTACGGCATGTGATATTTTAGAGAGAAGCCACCTGAGGGCCCAGTTCAGTGACCTTGTGACGTTCATGGAAAAACAGGCCAAAATACTGCAGGATCCGTTGTACGGAGATATCCAAGATCCCCTGACCATCAAAAAGGGTTTTAAAACCAAAACAGAAGCTGACTTTAAACAGCAGTTCAAATCCAAGAGTAGGGGAAGCAGCTTTGCCACTGCAGTAGATGTAGTGGCAGATTGTAACTCGGAAAAACCTCTAAAAGAACAAACATTCAAAATCAAGAAACCAGGCGCCTACCCTTCTGATGCTCCCAGTATCTCATGTGTATTTTGCGCTGGTGAGCATTTCCTGGTCGACTGCCAACAGGTGAAGCCACAGCCACACGAAGCCAAGGTTGGGTTTCTGAGATCAAAAGGCCTTTGTTTTGGCTGTTTGATGAGAGGATACTTAAGCAAAGAATGTAAAAGAAGGATGACCTGTCAGATATGTCAAAGAAGGCACCCCACTATACTGCACATTGAAGGAAGAGAGAGATTTAGATCTCTGAAGGCAGATACGAGGGGTGTAGCAGTAAAGCGGGAGGAGACTGTCAGCAGTGCTCTTGTTTCACTGGAAGCTGGTGAAGATACCGGGGCCGGTACAGATTGTGCACTTGCGATTGTGCCAGTACAAGTAAAGATGGCAAATGGAAGCAAGTCTACGTTAACCTATGCATTTCTCGATTCTGGTAGCTCAGCAACATTTTGTACGGAGAGACTCATGAGGCAGTTGCAAGCTAAAGGCAGTGAGACTGAAATTCTGCTATGCACAATGGGGCAGGAGAGTCCTACCAAGAGCTTTGAGATATCTGGATTAGAGATTGGCAATGTGGAAGGTGACACATTTCTTGCAATACCAAAGGTCTACACCCAAAATAAGATCCCAGTGACAAGAGAGAATATTCCCACTCAGAAAGATCTCAAAAGGTGGCCATACCTGAAAGAAGTTCAGTTGAAGGATATTGACGCCGACGTCGAACTCCTGATTGGCGTAAATGCTCCAAAGGCAATGGAACCAATTGTACCATGGCAGAAGAATCTGGGCATCCTACGATGATGGCCAATCGTATCTCAATTGCCGACCTGGGGGTTCTTCTTGTAAATCAGTACAACCATGACTTTCCCGAGATAGGGTATGAAGAGAAAAGTGAGATGTCAGCTGAGGATCGTAGGTTTATGGAGATCGTATCAAGCTCCATAACCCTCAAAGACCATCACTACTACTTACCGTTGCCCTTTCGCAAAACAGATGTAGTCCTGCCAAACAATCGTGACATGGCAAAGCAGCGGGCTCTAAATATTATCAGGAAGTTAAAGAAGGACAAAGGTTACGCTGCAGAGTACAAAGGCTTCATGGAAGAGATGATAACAAAAGGTTACGCCGAGAAGATACCACAAGAACAGCTCCTCAGAGAGAAAGGCAAGGTATGGTACATACCACACCATGGTGTTCACCATAAGCGCAAAGGAATGATACGAGTAGTGTTTGACTGTTCATCATCCTATAAAGGTACAGTGAACTCCTTCAAGGCCCTGACCTGGCAAACACGCTTATAGGAATCTTGCTAAGATTTCGGCAAGAGCACATTGCCATGATGGCAGACATCGAAGGAATGTTCCATCAAGTACGTGTCCATGAAGATTACTTAGACTTCCTGCGATTCCTATGGTGGCCGGATGGTGATACTAACAAAAGATTGGAGGAGTACAGAATGACGGTACATCTTTTCGGTGCTATATCCTCTCCAAGTTGTGCAAACTTTGCACTGCGAAAGACTGCAGAAGACAACTGTGAGGTACGATGAAGAGGTAATTCAAACAGTCAAGTCCAACTTCTATGTTGATGACTGCCTCAAGTCAGTGGCCACAGAAGAACAAGCCATAGCTCTCACGAAAAACCTCAGGGGATGTGTGCTCTCAGGGTGGGTTCAAATTGACCAAGTGGGTCAGCAACAGCCGCACTGTGCTGGCTTCTATCCCTGATGAACACAAAGCCAAGCAGATAAAAGAACTTGGACCTGGACAGAGAAAAGCTGCCTGTTGAAAGAGCACTTGGAATCCGATGGAACATTGAAAGTGATGCATTTACCTTCCGAATCACTTCAAGAACAGACCCCTTACAAGAAGAGGTATTCTCTCAACTGTCAGCTCTATTTATGATCCATTAGGTTTCCTCGCCCCATTTGTATTAAAGGCAAAGCAAATTATTCAAGTGCTCTGCAAGCTAAAGTGTGGATGGGACGAAGTCATCCCTGAAGAACACTCTATTTCATGGCAGAGATGGCTCTCAGAGCTGGACCAGCTCTCCAGAATCCAGATAGACAGGTGTATGATGCCTGAGAACTTTGGTCAAGTCAAGACTGCACAGCTGCATCACTTCGGTGATGCAAGTGAACAAGGTTATGGCACGGCAAGTTACCTTAGGCTCACAAACGGTATGGAAAAGGTTCACATTGCATTCATACTGGGGAAATCAAGGGTGACTCCACTCAAGCAGATGACAATCCCCAGACTGGAACTTGCTGGAGCAACATTGGCAGTGCGAGTGGACAGGATGTTAAGGTTGGAGCTCCAGATTGAACTTGAGGAGTCAACTTTTTGGACGGACAGCCAGTCTGTGCTAAAATACATCCGCAATGATACCAAGAGATTCCATACCTTTGTGGCTAATAGGGTTGCTATGATCCGTGACCTATCGAAAGCAAAACAGTGGAGGTATTTGAACTCAAAACACAACCCAGCCGATGATGCCTCAAGATGATTACATGTTGAAATGTTCCTGAACTCAAAGAGATGGCGCAAAGGACCAGAATTCCTGGAGAAACCAGAAACTCAATGGCCGAAAGTCCCCGAGGAGCTTAGCTCCATCCCTCCGGACGATCCAGAGGTGAGAAAAGACGTAATCGTAAACCATACAAGTGTGGAAGAAAAGAGTCCAACCAGCAAACTGATTGAGTACTATTCAACATGGAACAGCTTGAAGAAAGCAGTTGCCTGGATGCTGAAACTGAAGAAAAGTCTTCTACAGTTAAGCCAGAAAAGGAAAATTCTCTCTCAAACTGATCCAAGATCAGATCAGAGTCTGACAAACTCACTGAAGGAACAAATTGACAAGTTCAAACTGACGTTTGGAAAAGAAAGTCTGTCTGTGGATGACCTAGAAGCAGAAAAGGTCATCATTTGAGTTGAACAACGACAGCACTTTAAACAAGAAATTGCACTAGTTGTGAAAGGAAAACAATGTGCCAAGAGAAGCGGCACAATCTGTAAGCTTGATCCAATTGTTGACAATGGCATTCTGAGAGTAGGAGGAAGGTTAAGCAAAGCTGCTATGCCTACGGAACTAAAGAATCCTATGATCCTGCCCAAAGACTCCTACATCTCTAGACTGATCTTACTCCACATCCATGAGCAGGTTGGCCACTCTGGGAGAGGTCACATGCTTTCTAGACTTCGCCAGCGATATTGTATACCCTGTGCCAACTCTTTAGCAAGGAAGATCCTTAAGAGCTGTGTCTTTTGCAGGCGGATGCAAGCTAGAGCTGGAGAACAGAAGATGGCCGACCTTCCACAAGTTCGGGTGTCACCTGATTTGCCGCCTTTCACCCATGTGGGCATAGATTATTTCGGCCCCATAGAGGTGAAGCGAGGCCGCGTTCATGTGAAGCGTTATGGTGTGATCTTTACTTGCCTTGTGAGTCGAGATGTCCATCTAGAAGTTGCTAGTTATCTGGATACTGATTCCTGCATCAATGCCCTGTGCAGGTTCATCTGTCGAAGGGGCCCAGTAAAAAGTATCAGAACAGACAATGGCACCAACTTTGTTGGAACACACAGAGAGCTAGGAGAAGCTATGAAAGAGCTGGATCACAACAAGATTCAAAATGAATTACTGAAGAAAGGACTGACATGGTCATTCAACCCTCCCTCTGGAGCCCACCATGGGGGGGTATGGGAGAGGTTGATCCGACTGGTGAAAAAGATCCTCTATTCAGTCCTTAAAGAGCAAGTACTGGATGATGAGGCTTTGGAAACAGCCTTGTGTGAAGTTGAGGCGATTATGAACGACAGACCAATCACTACTGTAACAAATGACCCTAATGATCTAGAACCCCTGACTCCGAACCATCTGCTTCATCTGAAAGCTAAGCCAGTCCTGCCACCAGGACTATTCCAGAGAAGCGACCTATACTCACGAAGGAGATGGAAGCAAGTACAATATATCACTGACCTCTTCTGGAAGAGATGGATCAGGGAGTATCTTCCACTTATGCAGGAGCGGAACAAGTGGAACAAAACTAAGAGAAACTTCAGTCCTGGTGACCTCGTGGTCATCGTCGATGACAACGCCCCAAGGAACTCTTGGCTAATGGGGCGTGTGGTGGAGGCTTTGCCAGGGGCCAAAGGTCTTGTCCGGAGCGTCATGGTTAAGACTAAGACCAATATCTTACAGAGACCTATCAATAAACTCTGTCTGCTCCTTGAGGCGACGGAGTGACACACACACAGTGCTCCATCTTAGAATCACGTGCACCTCTGATTCGTTGATGTCGTACTCTTACATTCTTTGATGTCATACATTTTTCAACTCAAACTGAGATCTATGGACTATTTTCCTACATGGCACCTTGTATATTTGTATATTTGTAAATAGCTATGAACTGTAATAGTGCTCTGGTATAGAATGTTTTGTGTATTAGGGCGAAATCATTCCCGATTGCAGTTCCTAGGGCTTCCACTAGATTATAAAGAGTTTCAGGCTGGTTTTTGGAAAAATGAGCCAGAAATGTTTGTTTTTCCAGGTGGCTCCCATTTTGGCTGTAGTGCTTCCAAGTGCGTAAATGAGAGTGCGTTCTTTGATATTTTTCTCCGGTAAACGATTCTCCGTCTTAAATTCTATTGTTTATTTGCATATTAGGGTACCTAAGGTTTGATTATAAAAATTGATTGACTTGTTTGTATAAGTTTATTGGTAAGGTTTGGGATTAATTTTTTATGCATTTTGAAGGAGGGAACCGAGTGGATTATTGACTGAAGCGCACCAGCTAAACTGAGTTTTTATGGATATAAAGAAGGACTTTATCGAACAAAAGGACCATTTGTAATGTAACTGGGACCTTTTGGAGTGCCAACAGAAGAAGATATTCAAATGTAAGGCATATATTATATCGCTAATTCTGACTCCCTGGTTGAAAATGATTTGTTATGCATTTGTGTGCTGGGTGCTGTCCTCAAATAATCACATGGTTTGCTTTCGCCGTAAAAGCCTTTTTGAAATCTGACATGGCGGCTGGATTAACAACAAGTTAAGCTTTATTTTGATGTATTGCACTTGTGATTTCATGGAAGTTTCATATTTATAGTAATTTCATTTGAATTTGGCCGGAAGTTGTGGAAATGGTTAGCAGGGTAGCCTGAAAATTGTGTCGGAATTATAGTAAGAGCCCAGGGCAGATGAGTCAAAGTTGACGCCCGAATTGAGGTAAGTAACTTCCGAACTGATGTTCAAATCTGATGTCGGTTGTAAGAAATGTAAGAAATGATAGTTGATACATTGAGAATGAAAATAAAATAGCAAAACTGGGTCAGAGCTCACAAAACGGCGTCCATTCGGGAGGGCGCCATTTTATATAGCTACATCTGTTAAGATTGGTGCCATTTTTATCGCTATGAAAGTATTTGATAATTGAGCATCAGGTTTGCTCTAAGTGCACCCTTGACAGGAGTGGGGTGTGTGTGTGTGTGTGTGTGTGTGTGTGTGTGTGTGTGTGTGTGTGTGTGTGTAGGAATGAAGCCTGGGGGGCTAAAGCAACTCAGCTAATTGGCTAATGTAGCTAATAACATTTGAATGCTGATGGATGGCCATTGCTTTGTGTGTTTGTGTGTCCGCCTGCGTGTGCATGCACGGTGTGTCTGTGTATGTGTATAACATTAGTGTGTGATAGATAGCCATTGCCCTGCTAGCTTTTCAGACAGACAACAAATTGGCACCATTAAGGACTGCAGTTAAAGGAACTCTTGAGGAAAGGGATTACATTTAATTAGCTGGGTTGGACCACTTGCCTTAGTACCCGTTATATGTATTAAAGGATGTACTGTTTTTTATTTTCTGCGCAATGCCATCTGTCGTCAACAGCAACCTTGGTTGTCTAGGGAATTGTTTGAGTGTCCTGTTGCATGTTTTCTGGCAGGTGCTTCACTAGGATATTGATGGTTGAGCTTAGCTTGTATTGAGTTGTTAAGCTAGGTATAGTATGAATACAAGCAGAGTACAATCTAATGTAATATCAATAATATACAGTGGCAAGAAAAAGTATGTGGACCCTTTGGAAATATCTGGATTTCTGAATAAATGTGTCATAAAATTTGATCTGATCGTCATCTAAGTCACAACAATAGATCTGCTTACACTAATAACACACAAACAATTATAAGCTTTCATGTCTTTATTGAACACACGGTGTAAACATTCACAGTGCAGGGTGGGAAAAGTTTGTGAACCCTTTGATTTAATGATTGGTTGACCCTCCTCTTTGCAGCAATAACCTCAACCAAACGTTTTCTGTAGCTGCGGATCAGACCTGTACAATGCTCAGGAGGAATTTTGGACCATTCCTCTTTACAAAACTGTTTCAGTTCAGCAATATTATTAGGATGTCTGGTGTGAACCGCTCTCTTGAGGTCATGCCACAGCATCTCAATCGGGTTGAGGTCAGGACTGGTCTATTCCAGAATTTGTATTTTCTTCTGTAGAAGCCATTCTGTTGTTGATTTACTTCGGTGTTTTGGATCGGTGTCCTGTTACATCACCCAACTTCTGTTGAGCTTTGATTGGCGGACGGATAGCCTTATTCTCCTGCAAAATGTCTTGATAAACTTGGGAATTCATTTTTCCTTCGATGATAGCAAGCTGTCCAGGCCCCCGAGGCAGCAAAGCAGTCCCAAACCATAATGCTCCCTCCACCATACTTTACAGTGAGGATGAGGTTTTGCCGTTGGTGTGCTGTGCCATTTTTTCTCCACACATAGTGTTGTGTGTTCCTTCCAAACAACACAACTTTAGTTTAATCTGTGCACAAATTATTTTGCCAGTAGCGCTGTGGAAAATCCAAGTGCTCTTTTGCGTGCAGCAATGGTTTTTTTGGACAGTTGTGACTTCTTCCGTGGTGTCCTCCCATGAACACCTTTCTTGTTTAGTGTTTTACGAATCGTAGACTCGTCAACAGAGATGGTAGAATGTTCCAGAGATTTCTGTAAGTCTTTAGCTGACACTTCTTACCCTCATTGAGCATTCTGCGCTGTGCTCTTGCAGTCATCTTTGCAGGATGGCCACTCCTAGGGAGAGTAGCAACAGTGCTGACAATTTGTTTTAACGTGGACTGATGAACATCATGGCTTTTAGAGAGACTTTTGTAACCCTTTCCAGCTTTATTCAAGTCAACAATTCTTAATATTAGTTCTTCTGAGATCTCTTTTGTTCAAGGCATGGTTCACATCAGGCAATGCTTCTTGTGAATAGCAAACTCACATTGTGTGAGTTTTTCTTATAGGGCAGGCCAGCTCTAACCAACATCTCTAATTTCGTCTCATTGATTGGACTCGGGGGTAGCTGACTCCTGACTCCAATCAGCTTTAGGAGAAGTCATTAGCCTAGTGGTTCACATACTTTTTCCAACCTACACTGTGAAAGTTTAAATTATATATTAAATTATATGGACAAGAAAAATACAATAATTTGTGTGTTATTAGTTTAAGCACACTGTGTTTGTCTATTGTTCAGATAAAATGTTACAACCAATTTATGCAGAAATCCAGGTAATTCCAAAGGGTTCACATACTTTTTTCTTGCCACTGTAGGTTTGATCCGCAGTGGACACGGTGAGGTGTAAACCAGGTTCAACCTCATTGGAGGAAGCCCTATATGTAGTCTCACGCGACTGACGAGTGTAGCTGTTCGTCTTGCCTCAACCAAGTCTTGCCTCAGAAAGTCTTGCCTCAGCCAGAACCTATAAACTTGATCCAAACCATGAGGACACATTTGTTTGCGTCTGTGGCAAACAAACTTATTTTAATGACGTGCAATAGCTTATGTATAATTCACAGAGCCTTGTGTGTGTATTAATGCTCCAGACAGAGGACCATTCCTGAGCATTATCTACTGTCCCAGTAGATAATGCTCATGGCTGTCTAATGGCTGATTCATCCAATTATTCCTGGAAGAGAGGAGCAACAAGCAGGTTTCAAGACTGCAACCAAAACACTCGCTTTTGCAACCCTTTGACATGACAGTGCGACACCACATTTTAATTGGTCGCAGGGTGCCAGTGAGAAAAATACATTGATATATTCCCATAATGTTTTGCATGTCAGCAATCAAGTTTTCCAGATATATAACTTCAAAAATACCGAAATACAGCTGGTATGATAGATTTAGCATTATATGATGCAAAACGCAGCATCATACTACTGTATTCCCATATTTTGAATGTTATATTCTCGAAATCTTGATTGCTCACATGCAAAGCATTTGGGACTATATCAACAATGGACTAATGAAACAAATACCAAGATATAGTTTTTGGATGGATTTTTCCTTTAAGTGTTGAATGGATAGACATGGCGCCGACAAATATGGTCGCCTCGCTTCAGGTCCTTACGAAGCTATGCAGTAATTTGTTTTTTAATGTATTATTTCTTACATTGTTAGCCCAGAAAATCTCAACTGTTATTACATACAGCCGGGAAGAACTATTGGATATATAAAAGCGACGTCAACTTACCTCCACCCTGGACATGGGATCTTATCCCAGAGGCTGACCCAAAACAACGGGGTTACCACAGGAGAGGCAGACGGAGCAGCCTACTGGTCAGGCTTAGAAGGTGGACGAAATTAGGGCACCGAGTTGCCTTCCAGAGAGACATCAGAGATTGGAACATTCTCCGTTTCACGGAAACATGGCTCACACCGGATATGTTGTTAGAGTCGGTACAGTCACCTGGTATCTTCACGCATCACACCGACAGAAACAAACATCTCTCTTGTAAGAAGAAGGGCGGGGGTGTATGCCTTATGATTAACGACTAATGGTGTAATCATAACAACATACAGGAGCTCCTTTTGTTCACCTGACCTAGAATTCCTTACAATCAAATGCTGACGCATGATCTGCCAAGAGTTTTGTTTTCGATTATAGTCACAGCCGTGTATATCCCCCCCAGGCAGACACCTCGACGGTCCTGAAAGAACTTCATTGGACTCTATGTAAACTGGAAACCACATATCCTGAGGCTGCATTTATTGTAGCTTGGGATTTTATCAAGGCTAATCTGAAAACAAGGAAACTAAATTCTATCAGCATATTGAATGCACGACACGAGCTGGTAGCATTCTGGATCATTGCTGCTTGAACTTCCACGATGCAAACAAAGCCCTCACCCTGCCCTCCCTTAGGCAACTCTGACCATGACTCCATTTTGTTGCTCCCAGCCTACAGACAGAAACTGAAACAGGAAATGCCCATGCTCAGGTCTATCCAATGCTGGTCTGACCCATCGGATTCCACGCTTCAAGATTGCTTCGATCACGTGGACTGGGATATGTTCCGGATAGCCTCAGACAATAACATTAATGTATATGCTGACTCGGTGAGCGAGTTTATTAGCAAGTGAATCGGTGTTGTACCCACTGTGACAATTAAAATCTTCGCTAGTCAGAAACCGTGGAATGATGGCAGCATTCGCGCAAACTGAAAGCGCAAACCACCACTTTCCATCTGCTTTCCAACATGGCAAGGCGACTGGAAATATGACCGAATACAAACAGTGTAGCTATTCCCTCCGCAAGGCAATCAAACAAGGAAAGGGTCAGTATAGAGACAAAGTAAAGTCACAATTAAACGGCTCAAAAAGGAGATGTATGAGGCAGGGTCTGCAGTCAATCACTGATTAACAAAGAAAACCAGTCCCGTCGCAGACATCAACGTCTTGCTCCCAGACATATTAAACAACTTAAACGGCCTGGTACCAAAGCCTGTGGGCTCTCCTTCACCGTGGCCATTGTGAGTAAAACATTTAAACGTGTTAACCCTCGCAAGGCTGCCAGCCCAGATGGCAACCCTAGCCGCGTCCTCAGAACAAGCGCAGACCAGCTGGCTGGTATGTTTACGGATATTCAATCAATCGCTATCCCAGTCTGCTGTGTCTACATGCTTCAAGATGGCCACCATTCCTGTTCCCAAGAAAACTAAGGTAACTGAACTAAATGACTATCGCCCCGCAGTACTCACTTCTGTCATCATGAAGTGCTTTGAGAGACTAGTCAAGGATTATATCACTTCCACCCTACCTGAGACCTTAGACCCACTTCAATTTGCTTACTGCCCAAATAGGTCCACAGACGACGCAATCGCCATCACACTGCACATTGCCCTATCCCATCTGGACGAGAGGAATACCTATGTAAGAATGCTGTTCACACCATAGTACCCTCCAAACTCATCATTAAGCTCAAGACCCTGGGTCTCAACCTCGCCCTGTGCAACTGGGTCCTGGACTTTCTGACGGGCCGCCCCCAGGTGGTGAGGGTAGGAAACAGCATCCCCACCCTGCTGATCCTCAACACTAGGGCCCCACAAGGGTGCTTCTCATCCCTCTCCTGTACTCCTTGTTCACCCATGACTGCGTGGCCATGCATGCCTCCAACTCAATCAGCAAGTTTGCAGATGACACTACAGTGGTAGGCTTGATTACCAACAACGACGAGACGGCCTACAGGAAGGAGGTGAGGGCCATCGGAGTGAGGTGTCAGGAAATTAACCTTTCACTCAACATCAACAAAACAAAGAAGATGATTGTGGACTTCAGGAAACAGCAGAGGGAGCATACCCCCCATCCACATTGATAGGACAGTAGTGGAGAAGGTGGGAAGTTTTAAGTTCCTCGGCGTACACATCACAGACAAACTGAAATTGTCCATTCATACAGACAGTGTGGTGAAGAAGGCGCAACTGCGCCTCTTAAACCTCAGGAGGCTGAAGAAATTTGGCTTCTCACCTAAAACACTCACAAACTTTTACAGATGCACAATCAAGAGCATCCTGTCGGGCTGTATCACCGCCTGATACGTCAACTGCTTCGCCCACAACCGCAAGGCTCTCCAGAGGGTTGTGCGGTCTGCACAACGCGTCACCGGGGACAAACTACCTGCCCTCCAGGACACCTACAGCATCCGATGTTACAGAAAGGCCAAAAAGATCATCAAGGAAAACAACCACCCGAGCCACTGCATGTTCACCCCACTATCATCCAGAAGGCGGGGTCAGTACAAGTGCATCAAATCTGGGAAAGAGAGACTGAAAACAGCCATCACTAACATAGAGTGGCTGCTGCCAACATACAGACTCAAATCTCTGGCCACTTTAATACATTAAAGGTATCAGTAGTCACTTTAATTAATGCCATATACATTAATATACATATACAGTTGAAGTCAGAAGTTTACATACACCTTAGCCAAAAACATTTAAACTCAGTTTTTCACAATTGCTGACACTTAATCCTAGTAAAAATTCCCTGTCTTGGGTCCGTTAGGATCACCACTTTATTTTAAGAATGTGAAATGTCAGAATAATAGTAGAGAGAATTATTTATTTCAGCTTTTATTTCTGGGTCCGAAGTTTACATACACTCAATTAGTATTTGGTAGTATTGCCTTTAAATTGTTTAACTTGGGTCAATCGTTTCGGGTAGCCTTCCACAAGCTTCCCACAATAAGTTGGGTGAATTTTGTTCTATTCCCCCTGACAGAGCTGGTGTAACTAAGTCAGGTTTGTAGGCATCCTTGCTCGCACATGCTTTTTCAGTTCTGCCCACATATTTTCTATAGGATTTAGGTCAGGGCTTTGTGAAGGCCACTTCAATACCTTGACTTTGTTGTCCTTAAGCCATTTTGCCACAACTTTGGAAGTATGCTTGGGGTCATTGTCCATTTGGAAGACCCTTTTTTGACCAACTTTAACGTCCTGACTGATGTCCTGAGATTTTTCTTCAATATATCCACATTTTTTTTCCTCCCTCATGATGCCATCTATTTTGTGAAGTGCACCAGTCCCTACTGCATCAAAACCCCCCCACAACATGATGCTGCCACCTCCGTGGGATGGTGTTCTTTGGCTTGCAAGCCTCCCTCTTCTTCCTCCAAACATAACAATGGTCATTATGGCCAAACAGTTCTATTTTTGTTTCATCAGACCAGAGTACATTTCTCCAAAAAGTACGATCTTTATCCCCATGTGCAGTTGCAAACCGTAGTCTGGCTTTTTTAATGGCCGTTTTGGAGAAGTGGCTTCTTCCTTGCTGAGCGGCCTTTCAGGTTATGTCTATATTTGACTTGTTTTACTTTGGTTATAGATACTTTTGTACCTGTTTCCTCCAGTATCTTCACAAGGTCCTTTGCTGTTGTTCTGGGATTGATTTGCACTTTTTGCACCAAAGTACGTTCATCTCTAGGAGACAGAACACGTCTCAGTCCTGAGTGGTATGACGGCTGCGTGGTCCCATGGTGTTTATACTTGCTGACTATTGTTTGTACAGATGAACGTGGTACCTTCAGGCGTTTGGAAATTGCTCCCAAGGATGAACCAGACTTGTGGAGGTCTAAAAAAAAATTCTGAGGGCTTGGCTGATTTCTTTTGATTTTCCCATGATGTGAAGCAAATAAGCACTGAGTTTGAAGGTAGGCCTTGAAATACACCCACAGGTACACCTGCAATTGACTCAAATGATGTCAATTAGCCTATCAGAAGCTTCTAAAGCCATGACATAATTTTCTGGAATTTTCCAAGCTGTTTAAAGGCACAGTCAACTTAGTGTATGTAAACTTCTGACCCACTGGAATTGTGATACAGTGAATTATAAGTGAAATCATCTGTCTGTAAACAATTGTTGGAAAAATGTATTGTGTCATGCACAAGATAGATGTCCTAACCGACTTGTCAAAACTATAGTTTGTTAACAAGACATTTGTGGAGTGGTTGATAGTTTAATGACTCCAACCTAAGTGTATGTAAACCTCCGACCTCAACTGTATACTGTATACTGTATATTGTATTCTACCATCTACTGCATCTTGCCTATGCCGCACGGCCATCGCTCATCCATATATTTATATGTACATGCTCTTATTCATCCCTTTGCATTTGTGTGTATAAGGTAGTCGTTGTGAATTTGTTAGATTACTTGTTAGATATTACGACGCTGTTGGAGCGAGAAGCACAAGCATTTCGCTACACTCGCACGAACGTCTTCTAACCATGTGTATGTGACCAATACAATTTGATTTGATTTTGGTATACCGAAACCTTGTTCCTTTTTCGATACTAGACCATGAAAAAATGTGTCTCACGTCATCTACTGATTGAGAGAGGATCAAGTCTGTCTATCAGCGCAGCCGATGTCCCTGTATAGCGTGACCGCCTGCTGCTTGCCTGCGCCACTGACTCATTGCCGAATTTAGCCTGTCCTGAGGAACCACTGCCTATCATTGGAAGTGTGGGCTGCATTATGTTAGCTCCCCACTCATGCTGCACAGAAGTTAATGCACTTTAATAATGCAACAAGGCATGTAGAAATGTTGCATCTTAATGACTGTTCATAAAACAATGTCCATTACAGGCTAGAACAATTTACAATTAAAGAAGATACCGGTAGCTTCCAGCTTTGTAGGATAACTTTCCTTGCTTACAGCTGAAGCTAACATCAATTCACTACCCTAGTATTTTGTTTGTGCAAACCATAAGGCTGAATACCGTATGCTGATTTCAAAGCTGATTGTCACCAAAAACCATGGTCATTGCCCAAAACGTTATTCATTCTCTTCTGTCTCCTTCACTGTGTGTCTGTGAATGACGTCATCAGAGACGGAGCACACTTTTATAAACGAAGAGATTGCTCCTCCTATGCAAATGTTATGGATCAGTACAATAAAATAAGTCCCAGATCGAAGGGAAACAGATTGTTTTTCATCTGTAGCCCCGTGAAATGAGCCACAACTCAAAGCTTGCACACACTCCTATTGCATATACATTCACCTGTATTGTGAATAGGCATAGGCTACATCTTGATTTACCCAGTTTATCAATAGAGATTTACGATTCAAATAAATGATTACCGCTATGTAGGTCGATTGGTTATGTCAGTATAGGTGCGCACTGGCAAAAAAATGGGTGCAACCAAATCATGTGCTGGTAACATCAACTGAAAAAGTTGGGCGCACCAGTGCCACAAGTTCATCTAATACCCTGAACATTGCTCAGTGCCTGCTCATATGATTAAAGACTCTAGAGAGCCTAGGGAGGGAGGGAGCGAGCAACAGACGAGTTGGGAGTCATGGTACAAACAAACAGGGTGAGATCAGGACATGGCGGCCACAGCCGTTTGATGAGAGGGTATCTTTTATATTCAGTTTGAGTGAGGAGTTTGTTTGTTTTCAAAACTTTGGTTGAGTTTTGATTATATCTTGCCTAGAACTTTTTTAATGGTGCTGTTCTCTCCCAGCGTTGTGGTACGTGCACCACGCACACACATAGGCCTACACGTTTTTGCCTCAGAGTAGACACATATGGGAGCTGTGATTAAAAGCATTAGAGCATGACCCACGGTTAGATCTTAGTGCATGTGAAGAGCATAATCCCACTGTGGATCCCTGCTCACCATGTTACTGTAAGGACAGTAGGATACAGCACTTGGATGGGAGATTATGTTACTGTCAGGACAGTAGGATACAGCACTGGGATGGGAGATTGTTACTGTAAGAACAGTAGGATACAGCACTGGGATGGGAGATTATGTTACTGTAAGAACAGTAGGATACAGCACTTGGATGGGAGATTATGTTACTGTAAGACCAGTAGGATACAGCACTGGGATGGGAGATTATGTTACTGTAAATACAATATGATACAGCACTGGGATGGAAGATTATGTTACTGTAAGTACAGTGGCATACAGCACTGGGATGGGAGATTATGTTACTGTAAAAACAGTAAAATACAGCACTGGGATGGGATATTATGTTACTGTAAGAACAGTAGGATACAGCACTGGGATGGGAGATTGTTACTGTAAGTACAATATGATACAGCACTGGGATGGAAGATTATGTTACTGTAAGTACAGTGGCATACAGCACTGGGATGGGAGATTATGTTACTGTAAGAACAGTAAAATACAGCACTCGGATGGGAGATTATGTTACTGTCAGGACAGTAGGATACAGCACTTGGATGGGAGATTATGTTACTGTAAGGACAGTAGGATACAGCACTGGGATGGGAGATTGTTACTGTAAGAACAGTAGGATACAGCACTGTGATGGGAGATTATGTTACTGTAAGAACAGTATGCTACAGCACTGGGATGGGAGATTATGTTACTGTAAGAACAGTAGGATACAGCACTGGGATGGGAGATTATGTTACTGTAAGAACAGTAGGATACAGCACTGGGATGGGAGATTATGTTACTGTAAGAACAGTAGGATACAGCACTGGGATGGGAGATTATGTTACTGTAAGAACAGTAGGATACAGCACTGGGATGGGAGATTATGTTACTGTAAATACAATATGATACAGCACTGGGATGGGAGATTATGTTACTGTAAATTTCAACTGTTCTGCCTTATTATTATTGGACCATGCTGGTCATTTATGAACATTTGAACATTTTGGCCATGTTCTGTTATAATCTCCACCCGGCACAGCCAGAAGAGGACTGGCCACCCCACATAGCCTGGTTCCTCTCTAGGTTTCTTCCTAGGTTTTGGCCTTTCTAGGGAGTTTTTCCTAGCCACCGTGCTTCTACACCTGCATTGCTTGCTGTTTGGGGTTTTAGGCTGGGTTTCTGTACAGCACTTTGAGATATCAGCTGATGTATGAAGGGCTATATAAATACATTTGATTTGATTTAAGTACAGTGGCGTACAGCATTACAGTTTAAGGCTGGGATGTGTGATTTACAGTTGGTTTGTGTGAGAGAACGAATGACAGAGAAGAGGAGGGAAATGAGGAGAAATAGTCATTTTCAACAAATACGTATATATATAACCATCGAAATCCGTACTCTTTATTTGCAAAACATCCTGCTGAGAGGAAATATGTTTTGTTATTTCTTCTGACATGCCAGAGTCACTCAAGAGACAGTTAAGACTCTGGCTGTGTGTACACCTCTAACGTTCTGTCTGCTCTCTCTCTCTCCCCTCTCTCTCTCCCCCTCCGCTCACAGATGCAGATATACCTGTACAACTCAGATGACTTTGACAGTCTCAGTGCGGCCATCAAGGAGAAGCGCATCATTGCTGCGATGGCTGTGTTTTTTGAGGTACTGTAATACTGGCTTTGGGCTGTGTTGTTGTTTGAAGAGTTCTCTTGGTCTCAGTTGTTCCCAAACACAATGAAACAGGGCAGAGGCCTGGAATACAGTGCTTATTAGGAGATATGAACAACAGTACACTGATTTGAAAGCTGCTGGCTCTCTCGAGGCACATGATATCTTTATTATTTGTTGTCTCTTTCCTTCCAACTTCCCATATCCCTTTTATAGATAACAGTCTCTCTCAGTCTCTCTCTGTTTTTCTGTCTCGCTCTCTGTTTCTTTGTGTCTCTCTCACTCATTCGCACACACACATTGTCCATCTCCTGAGAGCTGTGACTCTCTGTCAGTGCCACAGACAGGCAGGCAGGCAGTCCGACATGCAGACAGACAGATATCTCCAGGGAGACATTACGGTGAAAGACAACTACAGACAGAGTCAGAGAGCAAGGGGGTTCCTCTTCCGCTATCCCCTTAAGCCACCACTTTGTTCTAACTTACCGTACCGCAGGCTCCCCTAAAGACTAGCACAGCCAGCCTCACACTCCAGGAATATTTCTGAAGGATAGTAAATGGCCTCCAGTTGAGTTTCAGTTGTAAACATCAAGGAATATTTCTCGTTCCCTAATGGAAAAGTATCTTAGTACCTGGTTTGTTAAAAAAAAAAACTATTGGGCAAATTAGTGGTATTCTATACTGAACAAAAATATAAACGCAACATGCAACAATTTCAAAGATTTGACTGAGTTACAGTTCATATAAAAAAAAATCTGTCTATTTAAATAAATGTATTAGGCCCTAATCTATGGATTTCACCTAACTGGGAATACAGATATGCATCTGTTGGCACGACAATGGCCCTCAGGAACTCGTCACGGTATCTGCATTCAAATTGCCATCGACACAATGTAATTGTGTTTGTTGTCCATAGCTTATGCCTTTCCATACCATAACCCCACCAACACCATTGGGCACTCTGTTCACAACGTCAGCAAACCGCTCGCCCACCCAACGCCATATCAGAATTCATCCGTGAAGAGCACACTTCTCCTGTGTGCCAGTGTCCCTCAAAGGTGAGCAATTTGCCCACTGAAGTCGGTTATGACGCCGAACTGGAGTAAGGTCAAGACCCAGGTGAGGACGATGAGCAGACAGATGAGCGTTTCTGACAGTTTGTACAGAAATTCTTCAGTTGTGCAAACCACAGTGTCATCAGCTGTCCGGTGGCTGCTCTCAGATGATCCCGCAGGTGAAGAACCCGGAGGTGGAGGTCCTGGGCTGGGGTGGTTACACATGGTCTGCATGGTTACACATTCTCTAAAATGATGTTGGAGAAGTGGCTTATGGTAGAGAAATTAACAGTCAATTCTCTGGCAACAGCTCTGGTAGACATTCCTTCACTCAGAATGCCAAAATTGCACACTCCCTCAACTTGAGATATCTGTGGCATTGTGTTGTGACAAGACTGCACATTTTAGAATGGCCTTTTATTGTCCCTTGCACAAGGTGCACCTGTGTAATTATCATGCTGTTAAATCAACTTTTTGATATGCCACACATGTCAGGTAGATGGATTATCTTGGCAAAGGAGAAATGCTCACTAACAGGGATGAACATTTCTGGGATCTTTTATTTCAGCTCATGAAACATGGGACCAACAACATTTTATTTCTGCAATTAAATGAACCCTCAAATGATGACGCTTCAACTGAGCACCCTCAAGGAGGAGAGCTCCACTTTCTTTCCCTGTTTGTTTGCACGTGTGCGCTTAACCCAGCACCAACACTCCAGCTCATCACTCTCCTGCTTACACCCACGGTACTCACTGACTAGATCAAGGTTCACTCCGCTCTGTCTATCAGATGTTCTATTTCTAGTTCTACTATGGCGATGCGGTCTATTACTTAGGAAGCACTCTACTGAAGCACTCAGAGCCACACAGAGTGGCTAGGCCAGGGTCGTTTCTCTCTCCGATCAGAGAAGCAGGCAGGTTGGAATGGGGACACAGGTGTTCCTATGTAGGTCTGTGGATAGACAGTGATGGACCTTGTGTGTATGAAGACCTAAATGCTACCACTGTGTTTCTGACAGCCTATCGCTTACAGCAATTAGCATCAGCACGCGCACACATTTATCCTGCTGAATTGCATTTTACAAAGCAGGACACACACACACACACACACCAGTTTACCATCTTTAATCGATGAGGAGGAGCTGCTTTTGGTTCCCTAAGGCTGTGTGAATGGTCGCTAAGGGGGTTCATATTATTTTCCACATTCAATGCTTAGCTACATTTACTCTCATTTACACTCAGATACTTTTACTCTCATTGGACTGACCTGAGTTAGGGAGGAGTCCCAACACTGTTTTACCCCCCCCCCCCCTCATCTAAGCGTAAATAGGACACTGGGAATATTGGTAATAAATTAGGAGCACGCTGAACTGAGTGTGGGTACTGTAACTGCTGTTCTGGGCTGTCTTGTAAAAGAGCCTGTCTCTTTATCGGTGTCGTCAGGTGGGGCGGCGAGACAATCCAGCCGTAGAGCCCATCATCCAGGGACTGAAACGGGTCGTACACCACGGTGAGTAAACCCCTGGCACTCGCACTACTACTGTCACACTCACACGCGCGCACACACACACTCAATCTCGCTCATGCTCTCAGCAGTTTGCTGCGTTCTCACTGTGATGTTGTTCGGCAGCCGTAGTTCTATAGCACTTCTCACTTAGCCTTTAAACTACAGAGCATCAGTAGAGCACCAGGATCTCAGTCTTCACACGGAAACATTGACATACAGACACACTAACGGATTGCTAGAGGACCAAGGCGTCATCCCTTTCACCAAAGAGGGCTTTCAGTCACGTACAAGAGCATCAAAATGAATGTCGACAGGAAACATACACAACTAAAAAAAGAGACAGAGAAATGACTTCCCAAGGACATAGTTGTTTGTGAGGTTAATGCGAAGTGATTGCTTCAGGCCTCACACGTCTCCCAGACTTAGACATTCCGTGCCTCTCGTCTGGTCATCCATTGGTTTGTTCAGGCTTTTGAAGATACTTAACCTTGGTGTTCATTTTTATTCTCAAATTAGTATGACCACAAGCTCTGAGCCCGGTCTTGCATCAAGACGAAGGCAGCACAGTGAGCTACCGCCGCTCCCTGCTTCTCTGTGTAGAGCCACAAAGAAGAGACGGAACAGTTAATTGCATCTAAGCCTCAATTAGTCAACGCTCCATCGCTTGCTCACATACACACACACACACACACACACACACACACACAGACAGAGAGAACTTACACAGCGGCAACATCAGATGCACGCTTGCTTGCACCATTAATCTTTAATGCTAGGGGGAGACAGATGTGCCTAGCTGCAGTGCATGTTGTATGAAATCAGAGTTGGTGTGAGCTGCGAGCAGAGTGTGGTTGGAAGCTGGTGTCTCTACAGACATGCGTTATGTCGTGTCTCCACCTGCCCATTTAAATGTGCTTTAGCATGTGTCCATAATACTTTGGTCCATCTGCATACACACACACACACACACACACACACACACACACACACACACACACACACACAGGGCTCTATAGAGCCATGCAGCTGTGTGTGTGTGTGCTTGCACGCTTTATGTGTACCAACACATATGGCTGGTTTAACAATGTGCTACTGACGTGGTTCTCTTTATGTGGGTCAACTCAGAGACGAAGAGAAGACGTGTTAATGGAGGAACGGAATAAACTGTGAGCATATAGCCGTAAAATGCAGACCTCTTTACTCATGCTGATTAATCTCACACAACTCTATCCTTCGTGCTTCTCTGGGTCTCTCTCCCATTCATTACACTGACTCCCTATACTGGATGATTTGCCATGGCTGGAACAGGGCAAAAATGGGGCTAGCATGCAGGTGGTATCGCTTGATTTTAGATGTCTAAAGTGGTTACTCTGTGAGGTAGGCCAATACAGTCACTACACATGGTCTCCCGAACACAGATCAAGCCTTCTCCTAGGATTTAACAGCATGCTCAGTAGAGAATCTCCAATTAAAGTGTTTTTAGATCAGGAATAGGGATCCGGTAAACCGCCCTCGGTGTTGAGCATCCAGACTTGTGTTGAATCTAGAGGCCCTCCTTGTTGGAGGAAGGGCTGGGTCCGGTCAGCCTGGGTTGTGGTGTTGTTTTGATGGTCCAAGGGAGGCTCCTGGCCCTCTGGCTGGGTAATTAGGATGCGTCCCAAATGGCACGCTATTCACTATGTTGTGCACTACTTTTGAACCCAGCCCTATTGACCATGGCCCATAGGGCTCTGGTCAAAAGTAGTGCAATACATAGGTGATAGGGTGCCATTTGGGATGCACATTTAATGTCTTCTCTTCTAGCGGGGTGGCGGTGGCAGGGTTTCCGCTAGCTTATTAGCCTCAGCCATCCATCCATCAGCAGGTTTGAGGCAGTGCCACGATACAGCTGTGCTGTCTGAGGGCAGGCGGGTAGTAGAGATGCGGTGAATACTGAAGCAGCTCACGATGTCAGGAACGGAAAGGTGCTTCCGTTCAGATAAGTATGTTGTACAGTCACGTCCACTTTCCCGTCCCATGTCCCACCCACGCTCCATAGTCCACAGTGAAGCGCCCTTCTCATCCTTCGATAGAAACCCACATGACAGTTAGAAGGTACCGGATGACATGGTTTATATCTGAACCCCAAGTTTAGTGTCCTGTTGCCACCCCAGATTGTCTCCAGCTCCCACTTTACTACCCCACATTGTCTCCAGGATTGTCTCCAGGCTCCACTTTACAACCCCAGAATTTCTCAAGCGCCCACTTTACTACCCCAGATTGTCGTCAGCCTCCACTTTACTACCCCAGATTGTCGTCAGCCTCCACTTTACTAACCTAGATTGTCTTCAGCCTCCACTTTACTAACCTAGATTGTCTTCAGCCTCCACTTTACTAACCTAGATTGTCTTCAGCCTCCACTTTACTAACCCAGATTGTCGTCAGTCTCCACTTTACTAACCTAGATTGTCTTCAGCCTCCACTTTACTATGCCAGATTGTCTCCAGATCCTAGCTACCTTACTTCCCCTACATCAAATGTGTCAAACAGGCCAATTCAATCTGGCACAAAAGGTTTTTCCCCAGAAAAAAAAACATCTCAATCGACATTTAAATGTGACCCACCACCTTGATTCGGACTTATGTAGCAACATTTTTAAATGTTTTTATTTTTATTTTGACATTGGAAAAAGGTAGGGACTCGGAGCTAGAAAATTGTATACCATACACTGCAGTTTAGGAATAATGGAAAATAATTCTGCTTTGAACCTCACTTTTGAGAAAATGGCTGTTGAATGTTTTGGTACACTTACTGGAGAGCTCGTCTTTGTCTACACCCATTCAGCATCGTTCACACCCTCTTAAGTTTAGCCCCACCCATCTCTAACGATTCACATGTGAGGCCATGTGCTGAACAGAGTGAGCTAAACAATGAACCATAATGCCAACCCACATTACTAGCAATACAAACTGATTGTCATAGCTAGCCACCGTGCATGAATCTGCAGGTAGCTAAAGCTAACCAACTAGGTTCAATGTTAGCTATTTAGCTAACATTATGCTATAACTATCAATGCAAATAGCTTTCTGAGATACTAATAAAATTACTACACAGATCATACACGTAACGTTAGCGATCGAGACAGCCAGCTAACGTTTGCTAGCTAGCTAACAGTACAGTTTAACTTGCAGTGAAAATGACTTTCTGACAAAATTACAAATGTATAATATCTGAAAATGTATCTAGACTCTTACCTGTATACATAGATGAACGCTTCTCCTTCTCTGTCATGGATACCATGGTTGCCCTTAGTTTGAAGATAGACAGATGTTTTATACAACAGCCTTTTGTGTTCTCTTTTCGACTCCCTCCTCATTTGAGATCAAAACTTGGTCAACTTCTCCCGTGAAAACAACACTGTTGATAGTCATTTATTCCCCATAACTGTCACCAGAAGACTCTACATTGTCTGGTTCAATTAAAATGTTTTTACCTAAATGAGGGATTTCTTAATCTTCTGAGTCAGAGAGAGTCAGCATGGCAAGATCATCCTCCAGAAAGTAGTCCATCACACATTTTTCCCACTGATCTTTGTCGATAGTTGCTGTTAAATTTAGGGCAGAAATGTTGAGAGCAGTATCAACACTTCTGCAGTTCAGTTCTCTATGGTATATTTCAAAAAAGCTTTGGTAGCAAGAATTATCTACACATACTGAGCAGCTCATGTTATAGACAGAAGCATGCTACATGGCAGATCAATCCGACCTCATTTCACGGCATGTCCAGCCCAACAATTATATCAGCCAATCATGGCTAGCGGGAAGGTTCTTGGCTTTTTCCGTGGCACAACCAACTAGTCTAACAATTGTATTTATATTTACAGATGACATACACCTTTTTTTATTCCAGAAAGCAATAAAAATTCCAGATGGCATACACCTTTTTGTGTTCCAGAAAGCATTTCTGCCAAATAACTCATTTTGATTAAAAAAATGTTAACTGTCAAATGCCTTACCTGTGAAGTAGTGATGTGCGACATACACCTAGCTTCTTAAAACGGGTCACAAATGACTATTTCAAATTGAAACTGTGTAGAATTGATAATGGACCGACTACAGTTATAGTCTCGTCACTCTACCCAGCTTGCTAACAGTCATTAATAAAAACTAGACAGTCAGGGAACCATGACAATTCCAAAAGCGATGGATGGATAACTATTTTTTATATATATTTTTTTACACATTTTGACCTCCGGACCTTGGTGAAGACTGAATGTGTTATTTCATAGTTGTGATGTCTTCACTATTATTCTACAATGTAGAAAATAGTAAAAATACAGAAAAACCCTTGAATGAGTAGGTGTGTCCAAACCTTTGACTGGTACTGTATGTCAGTTGTTAATAAACACAGAACTTTCTACCTCGTTTAAAATGAAATACTAGACGTGTGGGGTAAATAAATCCACCATATTGTAAACATGTGGTGATTGAAAAAGGCGTAAAGATACAATATAATGTATGCATTTTCTATTTAATTATGTGGGAATAATTATGCCTGCACTTTGTTTACATTGTGTGGGTCGCTGAGTGTGTACTGTATATGGGTTGTGGGTATGGCTGTGTTTGAATGTGTTTCTCTGTGTTGATGTGCGAGTTCCTGTGTCCTCTCTCCCCTCAAGAGAAGGATGCAGTGTTAGTGTGTGTTTCTCTGTGTTAATATGTGTTTATGTGTTCTCTCTCCACCCTCCAGAGAAGGAGACATTCCTGAGTTCCTTCGTCCTGAGGGATCTGCTACCGTCATCGTTGGGGAGTTACTACCGCTACACAGGCTCTCTCACCATCCCGCCCTGCAGCAAGGTGGTCGAGTGGATCGTCTTATCCAGACCCGTTTTCCTCTCCCACTCACAGGTCAGTTACACATTCACAGACACACACATACAGTATCATCCCACTGTTTCTATATACCCACCTACTTCTCCCCTCCTTCTCCCCTTCCTCCACATCCTTCTCCCCTTCCTCCTCCTCCTTCTCTTTCTCTGTGTATCAAACATTATAGTCCGGGTAGCAGGTAATGGACTCTAACAGATATTTATGTAACTTTCAAAATTCTTTGTTAGTTTACAATTGGAGAATTTATGCTCCCCACATATAAAAATACTGGAAAGCCCCGAATGCAATATTGTAATTTTTATGAGGAACATATTGTCTGTAGCCTATTGTACATGGTGGAGGAACATATTGTCTGTAGTCTACTGTACATGGTGGAGGAACATATTGCCTGTAGTCTACTGTACATGATGGAGGAACATATTGTCTGTAGCCTACTGTACATGATGGAGGAACATATTGTCTGTAACCTACTGTACATGGTGGAGGAACATATTGTCTGTAGTCTACTGTACATGGTGGAGGAACATATTGTCTGTAGCCTACTGTACATGATGGAGGAACATATTGCCTGTAGCCTACTGTACATGGTGGAGGAACATATTGCCTGTAGTCTACTGTACATGGTGGAGGAACATATTGTCTGTAACCTACTGTACATGGTGGAGGAACATATTGCCTGTAGCCTACTGTACATGGTGGAGGAACATATTGTCTGTAGTCTACTGTACATGGAGGAACATATTGCCTGTAGCCTACTGTACATGGTGGAGAAACATATTGCCTGTAGTCTACTGTACATGGTGGAGGAACATATTGCATGTAGCCTACTGTACATGATGGAGGAACATATTGCATGTAGCCTACTGTACATGGTGGAGGAACATATTGCATGTAGCCTACTGTACATGGTGGAGGAACATATTGCCTGTAGCCTACTGTACATGATGGAGGAACATATTGCCTGTAGCCTACTGTACATGGTGGAGGAACATATTGCCTGTAGTCTACTGTACATGGAGGAACATATTGCATGTAGCCTACTGTACATGGTGGAGGAACATATTGCCTGTAGCCTACTGTACATGATGGAGGAACATATTGCCTGTAGCCTACTGTACATGATGGAGGAACATATTGCCTGTAGCCTACTGTACATGATGGAGGAACATATTGCCTGTAGCCTACTGTATATGATGGAGGAACATATTGCCTGTAGCCTACTGTACATGATGGAGGAACATATTGCCTGTAGCCTACTGTACATGGTGGAGGAACATATTGCCTGTAACCTACTGTACATGGTGGAGGAACATATTGCCTGTAACCTACTGTACATGATGGAGGAACATATTGCCTGTAGCCTACTGTACATGGTGGAGGAACATATTGCCTGTAACCTACTGTACATGATGGAGGAACATATTGCCTGTAGCCTACTGTACATGATGGAGGAACATATTGCCTGTAGCCTACTGTACATGATGGAGGAACATATTGCCTGTAGCCTACTGTACATAATGGAGGAACATATTGCCTGTAGCCTACTGTACATGGTGGAGGAACATATTGCCTGTAACCTACTGTACATGATGGAGGAACATATTGCCTGTAGCCTACTGTACATGGTGGAGGAACATATTGCCTGTAGTCTACTGTACATGGTGGAGGAACATATTGCATGTAGCCTACTGTACATGGTGGAGGAACATATTGCCTGTAGCCTACTGTACATGATGGAGGAACATATTGCCTGTAGCCTACTGTACATAATGGAGGAACATATTGCCTGTAGCCTACTGTACATGGTGGAGGAACATATTGCCTGTAACCTACTGTACATGATGGAGGAACATATTGCCTGTAGCCTACTGTACATGGTGGAGGAACATATTGCCTGTAGTCTACTGTACATGGTGGAGGAACATATTGCATGTAGCCTACTGTACATGGTGGAGGAACATATTGCCTGTAGCCTACTGTACATGATGGAGGAACATATTGCCTGTAGCCTACTGTACATGGTGGAGGAACATATTGCCTGTAGTCTACTGTACATGGTGGAGGAACTTATTGCCTGTAACCTACTGTACATGGTGGAGGAACATATTGCCTGTAACCTACTGTACATGATGGAGGAACATATTGCTTGTAACCTACTGTACATGGTGGAGGAACATATTTTCTGTAACCTACTGTACATGGTGGAGGAACATATTGCCTGTAGCTTACTCTACAATGTGGAGGAACATATTGTCTGTAGTCTACTGTACATGATGGAGGAACATATTGTCTGTAGCCTACTGTACATGGTGGAGGAACATATTGTCTGTAGTCTACTGTACATGATGGAGGAACATATTGTCTGTAGCCTACTGTACATGGTGGAGGAACATATTGTCTGTAGTCTACTGTACATGATGGAGGAACATATTGTCTGTAACCTACTGTACATGGTGGAGGAACATATTGTCTGTAACCTACTGTACATGGTGGAGGAACATATTGCATGTAGCCTACTGTACATGGTGGAGGAACATATTGCCTGTAGCCTACTGTACATGATGGAGGAACATATTGCCTGTAGCCTACTGTACATGGTGGAGGAACATATTGCCTGTAGTCTACTGTACATGGTGGAGGAACTTATTGCCTGTAACCTACTGTACATGGTGGAGGAACATATTGCCTGTAACCTACTGTACATGATGGAGGAACATATTGCCTGTAACCTACTGTACATGGTGGAGGAACATATTTTCTGTAACCTACTGTACATGGTGGAGGAACATATTGCCTGTAGCTTACTCTACAATGTGGAGGAACATATTGTCTGTAGTCTACTGTACATGATGGAGGAACATATTGTCTGTAGCCTACTGTACATGGTGGAGGAACATATTGTCTGTAGTCTACTGTACATGATGGAGGAACATATTGTCTGTAACCTACTGTACATGGTGGAGGAACATATTGTCTGTAACCTACTGTACATGGTGGAGGAACATATTGCATGTAGCCTACTGTACATGGTGGAGGAACATATTGTCTGTAACCTACTGTACATGGTGGAGGAACATATTGTCTGTAGTCTACTGTACATGGTGGAGGAACATATTGTCTGTAACCTACTGTACATGGTGGAGGAACATATTGTCTGTAACCTACTGTACATGGTGGAGGAACATATTGTCTGTAGTCTACTGTACATGGTGGAGGAACATATTGTCTGTAGTCTACTGTACATGGTGGAGGAACATATTGTCTGTAGTCTATTGTACATGGTGGAGGGACATTTTGCCTGTAGCCTACTGTACATGATGGAGGAACATATTGTATGTAGCCTACTGTACATGGTGGAGGAACATATTGTCTGTAACCTACTGTACATGGTGGAGGAACATATTGTCTGTAGTCTACTGTACATGATGGAGGAACATATTGTCTGTAACCTACTGTACATGGTGGAGGAACATATTGTCTGTAACCTACTGTACATGGTGGAGGAACATATTGTCTGTAGTCTACTGTACATGGTGGAGGAACATATTGTATGTAGCCTACTGTACATGGTGGAGGAACATATTGTCTGTAACCTACTGTACATGGAGGAACATATTGTCTGTAACCTACTGTACATGGTGGAGGAACATATTGTCTGTAGCTTACTCTACAATGTGGAGGAACATATTGTCTGTAGTCTACTGTACATGATGGAGGAACATATTGTCTGTAGCCTACTGTACATGGTGGAGGAACATATTGTCTGTAGTCTACTGTACATGATGGAGGAACATATTGTCTGTAGCCTACTGTACATGGTGGAGGAACATATTGTCTGTAGTCTACTGTACATGATGGAGGAACATATTGTCTGTAACCTACTGTACATGGTGGAGGAACATATTGTCTGTAACCTACTGTACATGGTGGAGGAACATATTGTCTGTAGTCTACTGTACATGGTGGAGGAACATATTGTCTGTAACCTACTGTACATGGTGGAGGAACATATTGTCTGTAACCTACTGTACATGGTGGAGGAACATATTGTCTGTAGTCTACTGTACATGGTAGAGGAACATATTGTCTGTAGTCTACTGTACATGGTGGAGGAACATATTGTCTGTAGTCTATTGTACATGGTGGAGGGACATATTGCCTGTAGCCTACTGTACATGATGGAGGAACATATTGTCTGTAACCTACTGTACATGGTGGAGGAACATATTGTCTGTAACCTACTGTACATGGTGGAGGAACATATTGTCTGTAGTCTACTGTACATGGTGGAGGAACATATTGTCTGTAACCTACTGTACATGGTGGAGAAACATATTGTCTGTAACCTACTGTACATGGTGGAGGAACATATTGTCTGTAGTCTACTGTACATGGTGGAGGAACATATTGTCTGTAGTCTACTGTACATGGTGGAGGAACATATTGCATGTAGCCTACTGTACATGGTGGAGGAACATATTGCCTGTAGCCTACTGTACATGATGGAGGAACATATTGCCTGTAGCCTACTGTACATGGTGGAGGAACATATTGCCTGTAGTCTACTGTACATGGTGGAGGAACTTATTGCCTGTAACCTACTGTACATGGTGGAGGAACATATTGCCTGTAACCTACTGTACATGATGGAGGAACATATTGCCTGTAACCTACTGTACATGGTGGAGGAACATATTTTCTGTAACCTACTGTACATGATGGAGGAACATATTGCCTGTAGCCTACTGTACATGGTGGAGGAACATATTGCCTGTAGTCTACTGTACATGGTGGAGGAACTTATTGCCTGTAACCTACTGTACATGGTGGAGGAACATATTGCCTGTAACCTACTGTACATGATGGAGGAACATATTTTCTGTAACCTACTGTACATGGTGGAGGAACATATTGCCTGTAGCTTACTCTACAATGTGGAGGAACATATTGTCTGTAGTCTACTGTACATGATGGAGGAACATATTGTCTGTAGCCTACTGTACATGGTGGAGGAACATATTGTCTGTAGTCTACTGTACATGATGGAGGAACATATTGTCTGTAGCCTACTGTACATGGTGGAGGAACATATTGTCTGTAGTCTACTGTACATGATGGAGGAACATATTGTCTGTAACCTACTGTACATGGTGGAGGAACATATTGTCTGTAACCTACTGTACATGGTGGAGGAACATATTGTCTGTAGTCTACTGTACATGGTGGAGGAACATATTGTCTGTAACCTACTGTACATGGTGGAGGAACATATTGTCTGTAACCTACTGTACATGGTGGAGGAACATATTGTCTGTAGTCTACTGTACATGGTGGAGGAACATATTGTCTGTAGTCTACTGTACATGGTGGAGGAACATATTGTCTGTAGTCTATTGTACATGGTGGAGGGACATTTTGCCTGTAGCCTACTGTACATGATGGAGGAACATATTGTATGTAGCCTACTGTACATGGTGGAGGAACATATTGTCTGTAACCTACTGTACATGGTGGAGGAACATATTGTCTGTAGTCTACTGTACATGATGGAGGAACATATTGTCTGTAACCTACTGTACATGGTGGAGGAACATATTGTCTGTAACCTACTGTACATGGTGGAGGAACATATTGTCTGTAGTCTACTGTACATGGTGGAGGAACATATTGTATGTAGCCTACTGTACATGGTGGAGGAACATATTGTCTGTAACCTACTGTACATGGAGGAACATATTGTCTGTAACCTACTGTACATGGTGGAGGAACATATTGTCTGTAACCTACTGTACATGGTGGAGGAACATATTGTCTGTAGTCTACTGTACATGATGGAGGAACATATTGTCTGTAGCCTACTGTACATGGTGGAGGAACATATTGTCTGTAGTCTACTGTACATGATGGAGGAACATATTGTCTGTAGCCTACTGTACATGGTGGAGGAACATATTGTCTGTAGTCTACTGTACATGATGGAGGAACATATTGTCTGTAACCTACTGTACATGGTGGAGGAACATATTGTCTGTAACCTACTGTACATGGTGGAGGAACATATTGTCTGTAGTCTACTGTACATGGTGGAGGAACATATTGTCTGTAACCTACTGTACATGGTGGAGGAACATATTGTCTGTAACCTACTGTACATGGTGGAGGAACATATTGTCTGTAGTCTACTGTACATGGTGGAGGAACATATTGTCTGTAGTCTACTGTACATGGTGGAGGAACATATTGTCTGTAGTCTATTGTACATGGTGGAGGGACATATTGCCTGTAGCCTACTGTACATGATGGAGGAACATATTGTCTGTAACCTACTGTACATGGTGGAGGAACATATTGTCTGTAACCTACTGTACATGGTGGAGGAACATATTGTCTGTAGTCTACTGTACATGGTGGAGGAACATATTGTCTGTAACCTACTGTACATGGTGGAGAAACATATTGTCTGTAACCTACTGTACATGGTGGAGGAACATATTGTCTGTAGTCTACTGTACATGGTGGAGGAACATATTGTCTGTAGTCTACTGTACATGGTGGAGGAACATATTGTCTGTAGTCTATTGTACATGGTGGAGGGACATATTGCCTGTAGCCTACTGTACATGATGGAGGAACATATTGTATGTAGCCTACTGTACATGGTGGAGGAACATATTGTCTGTAACCTACTGTACATGGTGGAGGAACATATTGTCTGTAGTCTACTGTACATGATGGAGGAACATATTGTCTGTAACCTACTGTACATGGTGGAGGAACATATTGTCTGTAACCTACTGTACATTGTGGAGGAACATATTGTCTGTAGTCTACTGTACATGGTGGAGGAACATATTGTATGTAGCCTACTGTACATGGTGGAGGAACATATTGTCTGTAACCTACTGTACATGGTGGAGGAACATATTGTCTGTAGTCTACTGTACATGATGGAGGAACATATTGCCTGTAACCTACTGTACATGGAGGAACATATTGTCTGTAGTCTACTGTACATGGTGGAGGAACATATTGTCTGTAACCTACTGTACATGATGGAGGAACATATTGCATGTAACCTACTGTACATGGTGGAGGAACATATTGTCTGTAACCTACTGTACATGGTGGAGGAACATATTGTCTGTAGTCTACTGTACATGATGGAGGAACATATTGTCTGTAACCTACTGTACATGGTGGAGGAACAAATTGTCTGTAACCTACTGTACATGGTGGAGGAACATATTGTCTGTAGTCTACTGTACATGGTGGAGGAACATATTGTCTGTAACCTACTGTACATGGTGGAGGAACATATTGTCTGTAACCTACTGTACATGATGGAGGAACATATTGCCTGTAGCCTACTGTACATGATGGAGGAACATATTGCCTGTAGCCTACTGTACATGATGGAGGAACATATTGCCTGTAGCCTACTGTACATGATGGAGGAACATATTGCCTGTAGCCTACTGTACATGGTGGAGGAACATATTGCCTGTAACCTACTGTACATGATGGAGGAACATATTGCCTGTAGCCTACTGTACATGGTGGAGGAACATATTGCCTGTAGTCTACTGTACATGGTGGAGGAACATATTGCATGTAGCCTACTGTACATGGTGGAGGAACATATTGCCTGTAGCCTACTGTACATGATGGAGGAACATATTGCCTGTAGCCTACTGTACATGGTGGAGGAACATATTGCCTGTAGTCTACTGTACATGGTGGAGGAACTTATTGCCTGTAACCTACTGTACATGGTGGAGGAACATATTGCCTGTAACCTACTGTACCTGATGGAGGAACATATTGCCTGTAACCTACTGTACATGATGGAGGAACATATTTTCTGTAACCTACTGTACATGGTGGAGGAACATATTGCCTGTAGCTTACTCTACAATGTGGAGGAACATATTGTCTGTAGTCTACTGTACATGATGGATGAACATATTGTCTGTAGCCTACTGTACATGGAGGAACATATTGTCTGTAGTCTACTGTACATGATGGAGGAACATATTGTCTGTAGCCTACTGTACATGGTGGAGGAACATATTGTCTGTAGTCTACTGTACATGATGGAGGAACATATTGTCTGTAGTCTACTGTACATGGTGGAGGAACATATTGTCTGTAACCTACTGTACATGGTGGAGAAACATATTGTCTGTAGTCTACTGTACATGGTGGAGGAACATATTGTCTGTAGTCTACTGTACATGGTGGAGGAACATATTGTCTGTAGTCTACTGTACATGGTGGAGGAACATATTGTCTGTAGTCTATTGTACATGGTGGAGGGACATATTGCCTGTAGCCTACTGTACATGATGGAGGAACATATTGTATGTAGCCTACTGTACATGGTGGAGGAACATATTGTCTGTAACCTACTGTACATGGAGGAACATATTGTCTGTAGTCTACTGTACATGATGGAGGAACATATTGCCTGTAACCTACTGTACATGGAGGAACATATTGTCTGTAGTCTACTGTACATGGTGGAAGAACATATTGTCTGTAACCTACTGTACATGATGGAGGAACATATTGCCTGTAACCTACTGTACATGATGGAGGAACATATTGTCTGTAGTCTACTGTACATGGTGGAGGAACTTATTGTCTGTAACCTACTGTACATGATGGAGGAACATATTGCCTGTAACCTACTGTACATGGTGGAGGAACATATTGTCTGTAACCTACTGTACATGGTGGAGGAACATATTGTCTGTAGTCTACTGTACATGGTGGAGGAACATAGTCTGTAACCTACTGTACATGGTGGAGGAACATATTGTCTGTAACCTACTGTACATGATGGAGGAACATATTGCCTGTAGCCTACTGTACATGATGGAGGAACATATTGCCTGTAGCCTACTGTACATGATGGAGGAACATATTGCCTGTAGCCTACTGTACATGATGGAGGAACATATTGCCTGTAGCCTACTGTACATGGTGGAGGAACATATTGCCTGTAACCTACTGTACATGATGGAGGAACATATTGCCTGTAGCCTACTGTACATGGTGGAGGAACATATTGCCTGTAGCTTACTCTACAATGTGGAGGAACATATTGTCTGTAGTCTACTGTACATGATGGAGGAACATATTGTCTGTAGCCTACTGTACATGGTGGAGGAACATATTGTCTGTAGTCTACTGTACATGATGGAGGAACATATTGTCTGTAGCCTACTGTACATGGTGGAGGAACATATTGTCTGTAGTCTACTGTACATGATGGAGGAACATATTGTCTGTAACCTACTGTACATGGTGGAGGAACATATTGTCTGTAACCTACTGTACATGGTGGAGGAACATATTGTCTGTAGTCTACTGTACATGGTGGAGGAACATATTGTCTGTAACCTACTGTACATGGTGGAGGAACATATTGTCTGTAACCTACTGTACATGGTGGAGGAACATATTGTCTGTAGTCTACTGTACATGGTGGAGGAACATATTGTCTGTAGTCTACTGTACATGGTGGAGGAACATATTGTCTGTAGTCTATTGTACATGGTGGAGGGACATATTGCCTGTAGCCTACTGTACATGATGGAGGAACATATTGTCTGTAACCTACTGTACATGGTGGAGGAACATATTGTCTGTAACCTACTGTACATGGTGGAGGAACATATTGTCTGTAGTCTACTGTACATGGTGGAGGAACATATTGTCTGTAACCTACTGTACATGGTGGAGAAACATATTGTCTGTAACCTACTGTACATGGTGGAGGAACATATTGTCTGTAGTCTACTGTACATGGTGGAGGAACATATTGTCTGTAGTCTACTGTACATGGTGGAGGAACATATTGTCTGTAGTCTATTGTACATGGTGGAGGGACATATTGCCTGTAGCCTACTGTACATGATGGAGGAACATATTGTATGTAGCCTACTGTACATGGTGGAGGAACATATTGTCTGTAACCTACTGTACATGGTGGAGGAACATATTGTCTGTAGTCTACTGTACATGATGGAGGAACATATTGTCTGTAACCTACTGTACATGGTGGAGGAACATATTGTCTGTAACCTACTGTACATTGTGGAGGAACATATTGTCTGTAGTCTACTGTACATGGTGGAGGAACATATTGTATGTAGCCTACTGTACATGGTGGAGGAACATATTGTCTGTAACCTACTGTACATGGTGGAGGAACATATTGTCTGTAGTCTACTGTACATGATGGAGGAACATATTGCCTGTAACCTACTGTACATGGAGGAACATATTGTCTGTAGTCTACTGTACATGGTGGAGGAACATATTGTCTGTAACCTACTGTACATGATGGAGGAACATATTGCATGTAACCTACTGTACATGGTGGAGGAACATATTGTCTGTAACCTACTGTACATGGTGGAGGAACATATTGTCTGTAGTCTACTGTACATGATGGAGGAACATATTGTCTGTAACCTACTGTACATGGTGGAGGAACAAATTGTCTGTAACCTACTGTACATGGTGGAGGAACATATTGTCTGTAGTCTACTGTACATGGTGGAGGAACATATTGTCTGTAACCTACTGTACATGGTGGAGGAACATATTGTCTGTAACCTACTGTACATGATGGAGGAACATATTGCCTGTAGCCTACTGTACATGATGGAGGAACATATTGCCTGTAGCCTACTGTACATGATGGAGGAACATATTGCCTGTAGCCTACTGTACATGATGGAGGAACATATTGCCTGTAGCCTACTGTACATGGTGGAGGAACATATTGCCTGTAACCTACTGTACATGATGGAGGAACATATTGCCTGTAGCCTACTGTACATGGTGGAGGAACATATTGCCTGTAGTCTACTGTACATGGTGGAGGAACATATTGCATGTAGCCTACTGTACATGGTGGAGGAACATATTGCCTGTAGCCTACTGTACATGATGGAGGAACATATTGCCTGTAGCCTACTGTACATGGTGGAGGAACATATTGCCTGTAGTCTACTGTACATGGTGGAGGAACTTATTGCCTGTAACCTACTGTACATGGTGGAGGAACATATTGCCTGTAACCTACTGTACATGATGGAGGAACATATTGCCTGTAACCTACTGTACATGATGGAGGAACATATTTTCTGTAACCTACTGTACATGGTGGAGGAACATATTGCCTGTAGCTTACTCTACAATGTGGAGGAACATATTGTCTGTAGTCTACTGTACATGATGGATGAACATATTGTCTGTAGCCTACTGTACATGGAGGAACATATTGTCTGTAGTCTACTGTACATGATGGAGGAACATATTGTCTGTAGCCTACTGTACATGGTGGAGGAACATATTGTCTGTAGTCTACTGTACATGATGGAGGAACATATTGTCTGTAGTCTACTGTACATGGTGGAGGAACATATTGTCTGTAACCTACTGTACATGGTGGAGAAACATATTGTCTGTAGTCTACTGTACATGGTGGAGGAACATATTGTCTGTAGTCTACTGTACATGGTGGAGGAACATATTGTCTGTAGTCTACTGTACATGGTGGAGGAACATATTGTCTGTAGTCTATTGTACATGGTGGAGGGACATATTGCCTGTAGCCTACTGTACATGATGGAGGAACATATTGTATGTAGCCTACTGTACATGGTGGAGGAACATATTGTCTGTAACCTACTGTACATGGAGGAACATATTGTCTGTAGTCTACTGTACATGATGGAGGAACATATTGCCTGTAACCTACTGTACATGGAGGAACATATTGTCTGTAGTCTACTGTACATGGTGGAAGAACATATTGTCTGTAACCTACTGTACATGATGGAGGAACATATTGCCTGTAACCTACTGTACATGATGGAGGAACATATTGTCTGTAGTCTACTGTACATGGTGGAGGAACTTATTGTCTGTAACCTACTGTACATGATGGAGGAACATATTGCCTGTAACCTACTGTACATGGTGGAGGAACATATTGTCTGTAACCTACTGTACATGGTGGAGGAACATATTGTCTGTAGTCTACTGTACATGGTGGAGGAACATAGTCTGTAACCTACTGTACATGGTGGAGGAACATATTGTCTGTAACCTACTGTACATGATGGAGGAACATATTGCCTGTAGCCTACTGTACATGATGGAGGAACATATTGCCTGTAGCCTACTGTACATGATGGAGGAACATATTGCCTGTAGCCTACTGTACATGATGGAGGAACATATTGCCTGTAGCCTACTGTACATGGTGGAGGAACATATTGCCTGTAACCTACTGTACATGATGGAGGAACATATTGCCTGTAGCCTACTGTACATGGTGGAGGAACATATTGCCTGTAGCTTACTCTACAATGTGGAGGAACATATTGTCTGTAGTCTACTGTACATGATGGAGGAACATATTGTCTGTAGCCTACTGTACATGGTGGAGGAACATATTGTCTGTAGTCTACTGTACATGATGGAGGAACATATTGTCTGTAGCCTACTGTACATGGTGGAGGAACATATTGTCTGTAGTCTACTGTACATGATGGAGGAACATATTGCCTGTAGCCTACTGTACATGATGGAGGAACATATTGCCTGTAGCCTACTGTACATGATGGAGGAACATATTGCCTGTAGCCTACTGTACATGATGGAGGAACATATTGCCTGTAGCCTACTGTACATGGTGGAGGAACATATTGCCTGTAACCTACTGTACATGATGGAGGAACATATTGCCTGTAGCCTACTGTACATGGTGGAGGAACATATTGCCTGTAGTCTACTGTACATGGTGGAGGAACATATTGCCTGTAGCCTACTGTGCATGGTGGAGGAACATATTGCCTGTAGACTACTGTACATGATGGAGGAACATATTGCCTGTAGCCTACTGTACATGGTGGAGGAACATATTGCCTGTAGTCTACTGTACATGGTGGAGGAACATATTGCCTGTAACCTACTGTACATGGAGGAACATATTGTCTGTAGTCTACTGTACATGGTGGAGGAACATATTGTCTGTAACCTACTGTACATGATGGAGGAACATATTGCCTGTAACCTACTGTACATGATGGAGGAACATATTGTCTGTAGTCTACTGTACATGGTGGAGGAACATATTGTCTGTAACCTACTGTACATGATGGAGGAACATATTGCCTGTAACCTACTGTACATGGTGGAGGAACATATTGTCTGTAACCTACTGTACATGGTGGAGGAACATATTGTCTGTAGTCTACTGTACATGATGGAGGAACATATTGTCTGTAACCTACTGTACATGGTGGAGGAACAAATTGTCTGTAACCTACTGTACATGGTGGAGGAACATATTGTCTGTAGTCTACTGTACATGGTGGAGGAACATATTGCCTGTAGCCTACTGTACATGATGGAGGAACATATTGCCTGTAGCCTACTGTACATGGTGGAGGAACATATTGCCTGTAACCTACTGTACATGATGGAGGAACATATTGCCTGTAGCCTACCGTACATGGTGGAGGAACATATTGCCTGTAGTCTACTGTACATGGTGGAGGAACATATTGCATGTAGCCTACTGTACATGGTGGAGGAACATATTGCCTGTAGCCTACTGTACATGATGGAGGAACATATTGCCTGTAGCCTACTGTACATGGTGGAGGAACATATTGCCTGTAGTCTACTGTACATGGTGGAGGAACTTATTGCCTGTAACCTACTGTACATGGTGGAGGAACATATTGCCTGTAACCTACTGTACATGATGGAGGAACATATTGCCTGTAACCTACTGTACATGATGGAGGAACATATTTTCTGCAACCTACTGTACATGGTGGAGGAACATATTGCCTGTAGCTTACTCTACAATGTGGAGGAACATATTGTCTGTAGTCTACTGTACATGATGGAGGAACATATTGTCTGTAGCCTACTGTACATGGTGGAGGAACATATTGTCTGTAGTCTACTGTACATGATGGAGGAACATATTGTCTGTAGCCTACTGTACATGGTGGAGGAACATATTGTCTGTAGTCTACTGTACATGGTGGAGGAACATATTGTCTGTAACCTACTGTACATGATGGAGGAACATATTGCCTGTAACCTACTGTACATGATGGAGGAACATATTGTCTGTAGTCTACTGTACATGGTGGAGGAACTTATTGTCTGTAACCTACTGTACATGATGGAGGAACATATTGCCTGTAACCTACTGTACATGGTGGAGGAACATATTGTCTGTAACCTACTGTACATGGTGGAGGAACATATTGTCTGTAGTCTACTGTACATGGTGGAGGAACATATTGTCTGTAACCTACTGTACATGGTGGAGGAACATATTGTCTGTAACCTACTGTACATGATGGAGGAACATATTACCTGAGCCTACTGTACATGATGGAGGAACATATTGCCTGTAGCCTACTGTACATGATGGAGGAACATATTGCCTGTAGCCTACTGTACATGATGGAGGAACATATTGCCTGTAGCCTACTGTACATGGTGGAGGAACATATTGCCTGTAACCTACTGTACATGATGGAGGAACATATTGCCTGTAGCCTACTGTACATGGTGGAGGAACATATTGCCTGTAGTCTACTGTACATGGTGGAGGAACATATTGCATGTAGCCTACTGTACATGGTGGAGGAACATATTGCCTGTAGCCTACTGTACATGATGGAGGAACATATTGCCTGTAGCCTACTGTACATGGTGGAGGAACATATTGCCTGTAGTCTACTGTACATGGTGGAGGAACATATTGCCTGTAACCTACTGTACATGGAGGAACATATTGTCTGTAGTCTACTGCACATGGTGGAGGAACATATTGTCTGTAACCTACTGTACATGATGGAGGAACATATTGCCTGTAACCTACTGTACATGATGGAGGAACATATTGTCTGTAGTCTACTGTACATGGTGGAGGAACATATTGTCTGTAACCTACTGTACATGATGGAGGAACATATTGCCTGTAACCTACTGTACATGGTGGAGGAACATATTGTCTGTAACCTACTGTACATGGTGGAGGAACATATTGTCTGTAGTCTACTGTACATGATGGAGGAACATATTGTCTGTAACCTACTGTACATGGTGGAGGAACAAATTGTCTGTAACCTACTGTACATGGTGGAGGAACATATTGTCTGTAGTCTACTGTACATGGTGGAGGAACATATTGCCTGTAGCCTACTGTACATGATGGAGGAACATATTGCCTGTAGCCTACTGTACATGGTGGAGGAACATATTGCCTGTAACCTACTGTACATGATGGAGGAACATATTGCCTGTAGCCTACCGAACATGGTGGAGGAACATATTGCCTGTAGTCTACTGTACATGGTGGAGGAACATATTGCATGTAGCCTACTGTACATGGTGGAGGAACATATTGCCTGTAGCCTACTGTACATGATGGAGGAACATATTGCCTGTAGCCTACTGTACATGGTGGAGGAACATATTGCCTGTAGTCTACTGTACATGGTGGAGGAACTTATTGCCTGTAACCTACTGTACATGGTGGAGGAACATATTGCCTGTAACCTACTGTACATGATGGAGGAACATATTGCCTGTAACCTACTGTACATGATGGAGGAACATATTTTCTGTAACCTACTGTACATGGTGGAGGAACATATTGCCTGTAGCTTACTCTACAATGTGGAGGAACATATTGTCTGTAGTCTACTGTACATGATGGAGGAACATATTGTCTGTAGCCTACTGTACATGGTGGAGGAACATATTGTCTGTAGTCTACTGTACATGATGGAGGAACATATTGTCTGTAGCCTACTGTACATGGTGGAGGAACATATTGTCTGTAGTCTACTGTACATGATGGAGGAACATATTGTCTGTAGTCTACTGTACATGGTGGAGGAACATATTGTCTGTAACCTATTGTACATGGTGGAGAAACATATTGTCTGTAACCTACTGTACATGGTGGAGGAACATATTGTCTGTAGTCTACTGTACATGGTGGAGGAACATATTGTCTGTAGTCTACTGTACATGGTGGAGGAACATATTGTCTGTAGTCTACTGTACATGGTGGAGGAACATATTGTCTGTAGTCTACTGTACATGATGGAGGAACATATTGTCTGTAACCTACTGTACATGGTGGAGGAACAAATTGTCTGTAACCTACTGTACATGGTGGAGGAACATATTGTCTGTAGTCTACTGTACATGGTGGAGGAACATATTGCCTGTAGCCTACTGTACATGATGGAGGAACATATTGCCTGTAGCCTACTGTACATGGTGGAGGAACATATTGCCTGTAACCTACTGTACATGATGGAGGAACATATTGCCTGTAGCCTACCGTACATGGTGGAGGAACATATTGCCTGTAGTCTACTGTACATGGTGGAGGAACATATTGCATGTAGCCTACTGTACATGGTGGAGGAACATATTGCCTGTAGCCTACTGTACATGATGGAGGAACATATTGCCTGTAGCCTACTGTACATGGTGGAGGAACATATTGCCTGTAGTCTACTGTACATGGTGGAGGAACTTATTGCCTGTAACCTACTGTACATGGTGGAGGAACATATTGCCTGTAACCTACTGTACATGATGGAGGAACATATTGCCTGTAACCTACTGTACATGATGGAGGAACATATTTTCTGCAACCTACTGTACATGGTGGAGGAACATATTGCCTGTAGCTTACTCTACAATGTGGAGGAACATATTGTCTGTAGTCTACTGTACATGATGGAGGAACATATTGTCTGTAGCCTACTGTACATGGTGGAGGAACATATTGTCTGTAGTCTACTGTACATGATGGAGGAACATATTGTCTGTAGCCTACTGTACATGGTGGAGGAACATATTGTCTGTAGTCTACTGTACATGGTGGAGGAACATATTGTCTGTAACCTACTGTACATGATGGAGGAACATATTGCCTGTAACCTACTGTACATGATGGAGGAACATATTGTCTGTAGTCTACTGTACATGGTGGAGGAACTTATTGTCTGTAACCTACTGTACATGATGGAGGAACATATTGCCTGTAACCTACTGTACATGGTGGAGGAACATATTGTCTGTAACCTACTGTACATGGTGGAGGAACATATTGTCTGTAGTCTACTGTACATGGTGGAGGAACATATTGTCTGTAACCTACTGTACATGGTGGAGGAACATATTGTCTGTAACCTACTGTACATGATGGAGGAACATATTACCTGAGCCTACTGTACATGATGGAGGAACATATTGCCTGTAGCCTACTGTACATGATGGAGGAACATATTGCCTGTAGCCTACTGTACATGATGGAGGAACATATTGCCTGTAGCCTACTGTACATGGTGGAGGAACATATTGCCTGTAACCTACTGTACATGATGGAGGAACATATTGCCTGTAGCCTACTGTACATGGTGGAGGAACATATTGCCTGTAGTCTACTGTACATGGTGGAGGAACATATTGCATGTAGCCTACTGTACATGGTGGAGGAACATATTGCCTGTAGCCTACTGTACATGATGGAGGAACATATTGCCTGTAGCCTACTGTACATGGTGGAGGAACATATTGCCTGTAGTCTACTGTACATGGTGGAGGAACATATTGCCTGTAACCTACTGTACATGGAGGAACATATTGTCTGTAGTCTACTGCACATGGTGGAGGAACATATTGTCTGTAACCTACTGTACATGATGGAGGAACATATTGCCTGTAACCTACTGTACATGATGGAGGAACATATTGTCTGTAGTCTACTGTACATGGTGGAGGAACATATTGTCTGTAACCTACTGTACATGATGGAGGAACATATTGCCTGTAACCTACTGTACATGGTGGAGGAACATATTGTCTGTAACCTACTGTACATGGTGGAGGAACATATTGTCTGTAGTCTACTGTACATGATGGAGGAACATATTGTCTGTAACCTACTGTACATGGTGGAGGAACAAATTGTCTGTAACCTACTGTACATGGTGGAGGAACATATTGTCTGTAGTCTACTGTACATGGTGGAGGAACATATTGCCTGTAGCCTACTGTACATGATGGAGGAACATATTGCCTGTAGCCTACTGTACATGGTGGAGGAACATATTGCCTGTAACCTACTGTACATGATGGAGGAACATATTGCCTGTAGCCTACCGAACATGGTGGAGGAACATATTGCCTGTAGTCTACTGTACATGGTGGAGGAACATATTGCATGTAGCCTACTGTACATGGTGGAGGAACATATTGCCTGTAGCCTACTGTACATGATGGAGGAACATATTGCCTGTAGCCTACTGTACATGGTGGAGGAACATATTGCCTGTAGTCTACTGTACATGGTGGAGGAACTTATTGCCTGTAACCTACTGTACATGGTGGAGGAACATATTGCCTGTAACCTACTGTACATGATGGAGGAACATATTGCCTGTAACCTACTGTACATGATGGAGGAACATATTTTCTGTAACCTACTGTACATGGTGGAGGAACATATTGCCTGTAGCTTACTCTACAATGTGGAGGAACATATTGTCTGTAGTCTACTGTACATGATGGAGGAACATATTGTCTGTAGCCTACTGTACATGGTGGAGGAACATATTGTCTGTAGTCTACTGTACATGATGGAGGAACATATTGTCTGTAGCCTACTGTACATGGTGGAGGAACATATTGTCTGTAGTCTACTGTACATGATGGAGGAACATATTGTCTGTAGTCTACTGTACATGGTGGAGGAACATATTGTCTGTAACCTATTGTACATGGTGGAGAAACATATTGTCTGTAACCTACTGTACATGGTGGAGGAACATATTGTCTGTAGTCTACTGTACATGGTGGAGGAACATATTGTCTGTAGTCTACTGTACATGGTGGAGGAACATATTGTCTGTAGTCTACTGTACATGGTGGAGGAACATATTGTCTGTAGTCTATTGTACATGGTGGAGGGACATATTGCCTGTAGCCTACTGTACATGATGGAGGAACATATTGTATGTAGCCTACTGTACATGGTGGAGGAACATATTCTGTAACCTACTGTACATGGTGGAGGAACATATTGTCTGTAGTCTACTGTACATGATGGAGGAACATATTGTCTGTAACCTACTGTACATGGTGGAGAAACATATTGTCTGTAACCTACTGTACATGGTGGAGGAACATATTGTCTGTAGTCTACTGTACATGGTGGAGGAACATATTGTCTGTAGTCTACTGTACATGGTGGAGGAACATATTGTCTGTAGTCTACTGTACATGGTGGAGGAACATATTGTCTGTAACCTACTGTACATGATGGAGGAACATATTGCCTGTAACCTACTGTACATGATGGAGGAACATATTGTCTGTAGTCTACTGTACATGGTGGAGGAACTTATTGTCTGTAACCTACTGTACATGATGGAGGAACATATTGCCTGTAACCTACTGTACATGGTGGAGGAACATATTGTCTGTAACCTAATGTACATGGTGGAGGAACATATTGTCTGTAGTCTACTGTACATGGTGGAGGAACATATTTTCTGTAACCTACTGTACATGGTGGAGGAACATATTGCCTGTAGCTTACTCTACAATGTGGAGGAACATATTGTCTGTAGTCTACTGTACATGATGGAGGAACATATTGTCTGTAGCCTACTGTACATGGTGGAGGAACATATTGTCTGTAGTCTACTGTACATGATGGAGGAACATTGTCTGTAGCCTACTGTACATGGTGGAGGAACATATTGTCTGTAGTCTACTGTACATGATGGAGGAACATATTGTCTGTAGTCTACTGTACATGGTGGAGGAACATATTGTCTGTAACCTACTGTACATGGTGGAGAAACATATTGTCTGTAACCTACTGTACATGGTGGAGGAACATATTGTCTGTAGTCTACTGTACATGGTGGAGGAACATATTGTCTGTAGTCTACTGTACATGGTGGAGGAACATATTGTCTGTAGTCTACTGTACATGGTGGAGGAACATATTGTCTGTAGTCTATTGTACATGGTGGAGGGACATATTGCCTGTAGCCTACTGTACATGATGGAGGAACATATTGTATGTAGCCTACTGTACATGGTGGAGGAACATATTCTGTAACCTACTGTACATGGTGGAGGAACATATTGTCTGTAGTCTACTGTACATGATGGAGGAACATATTGTCTGTAACCTACTGTACATGGTGGAGAAACATATTGTCTGTAACCTACTGTACATGGTGGAGGAACATATTGTCTGTAGTCTACTGTACATGGTGGAGGAACATATTGTCTGTAGTCTACTGTACATTGTGGAGGAACATATTGTCTGTAGTCTACTGTACATGGTGGAGGAACATATTGTCTGTAACCTACTGTACATGATGGAGGAACATATTGCCTGTAACCTACTGTACATGATGGAGGAACATATTGTCTGTAGTCTACTGTACATGGTGGAGGAACTTATTGTCTGTAACCTACTGTACATGATGGAGGAACATATTGCCTGTAACCTACTGTACATGGTGGAGGAACATATTGTCTGTAACCTACTGTACATGGTGGAGGAACATATTGTCTGTAGTCTACTGTACATGGTGGAGGAACATATTGTCTGTAACCTACTGTACATGGTGGAGGAACATATTGTCTGTAACCTACTGTACATGATGGAGGAACATATTACCTGAGCCTACTGTACATGATGGAGGAACATATTGCCTGTAGCCTACTGTACATGATGGAGGAACATATTGCCTGTAGCCTACTGTACATGGTGGAGGAACATATTGCCTGTAACCTACTGTACATGATGGAGGAACATATTGCCTGTAGCCTACTGTACATGGTGGAGGAACATATTGCCTGTAGTCTACTGTACATGGTGGAGGAACATATTGCATGTAGCCTACTGTACATGGTGGAGGAACATATTGCCTGTAGCCTACTGTACATGATGGAGGAACATATTGCCTGTAGCCTACTGTACATGGTGGAGGAACATATTGCCTGTAGTCTACTGTACATGGTGGAGGAACATATTGCCTGTAACCTACTGTACATGGAGGAACATATTGTCTGTAGTCTACTGTACATGGTGGAGGAACATATTGTCTGTAACCTACTGTACATGATGGAGGAACATATTGCCTGTAACCTACTGTACATGGAGGAACATATTGTCTGTAGTCTACTGTACATGGTGGAGGAACATATTGTCTGTAACCTACTGTACATGATGGAGGAACATATTGCCTGTAACCTACTGTACATGGTGGAGGAACATATTGTCTGTAACCTACTGTACATGGTGGAGGAACATATTGTCTGTAGTCTACTGTACATGATGGAGGAACATATTGTCTGTAACCTACTGTACATGGTGGAGGAACAAATTGTCTGTAACCTACTGTACATGGTGGAGGAACATATTGTCTGTAGTCTACTGTACATGGTGGAGGAACATATTGCCTGTAGCCTACTGTACATGATGGAGGAACATATTGCCTGTAGCCTACTGTACATGGTGGAGGAACATATTGCCTGTAACCTACTGTACATGATGGAGGAACATATTGCCTGTAGCCTACCGAACATGGTGGAGGAACATATTGCCTGTAGTCTACTGTACATGGTGGAGGAACATATTGCATGTAGCCTACTGTACATGGTGGAGGAACATATTGCCTGTAGCCTACTGTACATGATGGAGGAACATATTGCCTGTAGCCTACTGTACATGGTGGAGGAACATATTGCCTGTAGTCTACTGTACATGGTGGAGGAACTTATTGCCTGTAACCTACTGTACATGGTGGAGGAACATATTGCCTGTAACCTACTGTACATGATGGAGGAACATATTGCCTGTAACCTACTGTACATGATGGAGGAACATATTTTCTGTAACCTACTGTACATGGTGGAGGAACATATTGCCTGTAGCTTACTCTACAATGTGGAGGAACATATTGTCTGTAGTCTACTGTACATGATGGAGGAACATATTGTCTGTAGCCTACTGTACATGGTGGAGGAACATATTGTCTGTAGTCTACTGTACATGGTGGAGGAACATATTGTCTGTAGTCTACTGTACATGGTGGAGGAACATATTGTCTGTAACCTACTGTACATGGTGGAGAAACATATTGTCTGTAACCTACTGTACATGGTGGAGGAACATATTGTCTGTAGTCTACTGTACATGGTGGAGGAACATATTGTCTGTAGTCTACTGTACATTGTGGAGGAACATATTGTCTGTAGTCTACTGTACATGGTGGAGGAACATATTGTCTGTAACCTACTGTACATGATGGAGGAACATATTGCCTGTAACCTACTGTACATGATGGAGGAACATATTGTCTGTAGTCTACTGTACATGGTGGAGGAACTTATTGTCTGTAACCTACTGTACATGATGGAGGAACATATTGCCTGTAACCTACTGTACATGGTGGAGGAACATATTGTCTGTAACCTACTGTACATGGTGGAGGAACATATTGTCTGTAGTCTACTGTACATGGTGGAGGAACATATTGTCTGTAACCTACTGTACATGGTGGAGGAACATATTGTCTGTAACCTACTGTACATGATGGAGGAACATATTACCTGAGCCTACTGTACATGATGGAGGAACATATTGCCTGTAGCCTACTGTACATGATGGAGGAACATATTGCCTGTAGCCTACTGTACATGGTGGAGGAACATATTGCCTGTAACCTACTATACATGATGGAGGAACATATTGCCTGTAGCCTACTGTACATGGTGGAGGAACATATTGCCTGTAGTCTACTGTACATGGTGGAGGAACATATTGCATGTAGCCTACTGTACATGGTGGAGGAACATATTGCCTGTAGCCTACTGTACATGATGGAGGAACATATTGCCTGTAGCCTACTGTACATGGTGGAGGAACATATTGCCTGTAGTCTACTGTACATGGTGGAGGAACATATTGCCTGTAACCTACTGTACATGGAGGAACATATTGTCTGTAGTCTACTGTACATGGTGGAGGAACATATTGTCTGTAACCTACTGTACATGATGGAGGAACATATTGCCTGTAACCTACTGTACATGGTGGAGGAACATATTGTCTGTAACCTACTGTACATGGTGGAGGAACATATTGTCTGTAGTCTACTGTACATGATGGAGGAACATATTGTCTGTAACCTACTGTACATGGTGGAGGAACAAATTGTCTGTAACCTACTGTACATGGTGGAGGAACATATTGTCTGTAGTCTACTGTACATGGTGGAGGAACATATTGCCTGTAGCCTACTGTACATGATGGAGGAACATATTGCCTGTAGCCTACTGTACATGGTGGAGGAACATATTGCCTGTAACCTACTGTACATGATGGAGGAACATATTGCCTGTAGCCTACCGAACATGGTGGAGGAACATATTGCCTGTAGTCTACTGTACATGGTGGAGGGACATATTGCATGTAGCCTACTGTACATGGTGGAGGAACATATTGCCTGTAGCCTACTGTACATGATGGAGGAACATATTGCCTGTAGCCTACTGTACATGGTGGAGGAACATATTGCCTGTAGTCTACTGTACATGGTGGAGGAACTTATTGCCTGTAACCTACTGTACATGGTGGAGGAACATATTGCCTGTAACCTACTGTACATGATGGAGGAACATATTGCCTGTAACCTACTGTACATGATGGAGGAACATATTTTCTGTAACCTACTGTACATGGTGGAGGAACATATTGCCTGTAGCTTACTCTACAATGTGGAGGAACATATTGTCTGTAGTCTACTGTACATGATGGAGGAACATATTGTCTGTAGCCTACTGTACATGGTGGAGGAACATATTGTCTGTAGTCTACTGTACATGATGGAGGAACATATTGTCTGTAGCCTACTGTACATGGTGGAGGAACATATTGTCTGTAGTCTACTGTACATGGTGGAGGAACATATTGTCTGTAGTCTACTGTACATGGTGGAGGAACATATTGTCTGTAACCTACTGTACATGATGGAGGAACATATTGCCTGTAACCTACTGTACATGATGGAGGAACATATTGTCTGTAGTCAATTGTACATGGTGGAGGGACATATTGCCTGTAGCCTACTGTACATGATGGAGGAACATATTGTATGTAGCCTACTGTACATGGTGGAGGAACATATTCTGTAACCTACTGTACATGGTGGAGGAACATATTGTCTGTAGTCTACTGTACATGATGGAGGAACATATTGTCTGTAACCTACTGTACATGGTGGAGAAACATATTGTCTGTAACCTACTGTACATGGTGGAGGAACATATTGTCTGTAGTCTACTGTACATGGTGGAGGAACATATTGTCTGTAGTCTACTGTACATGGTGGAGGAACATATTGTCTGTAGTCTACTGTACATGGTGGAGGAACATATTGTCTGTAACCTACTGTACATGATGGAGGAACATATTGCCTGTAACCTACTGTACATGATGGAGGAACATATTGTCTGTAGTCTACTGTACATGGTGGAGGAACTTATTGTCTGTAACCTACTGTACATGATGGAGGAACATATTGCCTGTAACCTACTGTACATGGTGGAGGAACATATTGTCTGTAACCTAATGTACATGGTGGAGGAACATATTGTCTGTAGTCTACTGTACATGGTGGAGGAACATATTGTCTGTAACCTACTGTACATGGTGGAGGAACATATTGTCTGTAACCTACTGTACATGATGGAGGAACATATTACCTGAGCCTACTGTACATGATGGAGGAACATATTGCCTGTAGCCTACTGTACATGATGGAGGAACATATTGCCTGTAGCCTACTGTACATGATGGAGGAACATATTGCCTGTAGCCTACTGTACATGGTGGAGGAACATATTGCCTGTAACCTACTGTACATGATGGAGGAACATATTGCCAGTAAGCTTCTGTACATGGTGGAGGAACATATTGCCTGTAGCCTACTGTACATGGTGGAGGAACATATTGCCTGTAGCCTACTGTACATGGAGGAACATATTGTCTGTAGTCTACTGTACATGGTGGAGGAACATATTGTCTGTAACCTACTGTACATGATGGAGGAACATATTGCCTGTAACCTACTGTACATGATGGAGGAACATATTGTCTGTAGTCTACTGTACATGGTGGAGGAACATATTGTCTGTAACCTACTGTACATGATGGAGGAACATATTGCCTGTAACCTACTGTACATGGTGGAGGAACATATTGTCTGTAACCTACTGTACATGGTGGAGGAACATATTGTCTGTAGTCTACTGTACATGATGGAGGAACATATTGTCTGTAACCTACTGTACATGGTGGAGGAACAAATTGTCTGTAACCTACTGTACATGGTGGAGGAACATATTGTCTGTAGTCTACTGTACATGGTGGAGGAACATATTGCCTCTAGCCTACTGTACATGATGGAGGAACATATTGCCTGTAGCCTACTGTACATGGTGGAGGAACATATTGCCTGTAACCTACTGTACATGATGGAGGAACATATTGCCTGTAGCCTACCGTACATGGTGGAGGAACATATTGCCTGTAGTCTACTGTACATGGTGGAGGAACATATTGCCTGTAGCCTACTGTACATGATGGAGGAACATATTGCCTGTAGCCTACTGTACATGGTGGAGGAACATATTGCCTGTAGTCTACTGTACATGGTGGAGGAACTTATTGCCTGTAACCTACTGTACATGGTGGAGGAACATATTGCCTGTAACCTACTGTACATGATGGAGGAACATATTGCCTGTAACCTACTGTACATGATGGAGGAACATATTTTCTGTAACCTACTGTACATGGTGGAGGAACATATTGCCTGTAGCTTACTCTACAATGTGGAGGAACATATTGTCTGTAGTCTACTGTACATGATGGAGGAACATATTGTCTGTAGCCTACTGTACATGGTGGAGGAACATATTGTCTGTAGTCTACTGTACATGATGGAGGAACATATTGTCTGTAGCTTACTGTACATGGTGGAGGAACATATTGTCTGTAGTCTACTGTACATGATGGAGGAACATATTGTCTGTAGTCTACTGTACATGGTGGAGGAACATATTGTCTGTAACCTACTGTACATGGTGGAGAAACATATTGTCTGTAACCTACTGTACATGGTGGAGGAACTTATTGCCTGTAACCTACTGTACATGGTGGAGGATCATATTGCCTGTAGCCTATTGTACATGGTGGAGGAACTTATTGCCTGTAACTTACTCTACAATGTGGAGGAACATATTGTCTATAGTCTACTGAACATGGTGGAGGAACATATTGTCTGTAGCCTACTGTACATGGTGGAGGAACATATTGTCTGTAGCCTACTGTACATGGTGGAGGAACATATTGTCTGTTGTCTACTGTACATGGTGGAGGAACTTATTGCCTGTAACCTACTGTACATGGTGGAGGAACTTATTGCCTGTAGTCTACTGTACATGATGGAGGAACATATTGCCTGTAACCTACTGTACATGGTGGAGGAACTTATTGCCTTTAGTCTACTGTACATGGTGGAGGAACATATTGTCTGTAGGCTACTGTACATGGTGGAGGAACATATTGTCTGTAGTCTACTGTACATGGTGGAGGAACTTATTGCCTTTAGTCTACTGTACATGGTGGAGGAACATATTGTCTGTAGGCTACTGTACATGGTGGAGGAACTTATTGCCTGTAGTCTACTGTACATGGTGGAGGAACTTATTGCCTGTAGTCTACTGTACATGGTGGAGGAACATATTGTCTGTAGGCTACTGTACATGTTGGATGAACTTATTGCCTGTAGTCTACTGTACATGGTGGAGGAACTTATTGCCTGTAACCTACTGTACATGGTGGAGGAACCTACTGTATGGTGCCTGTAACCTACTGTACATGGTGGAGGAACTTATTGCCTGTAGTCTACTGTACATGGTGGAGGAACTTATTGCCTGTAGCCTACTGTACATGGTGGAGGAACCTATTGCCTGTAACCTACTGTACATGGTGGAGGAACATATTGCCTGTAACCTACTGTACATGATGGAGGAACATATTGCCTGTAACGTACTGTACATGATGGAGGAACATATTTTCTGTAACCTACTGTACATGGTGGAGGAACATATTGCCTGTAGCTTACTCTACAATGTGGAGGAACATATTGTCTGTAGTCTACTGTACATGATGGAGGAACATATTGTCTGTAGCCTACTGTACATGGTGGAGGAACATATTGTCTGTAGTCTACTGTACATGATGGAGGAACATATTGTCTGTAGCCTACTGTACATGGTGGAGGAACATATTGTCTGTAGTCTACTGTACATGATGGAGGAACATATTGTCTGTAGTCTACTGTACATGGTGGAGGAACATAGTATGTAACCTACTGTACATGGTGGAGAAACATATTGACTGTAACCTACTGTACATGGTGGATGAACATATTGTCTGTAGTCTACTGTACATGGTGGAGGAACATATTGTCTGTAGTCTATTGTACATGGTGGAGGGACATATTGCCTGTAGCCTACTGTACATGATGGAGGAACATATTGTATGTAGCCTACTGTACATGGTGGAGGAACATATTGTCTGTAACCTACTGTACATGGTGGAGGAACATATTGTCTGTAGTCTACTGTACATGATGGAGGAACATATTGCCTGTAACCTACTGTACATGGAGGAACATATTGTCTGTAGTCTACTGTACATGGTGGAGGAACATATTGTCTGTAACCTACTGTACATGATGGAGGAACATATTGCCTGTAACCTACTGTACATGATGGAGGAACATATTGTCTGTAGTCTACTGTACATGGTGGAGGAACTTATTGCCTTTAGTCTACTGTACATGGTGGAGGAACATATTGTCTGTAGGCTACTGTACATGGTGGAGGAACTTATTGCCTGTAACCTACTGTACATGGTGGAGGAACTTATTGCCTGTAACCTACTGTACATGGTGGAGGAACTTATTGCCTGTAGTCTACTGTACATGGTGGAGGAACTTATTGCCTGTAGTCTACTGTACATGGTGGAGGAACTTATTGCCTGTAGTCTACTGTACATGGTGGAGGAACATATTGTCTGTAGGCTACTGTACATGTTGGATGAACTTATTGCCTGTAGTCTACTGTACATGGTGGAGGAACTTATTGCCTGTAACCTACTGTACATGGTGGAGGAACGTATTGCCTGTAACCTACTGTACATGGTGGAGGAACTTATTGCCTGTAGTCTACTGTACATGGTGGAGGAACTTATTGCCTGTAGCCTACTGTACATGGTGGAGGAACCTATTGCCTGTAACCTACTGTACATGGTGGAGGAACATATTGCCTGTAACCTACTGTACATGATGGAGGAACATATTGCCTGTAACCTACTGTACATGATGGAGGAACATATTTTCTGTAACCTACTGTACATGGTGGAGGAACATATTGCCTGTAGCTTACTCTACAATGTGGAGGAACATATTGTCTGTAGTCTACTGTACATGATGGAGGAACATATTGTCTGTAGCCTACTGTACATGGTGGAGGAACATATTGTCTGTAGTCTACTGTACATGATGGAGGAACATATTGTCTGTAGCCTACTGTACATGGTGGAGGAACATATTGTCTGTAGTCTACTGTACATGATGGAGGAACATATTGTCTGTAGTCTACTGTACATGGTGGAGGAACATAGTATGTAACCTACTGTACATGGTGGAGAAACATATTGTCTGTAACCTACTGTACATGGTGGATGAACATATTGTCTGTAGTCTACTGTACATGGTGGAGGAACATATTGTCTGTAGTCTATTGTACATGGTGGAGGGACATATTGCCTGTAGCCTACTGTACATGATGGAGGAACATATTGTATGTAGCCTACTGTACATGGTGGAGGAACATATTGTCTGTAACCTACTGTACATGGTGGAGGAACATATTGTCTGTAGTCTACTGTACATGATGGAGGAACATATTGTCTGTAGTCTACTGTACATGGTGGAGGAACATATTGTCTGTAACCTACTGTACATGGTGGAGGAACATATTGCCTGTAACCTACTGTACATGATGGAGGAACATATTGTCTGTAGTCTACTGTACATGGTGGAGGAACATATTGCCTGTAACCTACTGTACATGGAGGAACATATTGCCTGTAGCCTACTGTACATGGTGGAGGAACATATTGCCTGTAGTCTACTGTACATGGTGGAGGAACATATTGCATGTAGCCTACTGTACATGGTGGAGGAACATATTGCCTGTAGCCTACTGTACATGATGGAGGAACATATTGCCTGTAGTCTACTGTACATGGTGGAGGAACATATTGCCTGTAACCTACTGTACATGGAGGAACATGTTGTCTGTAGTCTACTGTACATGGTGGAGGAACATATTGTCTGTAACCTACTGTACATGATGGAGGAACATATTGTCTGTAGTCTACTGTACATGGTGGAGGAACATATTGTCTGTAACCTACTGTACATGATGGAGGAACATATTGCCTGTAACCTACTATACATGGTGGAGGAACATATTGTCTGTAACCTACTGTACATGGTGGAGGAACATATTGTCTGTAGTCTACTGTACATGATGGAGGAACATATTGTCTGTAACCTACTGTACATGGTGGAGGAACAAATTGTCTGTAACCTACTGTACATGGTGGAGGAACATATTGTCTGTAACCTACTGTACATGGTGGAGGAACTTATTGCCTTTAGTCTACTGTACATGGTGGGGGAACATATTGTCTGTAGGCTACTGTACATGGTGGAGGAACATATTGTATGTAGTCTACTGTACATGGTGGAGGAACTTATTGCCTTTAGTCTACTGTACATGGTGGAGGAACATATTGTCTGTAGGCTACTGTACATGGTGGAGGAACTTATTGCCTGTAACCTACTGTACATGGTGGAGGAACTTATTGCCTGTAACCTACTGTACATGATGGAGGAACATATTGCCTGTAGCCTACCGTACATGGTGGAGGAACATATTGCCTGTAGTCTACTGTACATGGTGGAGGAACATATTGCATGTAGCCTACTGTACATGGTGGAGGAACTTATTGCCTGTAACCTACTGTACATGATGGAGGAACATATTGCCTGTAGCCTACCGTACATGGTGGAGGAACATATTGCCTGTAGTCTACTGTACATGGTGGAGGAACATATTGCATGTAGCCTACTGTACATGGTGGAGGAACATATTGCCTGTAGCCTACTGTACATGATGGAGGAACATATTGCCTGTAGCCTACTGTACATGGTGGAGGAACATATTGCCTGTAGTCTACTGTACATGGTGGAGGAACTTATTGCCTGTAACCTACTGTACATGGTGGAGGAACATATTGCCTGTAACCTACTGTACATGATGGAGGAACATATTGCCTGTAACCTACTGTACATGATGGAGGAACATATTTTCTGTAACCTACTGTACATGGTGGAGGAACATATTGCCTGTAGCTTACTCTACAATGTGGAGGAACATATTGTCTGTAGCCTACTGTACATGGTGGAGGAACATATTGTCTGTAGCCTACTGTACATGGTGGAGGAACATATTGTCTGTAGTCTACTGTACATGATGGAGGAACATATTGTCTGTAGCCTACTGTACATGGTGGAGGAACATATTGTCTGTAACCTACTGTACATGGTGGAGAAACATATTGTCTGTAACCTACTGTACATGGTGGAGGAACTTATTGCCTGTAACCTACTGTACATGGTGGAGGAACTTATTGCCTGTAACTTACTCTACAATGTGGAGGAACATATTGTCTATAGTCTACTGAACATGGTGGAGGAACATATTGTCTGTAGCCTACTGTACATGGTGGAGGAACATATTGTCTGTAGCCTACTGTACATGGTGGAGGAACATATTGTCTGTTGTCTACTGTACATGGTGGAGGAACTTATTGCCTGTAACCTACTGTACATGGTGGAGGAACTTATTGCCTGTAGTCTACTGTACATGATGGAGGAACATATTGCCTGTAACCTACTGTACATGGTGGAGGAACTTATTGCCTTTAGTCTACTGTACATGGTGGGGGAACATATTGTCTGTAGGCTACTGTACATGGTGGAGGAACATATTGTATGTAGTCTACTGTACATGGTGGAGGAACTTATTGCCTTTAGTCTACTGTACATGGTGGAGGAACATATTGTCTGTAGGCTACTGTACATGGTGGAGGAACTTATTGCCTGTAACCTACTGTACATGGTGGAGGAACTTATTGCCTGTAACCTACTGTACATGGTGGAGGAACTTATTGCCTGTAGTCTACTGTACATGGTGGAGGAACTTATTGCCTGTAACTTACTCTACAATGTGGAGGAACATATTGTCTATAGTCTACTGAACATGGTGGAGGAACATATTGTCTGTAGCCTACTGTACATGGTGGAGGAACATATTGTCTGTAGCCTACTGTACATGGTGGAGGAACATATTGTCTGTTGTCTACTGTACATGGTGGAGGAACTTATTGCCTGTAACCTACTGTACATGGTGGAGGAACTTATTGCCTGTAGTCTACTGTACATGATGGAGGAACATATTGCCTGTAACCTACTGTACATGGTGGAGGAACTTATTGCCTTTAGTCTACTGTACATGGTGGAGGAACATATTGTCTGTAGCCTACTGTACATGGTGGAGGAACATATTGTCTGTAACCTACTGTACATGGTGGAGAAACATATTGTCTGTAACCTACTGTACATGGTGGAGGAACTTATTGCCTGTAACCTACTGTACATGGTGGAGGAACTTATTGCCTGTAACTTACTCTACAATGTGGAGGAACATATTGTCTATAGTCTACTGAACATGGTGGAGGAACATATTGTCTGTAGCCTACTGTACATGGTGGAGGAACATATTGTCTGTAGCCTACTGTACATGGTGGAGGAACATATTGTCTGTTGTCTACTGTACATGGTGGAGGAACTTATTGCCTGTAACCTACTGTACATGGTGGAGGAACTTATTGCCTGTAGTCTACTGTACATGATGGAGGAACATATTGCCTGTAACCTACTGTACATGGTGGAGGAACTTATTGCCTTTAGTCTACTGTACATGGTGGGGAACATATTGTCTGTAGGCTACTGTACATGGTGGAGGAACATATTGTATGTAGTCTACTGTACATGGTGGAGGAACTTATTGCCTTTAGTCTACTGTACATGGTGGAGGAACATATTGTCTGTAGGCTACTGTACATGGTGGAGGAACTTATTGCCTGTAACCTACTGTACATGGTGGAGGAACTTATTGCCTGTAACCTACTGTACATGGTGGAGGAACTTATTGCCTGTAGTCTACTGTACATGGTGGAGGAACTTATTGCCTGTAACTTACTCTACAATGTGGAGGAACATATTGTCTATAGTCTACTGAACATGGTGGAGGAACATATTGTCTGTAGCCTACTGTACATGGTGGAGGAACATATTGTCTGTAGCCTACTGTACATGGTGGAGGAACATATTGTCTGTTGTCTACTGTACATGGTGGAGGAACTTATTGCCTGTAACCTACTGTACATGGTGGAGGAACTTATTGCCTGTAGTCTACTGTACATGATGGAGGAACATATTGCCTGTAACCTACTGTACATGGTGGAGGAACTTATTGCCTTTAGTCTACTGTACATGGTGGAGGAACATATTGTCTGTAACCTACTGTACATGATGGAGGAACATATTGCCTGTAACCTACTGTACATGATGGAGGAACATATTGTCTGTAGTCTACTGTACATGGTGGAGGAACATATTGTCTGTAACCTACTGTACATGATGGAGGAACATATTGCCTGTAACCTACGGTACATGGTGGAGGAACATATTGTCTGTAACCTACTGTACATGGTGGAGGAACATATTGTCTGTAGTCTACTGTACATGATGGAGGAACATATTGTCTGTAACCTACTGTACATGGGAGGAACAAATTGTCTGTAACCTACTGTACATGGTGGAGGAACATATTGTCTGTAGTCTACTGTACATGGTGGAGGAACATATTGCCTGTAGCCTACTGTACATGATGGAGGAACATATTGCCTGTAGCCTACTGTACATGGTGGAGGAACATATTGCCTGTAACCTACTGTACATGATGGAGGAACATATTGCCTGTAGCCTACCGTACATGGTGGAGGAACATATTGCCTGTAGTCTACTGTACATGGTGGAGGAACATATTGCATGTAGCCTACTGTACATGGTGGAGGAACATATTGCCTGTAGCCTACTGTACATGATGGAGGAACATATTGCCTGTAGCCTACTGTACATGGTGGAGGAACATATTGCCTGTAGTCTACTGTACATGGTGGAGGAACGTATTGCCTGTAACCTACTGTACATGGTGAAGGAACATATTGCCTGTAACCTACTGTACATGATGGAGGAACATATTGCCTGTAACCTACTGTACATGATGGAGGAACATATTTTCTGTAACCTACTGTACATGGTGGAGGAACATATTGCCTGTAGCTTACTCTACAATGTGGAGGAACATATTGTCTGTAGTCTACTGTACATGATGGAGGAACATATTGTCTGTAGCCTACTGTACATGGTGGAGGAACATATTGTCTGTAGTCTACTGTACATGATGGAGGAACATATTGTCTGTAGCCTACTGTACATGGTGGAGGAACATATTGTCTGTAGTCTACTGTACATGATGGAGGAACATATTGTCTGTAGTCTACTGTACATGGTGGAGGAACATATTGTCTGTAACCTACTGTACATGGTGGAGAAACATATTGTCTGTAACCTACTGTACATGGTGGAGGAACTTATTGCCTGTAACCTACTGTACATGGTGGAGAAACATATTGTCTGTAACCTACTGTACATGGTGGAGGAACTTATTGCCTGTAACCTACTGTACATGGTGGAGGAACATATTGCCTGTAGCCTATTGTACATGGTGGAGGAACTTATTGCCTGTAACTTACTCTACAATGTGGAGGAACATATTGTCTATAGTCTACTGAACATGGTGGAGGAACATATTGTCTGTAGCCTACTGTACATGGTGGAGGAACATATTGTCTGTAGCCTACTGCACATGGTGGAGGAACATATTGTCTGTTGTCTACTGTACATGGTGGAGGAACTTATTGCCTGTAACCTACTGTACATGGTGGAGGAACTTATTGCCTGTAGTCTACTGTACATGATGGAGGAACATATTGCCTGTAACCTACTGTACATGGTGGAGGAACTTATTGCCTTTAGTCTACTGTACATGGTGGAGGAACATATTGTCTGTAGGCTACTGTACATGGTGGAGGAACATATTGTCTGTAGTCTACTGTACATGGTGGAGGAACTTATTGCCTTTAGTCTACTGTACATGGTGGAGGAACATATTGTCTGTAGGCTACTGTACATGGTGGAGGAACTTATTGCCTGTAACCTACTGTACATGGTGGAGGAACTTATTGCCTGTAACCTACTGTACATGGTGGAGGAACTTATTGCCTGTAGTCTACTGTACATGGTGGAGGAACTTATCGCCTGTAGTCTACTGTACATGGTGGAGGAACTTATTGCCTGTAGTCTACTGTACATGGTGGAGGAACATATTGTCTGTAGGCTACTGTACATATTGGATGAACTTATTGCCTGTAGTCTACTGTACATGGTGGAGGAACTTATTGCCTGTAACCTACTGTACATGGTGGAGGAACTTATTGCCTGTAACCTACTGTACATGGTGGAGGAACTTATTGCCTGTAGTCTACTGTACATGGTGGAGGAACTTATTGCCTGTAGCCTACTGTACATGGTGGAGGAACTTATTGCCTGTAACCTACTGTACATGGTGGAGGAACTTATTGCCTGTAGTCTACTGTACATGGTGGAGGAACTTATTGCCTGTAACCTACTGTACATGATGGAGGAACTTATTGCCTGTAACCTACTGTACATGATGGAGGAACTTATTGCCTGTAACCTACTGTACATGATGGAGGAACATATTTTCTGTAACCTACTGTACATGATGGAGGAACTTATTGCCTGTAACCTACTGTACATGATGGAGGAACATATTGTCTGTAACCTACTGTACATGGTGGAGGAACATATTTTCTGTAACCTACTGTACATGATGGAGGAACATATTGTCTGTAACCTACTGTACATGGTGGAGGAACTTATTGCCTGTAGCCTATTGTACATGGTGGAGGAACGTATTGCCTGTAGCTTACTCTACAATGTGGAGGAACATATTGTCTGTAGTCTACTGAACATGATGGAGTAACATATTGTCTGTAGTCTACTGAACATGGTGGAGGAACATATTGTCTGTAGCCTACTGAACATGGTGGAGGAACATATTGTCTGTAGCCTACTGTACAATGTGGAGGAACTTATTGTCTGTAGCCTACTGTACAATGTGGAGGAACATATTGTCTGTAGTCTACTGAACATGGTGGAGGAACATATTGTCTGTAGCCTACTGAACATGGTGGAGGAACATATTGTCTTTAGCCTACTGTACAATGTGGAGGAACTTATTGCCTGTAGCCTATTGTACACGGTAAGCTGTAGGTGGAATTTTTCTACAATATTCACACAATTACAATCTTTATAGAATACAAAGCTAATTTGATCAATTACATGTGGAAATAAGTATTTGAGTGAACATTAGCAAGCTAACAGCAGATTAGATTAAACAGGAAGTGAATTATCTCCTCCCTCTCTCCCCGGTTTTAGCTTGTAGCTATCACCGTCTAGCTGACTAGGTTTAGGATATTTAATAGCCCATACCAGTGACAAACTTAGCTATGTTATCGACATATGGCATTACACAAACAAAATCTAGCTCTCTTATTTTGCCAGATCGAAAGAAATAGCCACAAATTCATTCAGATACGGAGGAAGACAATTGCTAGCTACAGCAAGCTAACGTTAGCAGCTGCCTCTTCAACAAGAAGCAACTGTGACAACATTGATTTTAAGATCAAAAAAATATATATACTTCTCCGTTGAGCAAAATCCTCAATCCACCCCTCCAAAGAAAGCATGGCTCTTGGGCTGCCCCGAAATGCCACCACATCCATGATCAGATCTACACTGAAGTGTTGCATTTCAGTTTAGCCCGCATCGAAAACTCCACCGGAACCTGGCCAAATTACCACAAAGCACAGCCCCTACAAACATCTTGAAAACCTTCTCTATACAGTAACCTCCGTCGCAGCCCAAACTACTCTTTCCCATAGGCTTGTACTTTCTATAGCAGGCTATCCCAAACTCTGTCCTCGGGCCCCCTCTGGGTGCACGTTTAGTTTTTTGCCCTACACAGCTGATTCAAATAATCTAATCTTGACGATGGGTTGGTTATTTGAATCAGCTGTGTAGTGCTAGGGCAAGAACCAAAACTTGCACCCAGGGTGGTGCAGGCTTTTAAATCCCCTCTGACACCAGGTTGACTATTACGCCCCAAACCAGGGCTGTTTAATATCTTTGTACTGTATGTCCAACACTTGGTTATACACACACATGTATTGACATATCCACATATTATTTCCTCGAGTGTACAGTACATATTTGAAGAGCTCCGGACGAGATATGTCCATAAACTTGCAGCAGAGGACAAATCCTTTGTTCTGTATTGGTTAGGGGGATGGAAAGTATTGACTGTGTTCTGCGATGTTTTATGGCATTTACAGATGGTCTCACATTTTTCTGTGTGTCCATGATTCCAGCCGATCTTTAATGTGTAGTCATTACAGCGCTCTGTAGGAAATCAGTCAAAGCGATCCATGTCAGCAAATTCGGCCCATTGAAATGTTCCACACTCCTCGGGCCAGTTGAGCGGAACAGCAGCCCGTTCATGTCCTTTACTTCAGGGACACCCCTTCCACCCAACACACACGCAAACACACATAAACACACACGCGCGCAACCACCCCTGCTCATGCCTTACCGAAGACTATATCTCTCTCTCTCTTGCTCCCTCTCTCTCTCTGTGTCTAGCTGGAGGCGTTCTACTCCATCTTCACCACGGAGCAGCAGGACCATGTGAAGTCGGTAGAATACCTGAGAAACAACTACAGACCCCTCCAGGACCTGGACAACCGGGAGGTGTTGAAGTCTGCCGTTAAAGATGCCTGGCAGAGGGACCAGACCGACAACCTGGGACTGGGTACAGATGGCACCACGGACGCATCCAGAGGTACCACACTACACAGTCTCTTCTAGTCAGTCAGTCAGTCAGTCAGTCAGTCAGTCAGACGCCTGATTGACAGCCTGGGGACGGACCCCCACTGCACTACGGACTCATCCAGAGGGACCGCACTACACCTGATCTGACCTTACACTGACTCTCACTCTGTCACTCAGTCCCTTTCCATACCATGTATTAACTCATACTCACTCACTCATACAGACTTTCAGTTATGTATTGCCTTTCTCTCTCTTTGTATAACGTCCACAAACGTTGTGAGTTGAGGCGCCGCAAAAAACCGCTTGAGTCCGTCCATCCAGAAAGGCTCCTGCCTCTTTAAACGTGGGCTCTCTCTTTGTTTTGAGTGTGGCTCGGAGAGAGAATTGATCAGGTGCGCTTGTGATGAAGTGGGAGCTAGCGCTGTAATGGGCTGCAGCAGTATTCATCATTAATATGCACACTAAAAATAAAGCCATACAAATTAAGTTGTGAAATTGCTTTTGTGGCAATTATGTCAGTTGAGGGGATGGGTGGAACAAGTACTGGACCAACAAACGTCTCTCTCTCTCTCTCTCTCTATATTTTTAATGTATCTCTCATTTCTCTCGCCATTTCCTCCTCCATTTGTCCCATTTTCTCTCTCCTCGCTCTCATAAGACGACTCTGAACACAGGGTTTAGTATGAGGGAGCTGCTCTCTGCGTTTAACTCCTCTCCTCTTCTCCTTTCTTCCTCTCTTCTCTCCTCTGCTCTGAATGTGGAGAGATGTGTGTCTGTGCCCTCTTTTCTGGCTTGCGGATGATACGGTGAATGATGATTATGGTGGTGATGAGGGTCATAATGCCCTCAACTGGTGAATGACATGTGTAGTGTCGAGCTCTCGAAGCAGTAACAGAGGACTTCCATTAGGCATCAGTCACAGTGTGTTTCTCAACCTAACCATCTCTTTTTCATCCTCCCCACCTCTACTCGCTATGACTTCTCCTTCCCTTCTCTTCCCCTGCATGCCTCTCTCTCCCTCTCCCCTCTCTCTCTCTCTCTCTCTCCCTCTCTCCCTCTCTCACTCACTCACTCACTCACTCACTCACTCACTCACTCACTCACTCACTCACTCACTCACTCACTCACTCACTCACACACCCCCCCATCTCAATTTCATATATTATACATCATATGTTCCCAGTGATTTAGAAAGTTTGCTTCCACAATAGTTGCGACATTTACCTGCTATGGTGCTTTTCCATTAAACTGCATTTCAATTGGTCTGACAAAACCAGCTGGACGTAATGGCTTCACACCTATAAAATAAATTTAAAAAACATTAACTTAGGCAAATTGACAGGATCCTGTATGGCTGCCCCCACTTATCTGTTTCATATCTCAGGAAGCCTGCAAAAGCCAGCACGGATAGAATACAAGAACAGACTCATATTTTCCATATTCTAATAATATCACCACGGACCGTGCCATGGGGAAACTTGCACTCCTGTAGACCTGAAATAATTGGATGGTGAAACTTCCACCCAGCCAGCCAACCAGAAAAGCCAAGCAAGGCAAAGCGTTTCAGGGATTCTTGAAAGTCAAGTCAATCCTTGTCTTGCAAAGAAATGTTATTTTTTTAGAGCCTAGTTTAAAATATAATAAAAATGGATTTAGAGACCAGTAGGTATTTAGAATGAAATGTGGAGTGGGGCTTTATAGCTACGGGATGACATCATGTGCTCCATGTACCTTTATTCTGCAATCATTATTCTGGAATCAATCATTATTCTGGAATCATTATTCTGGAATCTTTATTCTGGAATCAATCATTATTTTGATTTTTTTTAAACTCTGTTTCCATCATCGTTTGTCGCAATACAAAACAATCCACCCCTGTTAAACAGATAAAAACAGTGTCGATCTCTAGAACACTTCTCATATAGCTGCCGTTTCCATTACACATGCCGCAATGTTGTCGTTTTTTGCAAAAAAAAATGCATTTGTTGAATAAACCTGACTATTCACACCTCTTTCATATCATTTTATCTGTAGTGGAAAAGGGGAGAAATCTCAGACGGACAGACACACCCTCAATAAAACACATAATGATATTAGATCCCTGTCCAGTGCCCATACTGTGGCCTACAGCACCACCTTGAGGTTATGTATAGTACTGCTCAAGGATTCCTTCATACACAGGAAATGGCAATGGTTATAGAATAGCTTGCCTTACCATCAGTGTAATAGTGGCTCCCCTTGAGTGATTCTGAATGTGTGTACTACTTCCTTTGAATCTGTATTTATGCCTCTTGGTTTCACTGTTGCAGCCATTGAAAACCAAGCCTTGTGTTATCCAACTTGTACCGCTCAGAATATGTGTCATGATGTTCAATTTCTCATGTAAACAAAGTGATATGGTTTTATTGCAGCCAGATAAGTAGTTATGGCTCTTGTGGCTTGGGAAGCCTCCTCATGAAAAGGAAAACATGAATGAGGAGGCAGTCTTTAGATGTGTGTTGTCCTCCTCCAGTCTACAGCCACGGGTCTCTCCATCCATCTCTCCATTCCTCCATCTCTCCATGGCTCCAACCTATCTATCTATCTATCTATCTATCTATCTATCTATCTATCTATCTATCTATCTATCTATCTATCTATCTATCTATCTATCTATCTATCTCCACCCCTCCATCTCACTATCCCTCCTTCTTCCATCCCTCCTTCTTCCATCCCTCCTTCTTCCATCCCTCCTCCTTCCATCCCTCCTCCTTCCATCCCTCCTCCTTCCATCCCTCCTCCTTCCATCCCTCCTTCTTCCATCCCTCCTCCTTCCATCCCTCCTCCTTCCATCCCTCCATCCAGTACCCCAGAGACTGGTTGGTTGGACTATGCCAGAGCCCTGTGTGTTGAGGCCTGGGGCTAGTGTCTTTATAAGCTTATGTGTTATTTCAGTCTGTTTGAAGCTACTCCTCAGGAAACCAACAGCTGGATGAGTCAGCAGTCAGACAGTAATAAAATATTGAGCTACTCCTCAGGCTGCCTGCCTGCAACCCACACACGTAACACACACACTCATGCATACAAACGCACGCACACAAACACACACACAACCCTAACCATGAACCTAACCACTAACCCATTTCCTTAACCCTAATTAGAACCCTCACTCTAATTGTAACCCTAAACCTAGCCCTTAAGGTTAAAATAGCATTGGTGTAAAGTACTTAAGTAAAAATACTTTAAAGTACTACATAAGTCGTTTTTCTGGTGTATCTGTACTTTACTTTACTATTTATATTTTTGACATCTTTTTATTTTTATTTCACTACATTCCTAAAGAAAATAATGTACTTTCTACTCCATACATTTTCTCTGACACCCAAAAGTACTCGTTACATTTTTGAAGGATTAGCAGGACAGGAACATTTTTCAATTCACACATCCGTACTGGTCATCCCTACTGCATCTGATCTGTTGGATTCACTAAACACAAATGCTGTGTTTGTAAATTACAGGTGTGTTCGTCAGTTCAATCTGGCGCTCCGAGAATTCGTAAATTCAGAGCGTTGTCAGATTATTCATTCGTATCGCTCTAGGAGCGTTCAGAGCGCACACTGGATGCTCTGGCCAATGAGTAGGGTTGATTCAAGCGTTCTGACCAGTAGTCAAGCACCGAAGCTATCATTGGCTAACTTGCTAGCTACTTCCAGACACAAATGAGGGAACACCTCACTCTGACCGTTTTACTCTTGAGTTGGTTATTTTCAATTTCATGTTATCCAGACTGTAACTGTGCTGCTGACAACAATTTAATTACACTTTTTTGCAGATGTTTACTGACACCGGCCATATTCAAGGAGTGTTGAGTGTTCAAAAAATGAATCTGTTATTCTGCCCCTCTGGCACACTCAGACGAGAGGGCTCTGAAATCGGAGTATATAGACAGAGCGAATTTACGAACGCGCCCCTATGTCTGAGTGTTGGAGTGTGCCCCTGGCTATCCATACATTTAAAAACAAGAACATTGTGCCATCTGGTTTGCTTAATATAATGAATTTGAAATGATTTATACTTTTACTTTTGATAATAAAGTATATTTTAGCAATTACATTTACTTTTGATACTTAAGTATATTTAAAACCATATACTTTTCGACTTTTACTCAAGAAGTATTTTACTGGGTGACTTTCACTTTTACTTTTTCCACCACTGTCCTTTGTCCTCATGGGGATGTGGGAAATTCCATGTTTTACTCTCCTTGTGGGGCCTTTTTGGGATTTTAGGTCCCGATAAAGAGATAAGAACCACACACACACACCGCTTGCCATCATCAGATCGGACTGCTATGATGTGAACACAGCCAGCAGTCCGCCGCTCCGAGCAAGGCCTTCTATTTTTACCTGTTTGTTTGTCGGTGTCACCATTGCTTCATTTGTAAGAAAAACAAGCCCCGCAAGGCTCGCTCTCTCTCTCTCTCTCCCCTCTTCTTACATCTCTCGCTCTCTCTCTCTCCCCTCTTCTTACATCTCGCTCTCTCTCTCTCTCCGCTCTTCTTACATCTCTCTCTCTCTCTCCGCTCTTCTTACATCTCTCTCTCTCTCTCTCCCCTCTTCTTACATCTCTCTCTCTCTCTCTCTCTCTCTCCGCTCTTCTTACATCTCTCTCTCTCTCCGCTCTTCTTACATCTCTCTCTCTCTCTCCCCTCTTCTTACATCTCTCTCTCTCTCTCTCTCTCCGCTCTTCTTACATCTCTCTCTCTCCGCTCTTCTTACATCTCTCTCTCTCTCTCTCTCTCCGCTCTTCTTACATCTCTCTCTCTCTCCGCTCTTCTTACATCTCTCTCTCTCTCTCTCTCTCCGCTCTTCTTACATCTCTCTCTCTCTCTCCCCTCTTCTTACATCTCTCTCTCTCTCTCCCCTCTTCTTATACATCTCTCTCTCTCTCTCTCTCTCTCTCCGCTCTTCTTACATCTCTCTCTCTCTCTCTCTCTCTCTCTCCTCTTCTTACATCTCTCTCTCTCTCTCTCCCCTCTTCTTACATCTCTCTCTCTCTCCCCTCTTCTTACATCTCGCTCTCTCTCCCCTCTTCTTACATCTCTCTCGCTCTCTCTCCCCTCTTCTTACATCTCTCTCGCTCTCTCTCCCCTCTTCTTACATCTCTCTCGCTCTCTCTCCCCTCTTCTTACATCTCTCGCTCTCTCTCCCCTCTTCTTACATCTCTCTCACTCTCTCTCCCCTCTTCTTACATCTCTCTCGCTCTCTCTCTCTCCCCTTACATCTCTCTCGCTCTCTCTCTCTCTCCCCTCTTCTTACATCTCTCACTCTCTCTCCCCTCTTCTTACATCTCTCTCGCTCTCTCTCTCTCTCCCCTCTTCTTACATCTCTCTCGCTCTCTCTCTCCCCTCTTCTTACATCTCTCTCGCTCTCTCTCTCTCTCCCCTCTTCTTACATCTCTCTCGCTCTCTCTCTCCGCTCTTCTTACATCTCTCTCTCTCTCTCTTCAATCCTCTTCTTACATCTCTCTCTCCCCTCTTCTTTTATCTCTCTCTCTCCCCTCTTCTTATCTCTCTCTCTCTCTCTCTCTCTCTCCCCTCTTCTTATATCTATATATCTATCTTATATCTATCTCTCTTCTATTCTCTTCCACCCAGGGTGGTTTTGATGTGACTTATGACTCATTGGCTTACCTTTTTTCTCCTCTCTCCTCTCTCAATCCATCCCTCTCCTCATTCTTCCCCCCTCCGTCCCTCTCCCTTCCTCACCAGTCTGTAGCAGTGCCCCGGTCAACATGAAGATCCAGCCTCTGAATGGCACTGCCCTGGTGGTGAGCTGGCAGCGCCCGCTCATGGTTTACCACCCGCCTATCACCAGCTTCATGGTCTCCTACAGCTGGGTGAAGAGTGATGTGGCCTACGAGAAGACCTTCACCAAGACTGGGGACCAGAACATGGTGAGACACAGATAGACAACACTGTTGCAGTTTACAAGAAAACAAAGAGTTTTCCCCCGGTAAGAAACTATTCAGCTGCCATACTCAGGACCAGAAATTTTCACTAATCTTATGATCTGACCAGGAGAAACTCCGTGTCCAAGTTATAGCCCATAGTTAGGTCCTGGTCAGTTCAGGTCGACCACAAAAAAACGAGTGTGTCTGTCAGTCGGTCACAGTCACCTGGCTGGAAATAGACACTCCAAGCCTGTCTCACACACACTGCACTGATGACTCCCACTGTGATGTGTCTGTTGGTGGGCTCAACTCCCTCCAGTGTCAGTGAGAGGTGAGAGTCTGATACGGTGACTATAATCTGTGAACTGGGTGAAGTCATGTTTTTTATATTTAAAGACATCATGGCAGTCTGCTTGTTGATATATTTCCTGCCCTCACATTAGTTACTTGGATGTGTTGATTATTTAGACGTGCCAAATGGAGACTAAAGCGCCCAACTCTGATGTCTTTCATCCTCTAAAAATACATTTTGAGATGAGGCCAGACAGAGGAGGCTTTGAACGATCATTTCATTTAAATAAACATACACAGCAGGAGAGACACTGTCTGAAGAGAGACGACATATCCTTGACATCAATCTCTCTTTGGCTACACTCAATCACCACCATCTCTCTCTCTCTCTCTCTCTCTTCCTTTGCCAAGTCCCTCCTTCTCCTCCCTCTCGTCAGCCCCCTCTTTCTATTCTCTGCCCACTTCATTTTCATTTTTATTTTCAATCTCCGTACCCGGACCCCCTCATCAGGGTCACATCAGGGACCCGCAGGCTTCCTGCAATCACAATTGAATCAATTGAAAACCACTCAAGCCCTTAGTTTCACTTCCCCCTCCTCTCATCTCCCCTTCGGCCAATGCAATAACCTTCCATTCTGGAGACCATCTCTAATAGAATTAACTTGAACCAGAATGGCTTCTGCTGCGTCAGACAGTGAGGGATAGGTACGTTTCAGTTTCAGGCTTTTATTAGTCGCATGTGCGGGAAACGCATTGCTATACATCGTCCAACGAAGTGCTTCCTTCTCCACAACGCAACAACATTAAGAAATAATAGGAGGTAAGGATGCGTACATAAAGTAAATGGCTCAGTAGAATAGAATAAACCTTTTAGCATAAGTATAATACAGGAAGGCACAATTTATTGTCCAATTTTTACATGTGTATTGGGGAAGCGGGGTCAAGTATATAAACTGAGCGGTATAATTAGAGTCTGGTAGCAGCAGTTGTGATGTGTGTGTGTGTGTGTGTAGCATGAATGTGTGTCTGTGTGTGTGCGCGCGTGTGTGCAAGCGTGCACGTGCGCGTGAGTGCATGTGTGCTAAGGTGCGGAGAATCAGAGCAGGTGGTCAGTCCCGTTCAAGTGTTCAGCAGTCTAATAGCTTGTGGATAGAAACTGTCTCTGAGTCCGTCGGTATCAGACCTCATGCTCCGATACCGTCTGCCCGACTGTAAGGTCGTGAACAGCTTGTGGCTGGGGTGTGGGTTCCTTGATGATGCTGTTTCGAGTAGATGTCCTTGATGGTTGGGAGCACGGTCCCAGTGAGCTACTGGGCCGTCTTCACCACCCGCTGGAGGGCCTTGCGGTCTTAAGGACACAGTGAGGGGTACGTGAGGACACAAAGAGGGGTAGGGGTTCGGTGAGGATAAAGCAGATGCCATAGATCCCTAACATGGCTGTGAGCTGCCGGTATTGACACTCACGGATCGTAAATCATATGTGAATTGTTTCCTTAGGCCTTTGATGTACTGTAGTGTGGCTAGCCCATATCTACAGGTCTCAGTGGCAGTCTGTCTTCTTGACTCTCGTTCTCTCTCTCTCTCTCGCTGTGATCAATTTACAGAAGGCGGTGATAACCCACGTGTCTCCAGACATCCTGTATCTGTTCAGAGTCCAGGCGGTGTGCCAGAGAGACCTACGCAGTGACTTCAGCCAGACACTGCTCTTCAGAGGTAATCACACCACACACCATACCACAGCGTATACGGTACAGCCCTATGAATGGAGTCACATAATCCTAACCTCCAAATAATCTTCACCTTCAAAATGATTAGAGTTACTTTAATACTAACAGCAGACACTTGTCTTTGTTTCAAATGCATGTCTAACGTTTTCCTCCGTTTGCTATTCCAGCTAACACCACCAGGATATTTGAGGGAACACGGATAGTGAAAACTGGCATGGTGAGGGATGTGGACATCATTTGTGTTGTCCAGACGATGGCGACATAGTCATTTATTTTGTGATGTGCCAGCATGATTTGATATGATGTGATACTGACTATCTCTCTCTCTCTCGCTCTCTGTATCCCTCTCTCTCTGTGTGTCTCTGTCTCTTACGCTCTCTGTGTCTCTCCCTCCCTCCCCCAGCCCACTGTCTCCCCAGCCTCCTCGGCAGACATGGCTCCCATAAGCTCCGGATCCTCTACCTGGACCTCCTCTGGCCTCCCCTTCTCCTTCGTCTCTATGGCTACAGGGGGCATGGGCCCCTCGTCTAGCGGCAGTCAGGCCACGGTAGCATCGGTGGTAACCAGCACCCTTCTGGCCGGCCTGGGCTTCAGCGGAGGGGTCATCTCCTCCCTGCCTGGCTCTCTCTGGCCCACCCAGGCCCCTGCAGCCAGCCCTGGGTCTAACCCCGGCCTGGGTCCCAGCCGCCAGCCTGCCCAGCCCCAGGCCTCCACCGAGCCCCCCACAGCCCCTCAGGGTGGTTCTGACACGGACACCCCCACAGAGGAGAAAGAGGCGGGGGTGGACAGGGAGAACGAGGCGGAGGAGGGAGAGGGAGAGGAGGATGAAGGGGAAGACGACAGGAGGAGGAAGAAGAATAACAAGACAACGCCTGATGAGGTGGAGATGCATCTAAATGACACTGTGGTCAAAGAGCCCATTTCCGCCCTCACCCCCACAGCCACAGCCAAAGAGAAAGGACAGGGGCAGGGAGAGCCTGTTGCTAACAGCACCACAGTGCCAATAAGTGGAGGGGAGGACCAACTGATCAGAGTGGACAGTAACACAGGGCCCACTGTGGAGCCAAAGAATGACACAGAAGAGAGAGAGATACAGATTCCCCAGAGCCCAACACGCTCCTCGAAGACTAGCGGGGAAGAGAAGAGCCTTTGGCCTTTCTCTGTCCACACTGGTGAGTAGAACTCTCTGTATAGCCCAATCTTTGGAACAAGGGGCATATTTAAGCAATAAGACCCAAGGGGGAGTGGTATATGGCCAATATACCACTGCTAAGGGCAGTTATTTGCACGACGCAAAGCAGACTGCCTGGAATACAGCTCTTAGCCGTGGTATATTGAAAATATATCACCAACCCCTGAGGTGCCTTATTGCTATTATAAACTGGTTACCAGCGTAATTAGAGCAGTAAAAATACATGTTTTGTCATACCCGTGGTATACGGTCTGAAATACCATGGCTGTCAGCCAATCAGCATTCAGAGCTCGAACCACCAAGTTTATAATCCTCTTTTTAGCCCTTGACATATTCTTCACCATATTTAGACCTGTATAATGTCATTTTAGTTTTCTGGATCCCACTTCTCCCTTCTGCAGCTTGTCATATTAAACTGTCTGTGTTATTATAGATGTGCATATCAACAGTAAATATGAGACAGGCAGGGGCACATTTGAAACATTAGCCTTGGAATCAGCTCCTGCTTCAGTATGTGGCAATGCTATATTATAGCCAGAGATAAATAGCTCAATTTCTGAGTGCTACCATAATACCACCCAGAGAGCCATAGAGAAAGTAATGGAACTATTCTACAGCCTGAGGGGCCATTACCTAGCCTGGGGGCCATTAGTTTGGGACATTCTCTGAGGCATATTTCAGGAACAAACTGCCTGCTTGCCTGACTTCCTGCCAGGGAGAAAACAGAGAACGTAGTAACCAGAGTATTTGTTTTATGAATAACAATGTGTTTGTGGATGCTCCTTCATACATTTCCTTATTCCTTCTGAATGAACGGATCCATTTAGTTGAGTCGTGCCCCCGGCCTGAATGGTAAAACCTAGTCACTTTACCTTCCTGATGAGTCCGACTCACTCAAATTGTCTGTAAGTGTATAAATATAGATTATATATATTTTTTTAAGTAGAGCTGAACTCATTTTTTGTCCTCAAGTGGAACTGGTTGTTTGATGGCTGAGGTATCCCGGAGTGGCCCAAATAGTCGGAATAATCTCAGGTGGATTTGTGTTTTGTGTGTGAAAGTGTTTGTTGCGTTTTGTGTGTTATAGTGTTATTTATGTATTGAATTGGTATGTGTGTTAAAGCTAAAATCCTTAATTGCTACAACCATTTTTGGACTTAATGATGATTTTGGGATTTAACGATATATATACAGTATGTACCCATTGATTCTTGAAGAATATAACTTATAAATACGAGTTATTATTATTATTTAAAAAAATGTTTTACTTTAAAACAGTCACAAAGATTAATGGCTGTCATGGGAGAAAACTGAGGATGGATCAACAACATTATAGTTACTCCACAATACTAACCTAAATGACAGAGTGAAAAGAAGGAAATCTCTAAAGAATACAAAATATTCCAAAACTCGGATCCTGTTTGCAAAAAGGCGCTAAAGTAAAACTGCAAAAAATGTGGCAAAGAAATGCACTTTATGCCCTGAATACAAAGTGTTATGTTTGGGGCAAATCCAACACAACACACCACTGAGTACCACTCTTCATATTTTCAAGCATGTTGGTGGCTGCATTATGTTATGGGTATCCTTCTCATTGGTCATTTTTTCGGATAAAAAACCCGGAATAGAGCTAAACACAGGCAAAATCCTAGAGGAAAACCTGTTTCAGTCTGCTTCCCAACAGGTACTGGGAGACAAATTCACCTTTCATCAGAACAATAACCTTAAACACAAGGCCAAATATACACAGGAGTTACTTACCAAGATTCGAGAGCCATGCGTCCTCCAAAACACGGCCCTGCCAAGCCGCACTGCTTCTTCCTTGCTTAACCCGGAAGCCATCCGCACCAATGTGTCGGAGGAAACACCATACAGCTGGCGATCGAGGTCAGCTTGCAGGTGCCCGGGCCCGCCGCAATGGAGTCACTAGAGCGAGATGGGACAAGGAAATCCCAGCCAGCCAAACCCTCCCCTGGCCCGGACGACTTAGACTGCTGTGCCACTCGGGAGGCCCATGCGCACCCATAACTACCAGGGCCAAGCACACACCGCATGAAACCAAACCACAAAACATAAATAAGAAACGCAAAACATCCCAGCCTCATCCCTGAATGGAGGACCTCAAACATTTTAGTGTACATTTGTGTATATATAATTATTCCAACACTCATCAATTCCCCTTCAGACAGCCACAGATCAACCCATCTTTCCCAATAAATCATCATTCTGCCATTTCCTCTCGCAATACACCCCTCCGTTCTCCCTTGGTGTCTCACTAGGGACTTGAACCTCCCTACCTGCAAAATTTCTGCTGAAATGTCCTCCAAAATAAACATTTTACCGAAGAGCACAAGGATTTTTCCTATTGACTGACATGTGGTCCTTCAAATACCTCATGAGTTTAGTTCTGTCATACCCCAACAGAACCCACAATATATGCTTGATGTACTCAAATGTTTGTCACCAAGGTAAGTGTAAACAAACACACTAGCCTCAAAACATGGTAAAAACTATCATGTTGATATCATGGAATCAAATCAAATCAAATTGTATTTGTCACATACACATGGTTAGCAGATGTTAGTGCGAGTGTAGCGAAATGCTTGTGCTTCTAGTTCCGACAATGCAGTAATAACCAACAAGTAATCTAGCTAACAATTCCAAAACTACTACCTTATAGACACAAGTGTAAGGGGATACAGAATATGTACATAAAGATATCCACATGGATGGTCAGTCCTTGCACCCATAGCTATGTCTATGTATTTAAGAGTTATATTCTCCAGGCCAATCCCTCAGCTTTTTACCAAAACAGAGGTGCGGGGTGTCCACTTTGTTTTTGTTTCGATTAAGGATTCAAGCTTTAAAGTGTTTTGTATGTAAATGTGTTGAAGTGTTTTGTTTGTAAGTCTCCACCTCCATCCCTCCACCCCCACCCCTCCAGACAGGACCAGTGTGTCCAACATGACCCGCAGCCCTCACCCCGGGGTGGGCAGGATGGAGTGGATCCTCCCCCTGGTGGTCGTCTCTGCGCTCACTCTGCTCTGCCTCATCATGCTACTGGCTGTCCTGGTCTACTGGAGGTAAGATATTATATTATTACTGTGTTTGTGTGTGGGTGGGTGGGTGGGTGGGTGGGTGGCAGTGTCTCTCTTAACCAACCTTGCTTATTGAGCTCAGAAAAACTGTGTCTTTAACATTTGTCTGGTTTGCCACTATAAGACAATGAAAGCCTTCTCAGGGCAGAAGATTGAGTTGCACCATGTTGTCCTCCACTCCAAGTGAGCAGGGGTCCCTTTTATCTCCTCATCCCCACTGCTCTGCTCAGTCACAGCTGTCAATTAATTCCCCTACAACTCTGTCACAGAAACAGATAGCCCTCCTCTCTCTCCTTTACCTAATCACACTGGTCCCGGGGCCTAGTGGTCCTCACAGACACGCACTCCTGTTCAGAGTGGGGTGACCTGTCCTCTTGCGCACCGGGGACATCTACTTTCCTGGGCGCGTGCGCATCCGCACGCTTCTGGCCCCCGGGAACCTACTTGGTGGAGGACGACTGTTTTTTTTTGGCAGCCCTCCCTCTCATCCTCCCTTTCTCCTCCCTCCATTCCTCATACCTCTCTCCTCCCCCTTCCCTATCACGCTCATCTCTGCAGGGGGGCCAGCCCACAGGGGCCATGGTGCCGGGAGGGGGCCCAGCTGTGTGTTCATCTGCAGTGTGATGCCAACCACACGCACACACACACACCACTTTCTTTCTCAACCCCAGTAATTACACAGGACAGGCTAACGACTGGCTACACATGCTGCCTACTGCAGCCTAATACACTATACAGCACAATGGATCATTACTTGAGCTCCGTGTATTGTGCTTGATTTATTTATACACCCGCTCTGCCTTGAGCTGTTTCATAGGAGCAAAAGCTTGGTCGGATTTTATCTTTTTTTTTAACGATGGAAATGTAAGGTTGATGTGCTTTCTGAGTTCAATGTGTAACTATGGCTCCCTCTCACTGGTACTGGTGATGCCATTGTGAGAGTGCGTGAGAGAGCGAGCCAATGATGTGAATGTTGGAATAAGGAAAATAGAGGATGATCAGCTCCATGGAATAGTAATTAATACGTCTGTGAGTGAGTGATAGATCTAGTGAATGTAGCAGGGGGAGTGTGTGGGATGTGACAGGGAAAGTCTGTCTGTCTCCCTCTCTGGGCTGTGGTGGTGACGAGAGCTGACACCTCCCAGACAATGGCTTTCTCCCCTGAGGGAACAGGATCTGATGAAAGACCAGCTCGACCCGTTCACTCTCTCCTTCCTCTCCTCTCATCCCTTTCACTCCCCCATCCGTGCTCAGTCAGAAGGGAAGGAGACCATGGCAATGGAGGAGATTGAAATAGATTTTTCAGAACACTATAGCTATTCATAATTGGCGAAATGCCTACATGGGTCGTCATTAGCTCAGCATCACTTTATATCTCTTTTTACTACAGCGAATATGATGTGATCACTGATTAGATGACATTTATTTCACCTCGACACTCAATTTGATGTTCGTATTCGTCTTCGTGATCTGAGTTGTGTGTCAAAAGACAGTATTTGCGGGGGGATCACGTGACCCTTGAACGAGATGGCCGCGTGAACTAAGAGCTCCGCACAAGTAGTTTCCAATTCCTAATCTTACCTCCATTCCAAGTTCACACTCATTTAGCTTTAGTAAGAAAAAGTCATGGCAGCTACAAAAGGCGACACTACAGGTGACATTTTTACCTGGACTCGAGTATTAGCGACGGAAAAAGCCTCCAAGAAGAAGCTAGCTTCAGAAAAAACTAGCGCCATTAGCCAGGAGCAAGAGAACCCGCTCCCCCACGAGGCACAACGAATGCCAACCTCGCACTCTGTCGAAGACATCCTCTCTGAGTTGAGATCCCAACGTACAGAACTAAACACCAAATTAGATGCCATTAACTCTCAGCTCAGTGCGATAGAGGGCAAGGTGACAATCCTGGAAAACGCATTGCCTGACATCAACAACAAGATAACCATAAACGCGGGGCGCCTGGACGAGGCAGAGGGGCGAATCCTATCCATGGAAAACTTATTGACAGATGCCATGGAAACAATAGCATATGCTAAAAAGAAAATCGAGCATCTGGAAGAGAAAACAGAGGACCTGGAAAACAGGGGGCGAAGGAATAATTGTGTTCTATTCAATCTGGGCGAAAAGAAGAGGGAAACATGCCACTGATCCGCTACCTGCAAGACAAACTTCCCGAGTGGCTCCACCTGCCCACCGACAGGCCCATAGAACTCGAGAGAGCTCACCGAGCACTGAGGCCCCCACCAGCAGCCAGACAACCACCGCGCCCAATCACCATACGTTTCCTGAGATTCACCGACAAGGAACGAGTCCTACAGGCGGCGAAAAACAACACCATCACAGTGGGAAACGCCAAACTCGCTTTACACCAGGACCTGTCAGCTGGAATACGCCGAAAGCGCCGAGAATTTGACGAAGTGAAGAAATACTCCATTGACCGAGGCATCTTCAGGGGATTCAAATACCCAAACGAGCTCAGGATTCTTCACCAAGGAGCCTTGCGACACTTCAAAACTCCCGAAGAGGCAAAACGTTTTTGAAAGACAATCCTGGCCAATGAGAAACAGACCAATGACTAAATGCGATTAATGCCATTACTAAAGGAGGTAAGACGACATATAGCCGATATCCAGAGACCCACCCCCTAAATGTCATTACAGCCGTCCAATTTATATTTATTTTCCTTTAACTGAGAGGGATGGGCTGTATAGCCTAACCTAGGCCTACTAATGTTTCAGCCTACTTTTATTTCCCTGTTTTTTTTTTTTTTGTTGCTATTATTACCTGGGGTTCCCTATGTCCCTTGGGTGAGGTATATGTAGGCTGGGCTATTGATTTTATTTTTCTCCCTCTTTTACTGAGGTCTGGACGAGGGCAACTGTGTTACTTACTCAATGCGGGGTGGAGAGGATGAGGCATTTCTTTGGTGGGGCGAGGGGAGACGTTGTGCGTTGCTAACTGTTCCCGGTTTTTGTTTTATTCGGAACACAGAATTGAGACTGAGCGGGGGGTAATAGATCCAACGGGATGTGTCGAGTTGTTTGGGAACTCGGCTGGGGTGTTCAGAGATTATTATTTTATGTACACCATTTATTTTCCTTTTATGTGAACGCAGCTGTAATTACTATCCACTTTTACCCAGCGATGACTTGCACTAAAGTTCGATTACTGCTCGATGACGATGACTAGTACCTTAAATCTATTGACATGGAACTGCCATGGTCTAGGGCATGCAATAAAACGGAAAAAGATACTATGTGCTCTAAAAAAGGAAAAAGCAGACATTGCGCTATTACAAGAGACACACCTCTGTGATGCTGAACATGCCAAACTCCGCAGAGCTTGGGTGGGACAGGTGTATTTCTCATCTTTCAAATCAAACAGTAGAGGCACAGCCATACTTATCCATTAAAATGTTCCATTCATAATAGACAAAAACATATCTGATCCGGAGGGGAGATTTATTTTGATAACTGGGTCACTATATGGTCAACCAATTACTATATTAAACATATACGCCCCTAACACAGATACTCCTGCCTTCATGTCAAAAATGATAACCCTGTTCAATGAGCATTGTGTCTCCTTTGGTGTGGTGGCCGGAGATTTTAATTGTACCCTTAACCCAACCCTAGACAAATCATCTCAAGTCCCCACCACAAATCCTAGATCTGCAAAGATGTTGAACTCTCTTACTAAAGAGATGGGGCTGATAGATATCTGGAGAGAGAATAATAGCTCATCTATGGACTATACATACTACTCTAATGTCCATAACACCTACTCCCGTATAGATTACATTTTTATCCCAAAGAGTTTCATAAATTCAGCCACTTGTACAATCGGACCCATAGCACTTTCAGATCACGCCTTTGTCCACCTCCGCTTTGACCTCTGCAAAAACATCCCGAGGTCAAAGAGCTGGAAATTCAACACCTCCATGCTATCAAATGACGAGTTCCATACATTAGTAACTACATGGATAGACAACTACACACAAGACAATAAAGATTCCCCTGTTTCTCCGGCCACAATGTGGGACGCTGCTAAAGCCACACTAAGAGGTCATCTAATTGCATATGCTTCCTCTAAGAAAAAAGCAATGGAAGCACACAGGCTAGATCTTGAGAGGGAGCTGGAATGCTGTGAAAAAATGCATAAACAATCCCTAGACAGCACTTCCTGGAGTCATCTTAAAGCAGCCAAAGCCAAACTGAATTTGGACTACACTCGGGAGATAAAAAAAAAAGTTTTCTTTACTAAACAGAAATACCATGAGTATAGCAATAGGCCCAGTAGATTGCTTGCTTCCCAATTAAAAAAGGAGCAGTCAGAGCGTACAATCATGGCTATCCGAACAGCAGAGGACGAGGTCACATACCCAAAAAATATAAATTTAACTTTCCATGATTTTTACTGCAAACTATATACCTCTGAGAGAAAACACACGGAGGCAGAACTCCACTCTTTCCTAGAGGGAATCTCGCTACCTAAACTATCAGAGACCGACCAGGAAGATCTCAACTCCCCCTTCACTCCTGAGGAGATCCTGGAGGCAATTACCTCCATGCCACCTAATAAGTCCCCAGGCCCAGATGGATTCCCCAGAGAGTTCTATAAAGCTTTTTGGCCCCAGCTCAGCCCTATCTTCATGCCAATGCTGGAGGATTTTTGCAAAAACGGAGTTCTCCCAGACTCAATGCACACAGCTCGCATTACAGTGTTGCTAAAAAAGGACAAGGACCCCCTATCCTGCTCGTCCTTCCGGCCCATAAGCTTGTTGGATTTCGACTATAAAATAATTACCAAATTGCTCGCCATAAGACTAAACACTCTTCTTCCCAAAATAATAAAAGCGGACCAAACTGGATTTATTAGAGACAGATACTCTTCTGATAACATTCGCCGTCTTTTTGATATTATTGATCAAGTAAACGCACAAAAGACCCCTGTCCTGCTGGCTTCACTGGATGCTGAGAAGGCGTTTGACAGGATGGAGTGGAGCTTTCTGTTTTCAGTCTTAGAAAAGTTCAATATGGGCCCAAATTTTATTAAATGGATCAAATCACTATACTCTCATCCAAATGCCATGGTGACTACTAATGGACTGAACTCTGACAGATTCCCTCTGGAGCGGGGCACAAGACAAGGGTGCTCGCTGTCCCCGCTGCTCTACTTGTTGGGGGCGGAGCCTCTGGCAGAGCTGATAAGGAGCAATCCAAGTATTATGGGTGTTTCTGCAGGTGGCCTGCAGCACAAGATTTCGCTTTACGCGGATGATGTCTTGCTCTACATATCCAACCCTGAGAAATCCCTCCCTCTCATTTTAGACACAATTGCCCAGTATGGCAAGTTCTCAGGTTATAAGATCAATTTTAACAAATCCACTGTCTGCCCTCTCAATATTACACTCACCAGCTCTATGAAGACACTTTGTCCTTTCCAATGGAAAACACAGGGGTTTCAATACCTCGGGATCTTCATAACACCAGATCTGAATAGCCTTTTTAAGGAAAATTATCTTCCACTCCTGGATCGAATCAAGAACAATCTCCAAACCTGGATCTCCCTCCCAATTAGCTTAGTAGGAAGAATTAATGTAATCCGTATGAACGTCCTCCCTAGACTGAACTACTTATTTCAGATGCTCCCATGCTATCTCCCAGTTTCCTTCTTCAAAACAACTAACCAAAGCATCACCAAATTTATATGGGGCAATAAAAAACCTAGGATCAAGTTTTCCACTTTATCAAAACCCGAATCTAAAGGTGGCCTTGCCCTTCCCTCCCTTCAATTGTACTACTGGTCTGCCCAAATCCGCAACATGCTAACATGGATCACAAACAGACAAGAGTCAACGTGGATTCAGATAGAAGCCCAATCCTGTGGTTCATTGCCCTTAAGCTCAATTATATTCATTAATAACTTTAGTGAAGTGGGCAACATAGCCAAATCCTTTGTGATTTACAGCACCCTACTAGCGTGGAGGGACTGTAAGAAATACCTGGGCATTTCCTCCCAAATATGTTCTCACTCGCCTATAGTAGGCAACCCAGACTTGCCAAAAGCCCTGAGGGATGCCAACTTTAATCTTTGGCATACTCTAGGAATCAGGACCTTTTCAGACCTATTTCATCAGAAAACCACTACACTGAAATCCTTTCAAGAGCTCTGCAGTGAATTCGACGTGCCAAGATCCCATTTTTTTAAATATCTTCAAATTAGACATGTAATTTCCTCATTTACCTCCAAGAGGAGGTTTAGAACTCAGTTGAACAAAGTTGAAACCCTTCTTGTCACAGCACAATCCATTAAAGGCAAAATATCTTGCATCTATAGACTCCTTTCTGAGAAAGGAAGCTCCTCCTTTACTCCTTTGAAAATAATCTGGGAAAAGGACCTTGGTCTGACTATTAGTGATGAGTTATGGGCGGAGGTTTGCGACAAGGTATACTGCTCCTCTACCAGTGTAAAAATGAAAGAATCTAATTACAAATTTTTGTACAAATTTTATTATACTCCTTTGAGACTCCATAGAATGAAAACAGATATGTCTCCTAACTGTAAAATATGTACCTCTGAATGTGGAACCTATATGCATGTATTTTGGAGCTGTAGGGAGATTGCCAGATTCTGGCAATCTGTACATACCGCTGCACAGAAAATACTAGAGGTACAGTTTGATATGACCCCATGTATCTATCTTCTTAATGCCCAGCAGGACTTTGTTCTTGATCCTGACAGAGAAAATTTGCTTATGACTATTACATACTTTGCTAAGAAATGTATTCTTCTATTGTGGGCCTCTAATACCCCCCCTACATTTAAAATGTGGATTGACCAGATTGTTGACTTCCTTCCTCTTGAAAAGCTCACTTATGACCTCCACAAGAGACAGCCCAAGTTTGATAGACTCTGGTCCCCACTATTCAACTATATTTCAAACTGGACAGAGTGAACGGGGTGACTAGGGAAATGCGCAGATACATTTTGTGTAAGGTACTGTAAAACCTAAAAACGAATTATTGGCCCGTCGTCTCAGCGAATGCTTGAAATAGCTGATAAGAACCTTGATAGTGCTGCTGCAAGTGGTATGTTTTTTTTTGTTGTGTGTGTGTTTTTATTTTAATTTAGTTTTTGAGTACGTATGTGTGTGTGTATGTATATGTGCGTATGTATGTATGTATGTATGTATGTATGTATATACAGGTACCAAGGAAAATATATAGATTAAGAAAAATAAATGCTTTTATTTGACTTTATCATTCATTTTAATTGTATTTTAATTTTTTCAAATGTATTATTATTTTTTGACTTTTTATTTTTTTAAAGCCTGTCACATCTGTGAATGTGGAATGTGTTTTGTTGGTTGATTGAAAAACAAGAAAACTTAATAAAACTTTAAATTGAAAAAAAAAAAAAGACAGTATTTGCTATTAAAGGGGAGGGCTCCATCTGTTTGGCTTGAGGATATGGTCCTAGTTGGAGGGATCTCACAGATGTTTCACAGAGGTTTAACGGGGTAAACAATACATCTATATTTAACTCCGGTAGGGGAGAGTGATTCTCAGTAACCACTCAGAGTCAGGGGTTGCTAGGGAAAGAGGTGGACCAGGCTGTTTGGACTGGCGGATAATTTAGTCCAATGAAAAGGACCCTTCTACCATGACTTCCTTCCATCCTACTCTATCTATTTTTGAATGGGGGCCCTCTTCCTCAAGTATGGGAAGCGTTGAGAGTCCAGTGAGACATTCTTCTAGTTCTATCCCTCCCTCCCTCGTTCCATCCATCCCCCTTTCTATCTCTCTGGTGGGGTTCCACCCTCCCCCGGTGTAAGGCGAGGTGGTATTGAGAGGCTGGTTAGTTAGCTCACCACACCACACATTCCCCCTCAGGGAGTAATTGGCCAGGGGGGCAGGGATTGAGGGGGACAAGGGTATGACGCAGGCTAGGGGAGACCCTCCCCTCATTTATTCAGTCTCTCTCTCTTTCTCTCTTTATTTCCCTCTCCATTCAACTCTCTCTCTGTCTTTCTCTCCCACTCACTCACTCACACTCGCTTTCTATTCCCTCTCTCTCTTCCTCGCTCCCTTCCTCTCCTTCTGCAAATGCCATTAGGCCACACTCCTGTTTTCTTTTCCTCCTCTCTCTCGACCAGAATGACCAGCATCTGCTCTCTCCTCTGCATCAAGTACCGGTAGGTAGGGGAACATCAGTAGACATACTGGTAGGGGAACATCAGTAGACATACTGGTAGGGGAACGTCAGTAGACATACTGGTAGGGGAACGTCAGTAGACATACTGGTAGGGGAACGTCAGTAGTCATACTGGTAGGGGAACGTCAGTAGAGATACTGGTAGGGGAACGTCAGTAGACATACTGGTAGGAGGAACCCAGATGGGAAAAGCTGGTGTATATGGAATTGACTTGATAGACTTGACTTGACTTGAGTGCAGGTGAAGGCTCTGTGAGGTTAGAGAGGGACTCCTACTACTACTGCAGCACTCCTTTTCTCCTTGCTGTCTTGTCTTCCCCTCTCTCTCAAGCTGCTAGACAGAATATGTTGGGTGACATTTGAAAAAAACGGACTAAATGCAAGCTTCAGAGAAATACTTTAGAACAACTTCTCAAGGCTAGTCGACTGGCTAGTCATTGAGGGATCATGCTTGCGTGTACATGTTGGAGGCAGAGAGGCTGCCAGGGCTGTATATAGTCCTGCTGTATTTAGTCTCTGCTGTGCCTTGCCTGTCGTCCGGCAGTGTGACTCAGGGGCCAGGGCTAAATGTAGCATGGTGTTTGTCCCGGGGTCAGTGTTGTTGCTTACCTGTTCCTAATGGTCAGCTCACTGTGTGTCTTTACAGGAGGTAGTTTGCGTGCGCGTGTACTTTTCCCCCTGTAATAGCAGGGTGTTGTTGTGTCTGGTGGTTGTCATCTACTGAGTCATAATTGTGTGACATCAGCAGGTTTGTATTTAGGGCTGGTTCTAACCACTCTGGGGCTTTCAGGTGTAGTTTATCTGCCAGCTCTGTCGGTGTAGTTATATTCAGGGCAGTTCCACATTTTTACAAAACACATTTACTTGAAGAACAGTGCAGATGCAAAGTTTGGTAACAGACTGAAGGCACAAACAGCACAAACCGTCATTCTTTTACCAAACTTTGCATCTGCACTGTTCTTCAAGTAAATGTGTTTTGTAAAAATGTCCATGGAAATGGTTCAAAAGTAGTCCTTGGTGTGTTTAACTTTTCAATCATTGGTTTTTGCTTGACATAAAAAAAATCGGAGTTTCAGCGTCACTCTGTTCTCACTGCACTGAATATAATTACACCGTAAATGTGTTTTTGTCAAATGTTAAGTGGACATTGTTAAAAGTGGTCACTGTCCATAGTTTGATTAACTTTGTATGGTTTGATTTAACTTTGCAATGATTGGTCAGCTTGCAGGCGCCCAGCCCACCACAAGGAGTCGCTAGAGCACGATGGGACAAGGAAATCCCGGCCAGGCCAAACCCTCCCCTAACCCGGACGACGCTGGGCCAATTGTGCACCGCCTCATGGGTCTCCCGGTCACATCTGGCTGTTACACAGCCTGGGATCGAACCTGGGGCTGTAGTGAAGCCTCAAGCACTGCAATGCTTGAGTGCCTTAGACCACTGCGCCACTCGGGAGCTGAATGAAGATGTTTTAACCTGTCATTGATGGAGTGTTAACTCTCTCTGTGCTGTTTTGTGTTAGATAACTCACAGGGGTAAAAACAGGTTGTAATTATGCAATTACAATGAGAACTGTGTAAGGGACGAACCAAGCAGTCAACGAGAGACATCTGAGTTGGGTGCAATGCAATTATTAGGCGGTTTATTTTCCTAAACTTGATGTGGTTTACAAGGTAAGAGAAATCTAAAACCGTATTGCACAAAAAGAGAACTATAAGGTCTGTAAATAAATAAAAAGAAAACTTAAATGTAAAAACAGATCTACAAAACAGAACAGAGTATGCAACTCAAATGAAGGGTTAACTGAAGCCATAAGGGTATAATGCATTCATAACCAAGTGGGAAGATGGTAATTACCAGTTGTGAAGTCGGAAATATCAGTATTCACATGCTTTGAACTTGTTGAGAAATGTAGATTGTCTAATGGCCAACAAGCTGGGTCAACCATAAACAAAAAAATACAGCTGTTATGTTTGTAAACAAACTATAATGTTCAAAAACCATATTCATAGATTGCTCTTTATAAATAATGTCAGAGGTCCACATGTGGGAGAAGTCCGGGTTAGGGGAGGGTTTGGTCGGCCGGGATGTCCTTGTCCCATCGCGCTCTAGCGACTCCTGTGGCGGGCAGGGCGCATGCATGCTGACATGGTCGCCAGGTGTGCGACTGGCTTCTGGGTAAAGCAGGCATTGTGTCAAGAAGCATTGTGACTTGGCTGGGTCGTGTTTCGGAGGATGCACGGCGCTCGACCTTCGCCTCTCCTGAGTCCGTACGGGAGTTGCAGCGATGGGACAAGACTGTAACTGACAAGACTCGGGAGATACGAAGGTCGAGAGCCAAGCGTCCTCTGAAACACAACCATGCCAGGCCGCACTGCTTCTTGACACATTGTTCGCTTAACCCGGAAGCCAGCCTTACCAATCTGTCGGACAAAACACTGTCCAGCTGGCAACCAAAGTCAGCTTGCAGGCAACTGGCCCGCTACAAGGAGTCGCTAGAGCGGAAATTAACAAGGAAATCCCGGCCGGCCAAATCCTCCCCTAACTCGGATGACGCTGGGCCAATTGTGCGTCGCCTGGGATCAAACCCGGATCTGTAGTGACACCTCAAGCACTGTGATGCAGTGCCTCAGTCCGCTGTGCCACTCGGGGGGCCCACAATGATTGTTTTTTGTTTGACATACATTTTAAAGTAAAAAAATATAAGTGCGTGTCACTCTGTTACCATGGAATTGCACTTCACCACTCTGCTGTTTTAACCTGTCATGGATGGGGTGTCAACTCTCTCTAGGCTGTTTTGTGTTAGCTAGCTCACAGTGGTCAAAATGGGTTACAACGATCCATTTCCCCTCTGCTGGACAGAGGTGGTATCACCCAACCCCCACCCCATTTAAAGATAATAGGACATGGCAATTAGCGACATGCCCTCTAACAAGTACACCTGGCCACCATGCTGCAGACAAGGCACCAAAAAGAGTGCTGCAATTACTATTAGTATATGCAACAATTTAATAAAGTTATGTTTGTGAAGTTGGAAATCAAAATCACATGGTCATTTTTTGTTTGGACACAAAATGTTTGGTGCAAATGAATGTGAAAGTGCGAAGGATGGGGATATTTAGCTGTGCTGATACATGTGGCCTCTTTCGATGTGGTACCGATGGTACTCGGCATCATGTTCCTCTCTTCTGCGGTGTACTAATGTTTATGTTGGGTTATACTATTTCCTCTCCTCTGTGTCTGTCTACAGGAGGTTTTTCCAGACAGCTCACTTCTACGTGGAGGACAGTAGTTCTCCCAGGGTGGTGGCCAATGAGAACATCCCCGTCATCCCCATCCCAGGTGAGACATAACACAACCTAACACACCCTCAACTGGAATACACCCTGGGTGAGTTTAGTTCGCGTCGGCGTTTTGCTACGTTGCGCAACATTTTGTACTAAACGACACGTTTCCCCAAAACAGTGCCCACCGTTTTTCAAAAGCATTTGAGGTATGTTTGCTCCATTTTGGCGGGTTTGGCAAGGTGTGGCCTGATCAATATGGGTGTGACCATTTGAAATACCACACCATACGATATTCGCCCTTGGGGCCACCATAGTCGCAACATTTTTCAATTGGCCGTTCAGTAAATTACAGTTTCTGTTTCATTTAACGTAGCACACAGTTCTGAACATGCACCCCCTTTCTTAACACACCCTCTAGCCTGAGGGCCAAATTCAATCAAACCTTTATGCAGTGTTGTTGTTTACAAACTATTGCCCACCCTCTCCACACACACCTTATTCTGGACATATCTACCTGGTAGAAAGTGTAAGGTTTTTGTAGAACCTTCAACCATTTGGGGCGTTACTGAACAAAAGTAAAAATGCAACATGCAACAATTTCAACGATTTTACTGAGTTGTAGTTCATATGAGGAAATCAGTCATTTGAAATAAAAAATGTAAGCCCTAATCTATGGATTTCACATGACTGAGAATACAGATATGCATCTGTTGGTCACAGATACCTTAAAAAAAAATGGGCCTCAGGATCTCGTCATGTTATTTCTGTGCATTCAATTTGCCATCGATAAAATTCTATTGTGTATTCGTTGTCCGTAGTTTATGCCTGCCCATACCGTAACCTCACCGCCACCATGGGACACTCTGTTCACAACGCTAACATCAGCAAACTGGTCGCCCACACGACACCATACACATGGTCTGCAGATGTGAGGCTGGTTGGACGTACTGCCAAATTCCCTAAAACAATGTTGGAGGCAGCTTATGGTAGAGAAATGAACATTAAATTCTCTGGTAACAGCTCTGGTGGACAATCCTGCAGTCAACATGCCAATTGAACGCTCCCTCAAAACTTGAGACATCTGTAGCATTGTGTTGTGTGACAAAACTGCACATTTTAGAGTGGCCTTTTATTGTCCCCAGCACAATGTGCACCTGTGTAATGATCATGCCGTTGAATCAGCTTCTTCATACGCCATACTTGTCAGATGGATGGATTATCTTGGCAAAAGATAAATGCTCACTGACAGTGATGTAAACACATTTGTGCACAACATTTGAGAGACATAAACTTTTTGTGAGTATGGAACATTTCTGGGATTTTTTATTTCAGATCATGAAACATAGGACCAACACTTTACATGTTGCGTTTATATTTTTGTTCAGTGTAGATTGTACATGAAGTACAATTGGTGGGACTTGCTTGAACTATTTAAAAGTATTTTGGTGGTAGTAGTTGAAAAAAAATGTTTTACTTTACTATAAAGCAAAGCAGTTACATATAGGCAAAATGAAATGTGGTAAAATAATTGGTCTGATTCACTTTGATAGACTACTTTATCAATCTTATTAGTTTGGATTGTGGGGCAGTTGGATCAGAAAAATGTCGAAACTACAATTCCTGCGTGTAAAAACTAAAAGAAGAAACACATAGGACAAAGCCATTTTCTGTCAGAAGATGGAAATGAAAAGCAGGATCATGTGGACAACATTCTTAGGAAAGCAAAGCAATTCTGAATCATTCATGCTGTGTGTTTCAGATAAATAGATACACAACATACTTTTGTAAAACGTACAGTTATAAATGAAGTTTGATTTTAGTTGAATGATGATTGAATAATTTAGAACTTATCATGCTTGTATTTGGGGAGAGAAATATGATTATGCATATAGTAAGGGCAGATCTTTAAACATATTTTTGTGGTAGTTGAAGGAGTATGTAGAATAGGTTTGTATGTAGACCTATTGACAGCTAACTGTAGTTATATCTAATAAATCAACTATTTAGGGATAACAGTGGTCACTGAAGAGTACATTGGTCTGTTTGCTAGCTTGTTTTAAAGAATGTATGGTTTTAAAATACCTTATAGTAGCATTAGTAATGGTGGTGTCTGATTATAGTTGAAAAACTAGGTAGATGAAAAGTTAGGATAGCCTGGTTGTGGTCAGTAGGTGTGTGGTCAGTAGTTTTAGTAAGTAGTTGTGTGGTTCAGTATTTGTGATCAATAGTTGTGGTCAGTAGTTTTGTGGTTGTGGTCATTAGCTGTGGTCAGTAGTTTTGGTAAGTAGGTGTGTGGTTGTGGTCAGTAGTTTTGTGGTTGTGGTCAGTAATTGCGTGGTTCAGTATTTGTGGTCTGTAGTTGAGTTGTGTTCAGTAGTTGTGGGGTCAGTAGTTGTGTAGTTGTGGTAAGTAGTTGTGTGGTTGTGGCCAATAGTTGGGTGGTTCAGTAGTTGTGTGGTCAATAGTTATGTGGTTGTGGTGTGAGTCTAAACTACAGTTGTTGCGTGTGAAAACTGAACAAAGTGCGATGAGAAGTTATCGAGCAAAATATGAAGCAAGTGAGCGGAGACTGCTTCGCTCTATCCAATCTATCCAATCAGGGCAGCAGGATCAATGTACAGTCCGCCCTTTTATTTGCAGACAGTTGAGTTATTTAGAGCACCGGTCGTGATCTTGAGGATGAAGCTAGTGAGCATTAGAAATCTTCTCTGTATCATTTCAGGTCGTTCCGACTGAGGAAGCATTAGAAATGTTAGTGCTAGCTGTTCGGTCCGAAACAGATTCACAAATCATGGGAATTATTTGCACTATGGAGAGTCTTCTTCCTTCGAGGCACGTGTTGCTAGGTAAAACTTGCCTTGGCAGGCCTGCTCCCTCCGTGGCTAAAGCCAGTGTGAGAAACATGCTAACAAATGTTTATGCTATGAAACTAAATAAATACTCCACACTGACCCACACCACTTATTTGCTAGATTCATTATAGTGTTGATGGACAAAGCAAGGAAAGTGCACTTCAAAATATGATGCAGTTTTATTTGAATTTGCAGCTGTTGTTGGTAAGAAATTAATTTGCTAGCTTCTGACATGACTTAATGCTTCTATAATGACAGTTGATGGGTTACTTAAACATCTCTATCTATTGATTGGTAGAAGCTACTCCTAATGTGTTTTCAGATTTGAAAAATAGAGAAGTAGAGATTTCATACACTGAGTTTTTGTCTGACTTGTTGGGGGAGTGGTCAAAGCAGCAGTTATTTGATAAAAGTTGGGGAAAATGCGGATTTTAATAGCAGAGAAGGAGACAAAGATGTCATACCATAGAACGTTTTGTCTAACTTGTTGGGGGAGTGTTCAAAACAGCAGTTATTTGATAAAAGTTGGGAAAAAATGCTGATTTTAATAGCAGAGAAGGAGACGAAGATGTCATACCATAGAACGTTTTGTCTAACTTGTTGGGAAAGTGCACATTTTTGGGGGGAGAAAGGCAAAGTGGTCAAAGTAGCTGATTTGTGTCAGAAGTTGCATGGTTGCATTTACAGTGAATGGAAAGTTGGAAGTGATGATGTCACAATGGGACCTTTAGAATGTTGAGGAAATCCCATGAAAGTGGATGGAGGACAAAAGTACACAAAAATGTATAACTTAAAAAGTATACAACATATCAGAACGTTGTATATAAGCACACTGGTTCTGACCAGTCTACACGTTTTAAAGTTTGAAAGGCATTTCAAATCTTAAGGTGAACGCACCAATTTGTAAGTCGCTCTGGATAAGAGCGTCTGCTAAATGACTTAAATGTAAATGTAATTTATTTTTGCTCCGCAAGTCCCACCTAACTATTTAGGAGTCTAAATGCTGTGAGAGTATGTTCATCCTGGTTCTCCATCCCTCTCTATATTATTCCTGAAAATGATTCACTGTTCTCTCTATCTGTCTCGTGTACATTGTTGAATCTTTGAAGCTGAGCCGTTCCATGTGGTTAAGTCTTGTTGAGACAAGTTATTCAATATCTGTTCTCTTGCTCAGATGTAACATCTCTGATCCCTCTGGACAAGTGTAGACTAGACTGAGCATTTCATCTGAATGATCAATAACCATATGTAAGGAAGTCAACGGAGAAGAAGAACAAAGTCATCTGACTGGAAAACTGGCTCTGATATGCTCCCATGTGGTCTCATCATGGTGGATTTTGATCATTTAGACTCACTAATTCAGTGAAAACTAGTGTCAATGTTTTTTTTTTTTATTTTTTTATTTAACCTTTATTTTGACAGGGAGTCATTCTGAGACCAAAGACTATTTTTCAGATGAGCCCTTGTAATTGCAAAAAATATACATATATTACAAAAGCAAAACAGATGATCAAAACACAATCAAAGAAAACAAACTTCAGTAAAAAATGTCATCAATCAGCTGTCTGAATATCCCTAGAGGCACCAAAACATCCACTTTTAGAGAGTTTTGGAGATTATTCCACAAAGTAAGGTGCAAAACAACTCAAATCTTGATCTTTGTCAGTCAGTATCTGCTCCTGTTCTTGAAGATAGGATACATAGTGTTAGTCCAGTACTTTTGATTGGGCCAATCTACCTCTGTTTTAGCTTGATTAAGTCTTCACTCAGCCACTCAACTACTCAGTGCATGTACAGGCGCTTGTGAGTGCTCTATTAGCGGTGATATGAGAGTGTTCTTCTCTGGGAGAGACTTCAGAGCCCAGTGTACTGGCAGCTAGTCAATAAGATGGTAAAGAAGGCTGTGGCGTGCGTCGTGCGTACCGTTCCTTTAAGAGAGCAGAGAGACTCTCTGGGACTAAAGGCACGACAGCCCGTTTCCAAGCTCTGATGGTTCACTTAAAGAACACAGCTGAGGTCTGCATTGACTCCATCCATTCTGCTTTTATTGTCTCTCGTCTCTCTCTCTCTCTTTCTCCCTCACATGTGCTCTCTTTGGAGACAAATTGCTTCTTTCTGTACCGTCAAGTCTGTATACCAGCTCAGAGAACAGTGTTAAGTGGGTGTTGAGGTTTACGAGTGGGCTTTATAGAACAGTGATTGTTTTACAGCTTCTGAAATGCTAAATCCATCCCCCCACTGGAAGGCTATGTGACGGCGGTTTAATTAGGAAGAGAACAGAGGCAGAAGGAGAGGGGGGCTGCTGACCTGGTGTGTTTGCCCTCATGCACGTGCATACATCGTCATTCCCCTTTTCATCATATCCCTTCTTGTTAGATTCTCTCCTGAATAAAGAGATGCAAAATGTGTGCACATCTGCAAAGGTTTAGTAAATCCAAATTGGCCCATAGTATTTTAATCAACTCCATTGATTAGTTTACAAATGTAAGACAGTTGACAAATGAAGTGAGTCAGAGAATGCCTGCCTGCCAGTGGTCCCATCTGTGTATTGGCTGTAATATGGATGTAATAACACACACCCGCACCAGCAGACAAACCCAGCAGCTGGTTGCTCTTTCCTGAACACACACACACACTTTGTCCTGATGGCTCTTTCTGTGTGACAGTGGCCACCTCATCCCCAATCACATCCCCCTCACTAATGGGTAATTTGGGACTGATGTGGCTCATCTGACACAGATGCCACCACCTCTAAACACCCACATTAGACAATTATGGCTTTGTCCGCTTGTCTCGCTGTGGTGTCATTCCCTCCACTCTGTGTGACATGGCTAATATGTGTTCTTCTCAACATAAACTACAACAAAACTAGCTGCGTCCACAGAATGATTCTTTTCTTTATCTGTAAGGATGTCAGTGGGACATTTCATTGTCGGATGTGTGACGCACGTGCTAATCATTTCATTACTACTGGGGTTGTTACTCGTCTCAGTGGGACGCTGTGTGGAATTTTCTGATTTAAGACCAGTTTCATGGACAGGGATGACCTGATCCTAGATCAGCACTCCTACTTTGTCCCCATATACAGTATGCTGTTCTCTGAAAGTGTCTGTGGGAGAGGCAGTGAACACATGGCAGATTGCTGGTTAATTTATCACGCGGTGCCACACTAGTGGAGAGCAGTGGCACGTTGTACTGTACCTCTGAGAGACAGATACAGGCTGAGGGGACATCAGTATACTTGGCCTTTAATTAGTCGGTCTGAAATATGGAAGATGTTGTAAACATAGTGTTATTTACAGTGCATTCGGAAAGTATTCAGACCCTTTGACTTTTTCCAAATTTTGTTACGTTACAGCCTTATTCTAAAATGGCTTTAATTTTTTTTTTAAATCCTCAGCAATCTACATACAATACCGCATAATGACAAACAGGTTTTTAGTAATTTTTGCAAATGTAATATATATAACAAACAGTATTCAGACCTTTTGCTATGAGACTTGAATTTGAGCTCAGGTGCATCCTTTTTCCATTGATCATCCTTGAGATGTTCCTACAACTTGATTGGACATGATGGTAAATTCAATTGATTGGACATGATCTGGAAAGGCACACAACTGTCTATTAAAGGTCCCACAGTTGACAGTGCATGTCAGAGATAAACAAGCCATGAGGTCGAAGGAATTGTCCGTAGAGCTTCAAGACAGGATTGTGTCGAGGTACAGATCGGGGGAAGGTTACCAAAAAATATCTGCAGCATTGAAGGTCCCCAGGAATACAGTCCCCTCCATCATTCTTAAATGAAAGAAGTTTGAAACCACCAAGACTCTCCTAGAGCTGGCCGCCCGTCCAAACTGAGCTTATCAGGGAGAAGGGCCTTGGTCAGGGGGGTGACCAAGAATCTGATGGTCACTCTGACAGAGCTCGAGAGTTCCTCTGTGGAGATGGGAAAACCTTCCAGAAGGACAACCATCTCTGCAGCACTCCACAAATCATGCCTTTATGGTAGAGTGGCCAGACGGAGGCCACTACTCAGTAAAAGGCACATGACAGCCCACGTGGAGTTTGCCAAGAGGCACCTAAAGACTCTCAGACCATGAGAAACAAGATTCTCTGGTCTGATGAAACCAAGATTGAGCTCTTTGACCTGAATGCCAAGTGTCACGTCTGGAGGAAACCTGGCACCATCCCTACGGTGAAGTATGGTGGTGGCAGCATCATGCTGTGGGGCGGTTTTTCAGCGGCAGGGCATGGGATACTAGTCAGGATCGAGGGAAAGATGAACGGAGCAAAGTACAGAGAGATCCTTGTCGAAAACCTGCTCCAGAGCACTCAGGACCTCAGACTGGTGCGAAGGTTCACTTTCCAACAGGACAACGGCCCTAAGCACACAACCAAGACAACGTGGGAGT